>NC_137608.1:3460882-3975882 GCF_963280865.1 Gymnoscopelus braueri
AAATGACGACGTTAAAATAGAAGTGAGTCGGGGAGACTGTATTTATTCTCCAAATCTCTGTGGCAAGCAAGTATAGTGGGAATACTGAGATAAAAGTGATGTGAGGTTACTGATACTGACAGAGACACACAAGGTAGTAATCCTGGTCGCTATACCGCCTCCCCCATGACAGCGGGGGCACCTGATGGAGAGGAAGGGAACTGGTTGGAATAACGTGTTCCTTCCACGTGCTGTCCAACCAGGGAAACTCCCCCCTGTCAGGTGACAAGAAGGTCAGTTGGCTCTCATGCATTGAAGGAGGCATGAGCAAAATAATACAGTCCAATTGGTTGTTAAGCAACTTCCAAAGCTCACATGGTTGTTTAGCTTATTGCACTGTTTTATGAGATTCACAAAGTGGGTTTTGAGATCATTGTTGAAGCATTAGGCGAGCTTGGTCTTACATTTATGAACTTCAGAGCACTTTTTGTCTCTGACTTTCATTGCAGTAAGTATGTCCGAATTCATCCATGGCTCCGAGCGGGTTTTGACCCTGGTGGTTTTCATGGGAGCCATTCAAAATTAGAGTGAATTTGGTTTTGAAGCCATGCCAAGATGTGTCTACCTGTGTGCTGTTTAGTTCGTTGGACTAGTCCTGTCTCTCTAGACTGTGATTAAAGACCTCACTTTTGTAGTCTTTGAGGGATCTGGACACGACTGTTTTGTGTTAACCGGTCTAAGGTTGTTCGGTTACAAAAGATCATGTAATGATTACTTAGTCCGCAAATAAAAACACCACTTTTGATGATTTTGGCTGTGTCCGAATGAGATCTATGGTAGTTTGAGTGGAATCACACCACCTTGTGGGTTGGGTAATAGCTGATGAAGGTCAGATCACGAAACCTACTGAAGGATTTGAATACAGATGCTTCTTTTCGGAGCATGTCCTTGTTCCAATCTCCGATAAGAATTGTCTCAGCACTGTCCACCTTAGCTAAGCACCACTCAAGTATATCATAGAAATGATTCTGATCAGGAGGTCTGTAAAGTGGCAGTGAGCATGGTGCAACATTAGCCCAACACCAAACACAACTCTGCATTGGGGAAATTAAAATAATATAACTACACATGACTACAATGCACAATCATATCAGCACATGATTGCAAATAAGGTACTCACAAACGATACTTTTAGCAGATTGACTGTGACCGAATGGTATGGAGTCTCAGACAGAACTGAAGCTACTAGAACAATTACAGTGCCCACTAGATGCCGCCAAACCACAAACAGAACATTTCAGTTCTTAATAGAACATGACAGTTTCCCACATGGTTTTTTATAGACTGTGGTTTTGATTGAAAATAGACATGTTGATTAAAACACTGGCTGGCGAAAATAATAATAATAATGCAATAAGGTGTGACTCTCTCTCTCTTTGCTTCACTGCACGTCAGCTGTCTGTGTATGTGCAAAGCCTTCGATCCCATAGCCCGAGGGGACGGTACCGTCGCCTGATACTGTGATTGGTTAAACAAAAACACACCTTTTTCTGAGCTAAACTTAGCAAAAAAGTTAGCAACAAAACCAGTTCATGAGGTCAAGTTTGTCAATTCCTGACAAATGTCTTTGATTATGAGGATAGACTCATTGGTTTGGAAATGGAGAATATTTACAACTGAAGTTCCTGCAACTACCGAAGCTATAAAACAGAGCAAACACTGCATGAAAAAAAGAAGAAAAAAACAGTATGCTTTTCTCTCGATTTATTGTCATCTTTCCCCAGACTTCCTGCACCTCTCTGTGTATAAAGAGGGGGTTTCTGACCATCAACAGGAGAGTAGCTGCAATCTGGTCCAGGAGAAACCACAACCTCCACATATTAAAGAGGAACAACAGGAGAGGAGCTGCATTCTCTTCCAGGTGGAACCACTACCTCCACAGATTAAAGAGGAACAGGAGGAGGGGAGCTCCAGTCTGGTCCAGGAGGGACCAGAACCTCCACAAATTAAAGAGGAACAACAGGAGAGGAGCTGCATTCTCTTCCAGGTGGAACCACAGCCTCCACAGATTAAAGAGGAACAGGAGGAGGGGAGCTCCAGTCTGGTCCAGGAGGGATCAGAACCTCCACAGATTAAAGAGGAACAGGATCAGTTACTTCAAAGACCAGAGGAGGCTGGTGGGTCAATGTTGACGTTACTATTAGTGACAAGTGAGGATGATGATGAAAACAGAGAGACAGAGCCTGTAGCCAGCACCTCAACTGAACACGTGAAAACACAAGCTGATGTAGAGGACTGTGGAACATCACAACCAACTAGTGATGACCAGCTCCTCTCTTCACAATGTTCTGAATCTGACACTGAAGACTATGATAACTGGGGCCACTTGGCTTTAAACACCCTGAAATCACACAAGACACAAAATGTGGATGGACAAAGATTGTCTTTGAGCAACAAGCTGTCCCAGGACCTGAAATCATCAAAACAAGCTCACTCCATAAAGAGTCAGACAGTGAAGAAAATGTTTAGTTGTACTGAATGTGGCAAAATCTTTACTGCAAAGCTAAATCTGGAGAGGCACAAAACAACTCATACAGGGGAAAAGCCCTTTACTTGTGGAGTTTGTGAAAAGGGTTTTATTCAAAGGGGTGCATTGAAAGAACACTTGAGGATTCATACAGGGGAAAAGCCCTTTCTTTGTTCAGTTTGTGGTACAGGCTTTAATCATAGTGGTTCCCTTAAACGACACACGATGACACATACAGGAGAAAAACTCTGTACTTGTAAAGTTTGTGGCAAAGGCTTTATTCATAGCGGTCACTTGAACATACACATGAGGACTCATACAGGGCAAAAGCCCTTTACTTGTAAAGTTTGTGGCAAAGGCTTTACTCACAGCAGTGCGTTGAAAACACACATGAGGACTCATACAGGGGAGAAGCCCTTTATTTGTACAGTTTGTGGTACAGGCTTTAATCATAGTGGTTCCCTTAAACTACACACAATGACACATACAGGAGAAAAACCCTTCACATGCAGTTTGTGGGAAAGGCTTTGGTGATAAGGGTAATATGAAGACACACATGAGGTCTCATACAGGGGAAAAACCCTTTGTCTGTAAAGTTTGTGGAAAAGGCTTTAGTCAAAAGCAAAATCTAAAAGTACACATGAGGACTCACAAAGAAGAAAAAACATTTACTTGTGAAGTTTGTGGAAAATGCTTTACTCAAAGGGGTGCGTTGAACATACACACAAGGACTCATACAGGGGAAAAGCCCTTTACTTGTAAAGTTTGTGGCAAAGGCTTTATTCATAGTGGTGTGTTGAAAGAACACTTAAGGATTCATACAGGGGAAAAGCCCCATCTTTGTTCAGTTTGTGGCAAATGTTTTAGACACAAGTCTGGTTTAAATAGACACATGAGGACTCATAAAGGGGAAAAGCCCTTTACTTGTGAAGTTTGTGGCAATGGCTTTATTCACAGTGGTGCGTTAAAAACACACATGAGGACTCATACAGGGGAGAAGCCCTTTGATTGTACACTCTGAGAAAGATATTTAACCCCAAACTGCTCGCCGGGCTCTGTATTAACACATTGACTGCCAAGATATTAAACATAGTTTTCTATCCCCGTGCCGGCGTATAATTACCTCAATCCGATGATATTTGAAACGCCGTGGAACCGACATTGTGTAAAAAAAACACACGGAAAAAGTTTCCTGTGAGTAGACGGAAGGATCTGTGTATCCATGGGAACAACAAGTTTCCAACCGCGATCCGCCATTTTGGAGCTTTGGTCCGCTGAAAACGGGTGGTTTTCAATGGAAAAAAAAGAAACTGAGTTACAGCCGTTTTTCTGAAAATCCCATCATTGGGGCGGATGGAAGTGACGTTTTTTGGAATGACGTCACATCCACATTGTTCTTCTCTGAGAGACGATCGATCATTCCAAAGCTGTGTTAGGTCGCCCCTTGTGGAATTTTCCCCAAAAAATGTAAAAACGAGTTAACTCGATCTAGGCAATCAAGCGATGGATTCTAAAAACGAGTTGACTCGATCTAGGCAATCAATGTGTTAATGGCACCCACTGTAGTAGCTCATCATACACGGTAAAAAAAAATGTTTTCGAAGAGTAGCGCATAGGTGCCGAACACGTTAAAAACAGTGTTATTCAATCTTTTTGCTTTTTTCATTTTTTTTTCACACAAGGGGGGGGGGGGCTAGCGCAGCTCTGGAATCATCCACGGTGACTCTGAGAAGGAAGGGACAGATGGATCACCGTGCCTAAAAACATGGCTCCCCATCCGTTGAAAACCTCTGTAGCTCCGAAACTTTTTACGCTGGGGAAAACGAGTAATTTTCGATGCACGATCACTCCGCCATTGTGACTCGCGTGTTATCGTTCCAGGCGTTAGCCAGGACCATCGTGCACCGTGCACGCATGCATTGTTTACATGGAGTGCTGGTCGTGGAGTCTAGAGCTTTAAACAGCGCAGCGCAACGGTGAGATTTCTGGCACTCAACGTTATCTGTTATTATAACATTCTGGCACCGAATGTGTTAATGGCACCCTCATGCTACTAATTGTTTGGATGGGTAAGAGGACATATTTCATGTTTATGCAAATGTTTGTGACAAAAATTCTGCAAAGAACTGGGGACCATATTATCATTGATGTTATTGTTATTACCGTTATTATTATTAAATACAAATAAAGTTAAGTAAGAAAGCCGAGTACGTCTTCTATCACTGCCTATAGTCAGTCATGTGATCACCTGTGTCATGCTAGTCCCTGTGCAGGTTTAGTTAAAACTAGCAAATTAATAACTATAATTTACTAAATATATTTGCTAATTAAAGCTGCACTATGTAACTGTCAACACAAAAAGGAGTTTTTTTAAATCACACTATATCACAATAAATGTGCACGCGTTGTGTATGGACCTTTAACTGTTGCAGTAGACTTTGTCCAGAACCTGATGCACTGTCTGTAAAGAGGACTTGTGGTATCACACCTCCAAGGACACAGCCTTTGTTTCAAATATGCAAAATAATGCTAGTGTCTTCCTTCATGTCGGTAGCTTACAGCAGCAATATGCAAGCATAATTAAATATATCTTTTAATGAAAACAAAGTAAGTTGACAGTAAAATTATCTTGACTGTTCAAAGGTCTGGCTGTAGCCCTACCTAACCCTAACTCCTGTTGAATCTGAATCATGTGCTTAATGAAAGCTGAAGACTTGTCTGTTTGCTGCTTCCTTTTTTTTTGTGTCCTGTAATTTCATATTCGTACTTTTGTTTTCTGTTCATTTGAACTTATTCTTATTTTCTATTCAAGTTATATTGTGTTCAAAGGCCATTTTATAATGTGTTCCTGTTGTGTCTTAATACTTTTTAGGTTTTGTGTAAAGCACACCATGTTGTTTAAATGTGGTATATAAAATAAACTTCCAGAGTTTGAGTTAGAAAAATCCTGAAGGGGGTGTCAACAAGTGTCTTTTGGTAGCATCTTTGAGGGGTAAAAACCAGGTTGACTTAACATTGCCCAATGCCATGCCCAATGCCACGCCCCCCCCCCCCGTGGTGACGACACGTTGGCACGCTCTATTAGGAATACAATTTACAATTTCGGCATTTAGCAAACACTCTTATCCAGAGCTAGCCCAGAGCACCCAAAGTGGATACTTTGTGTGCATTCAGAAATATGCACTGAGAGCGCTGGTGTGGTCTCTGGTTGTGTGTAGATTCAGTGCAGTCGGTCCACTGCCATTTGAAAATAGAGTGCACAGGTGCACTGAGTGCGTACGTACACTGACAACCCTACTTGGAAGCAGGCTTGGCCAGTGCGTTTGACTCCAAACACTGATGAAAACAAGATTGATAGAAGAAGTGGTGGCCAAATGCCTACTACACGAGGCAAAATGTATGCTAAACGAGGCAAGGCGAGTGCTACTGCCAGTGATAGCTGCCGGTTGTTTATTATCTCTTATCTGACACCCGGTGTGAAGGGCAGGTAAAGGTGTGAAATAACAATACTCTAAAGGCAAGGTGTGTTGTTTTTATCATTTGTAAATCAACTGAGCTAAGCACGCTCTATGACGTCACCACCAGAGAACTCGGCACAATCTCTGTGCTCATAGCCTGGGGGACCGTAACCGTGACATCAGACCCCCTGATCACTCATGCATGTGCACGTGGCCATGCATGTGCAGCAACGGCAAAAACTGTGTCCGTAGAGTTCAACAGAGTTTAAAAAAAACACGAATAAACCGCTTGAATTTGGGAAAAGTTAAAAATATCGTTCCTGAGTGTCTGCACATGGTAATGATTGTATGCCCGATTGCCCGTGTGCAACTTCAGATCAATTGCTCAACCCACTGAGGAGAAAACCATGTTCAGACAGACAGACAGAGATTCCAAGAATTATATGTAGGATTTCTTGGTCCAAAGATATCCATACTTTGTCTTGCCTATCAATACAAATGATTTTCCATCTTAGACGTCTGGTGTTTGCCTGCCACAGTAATGTACTTGTCCATTTCTTACAAATGATGCAGGAAACACCATACCAGCACAAGCTACTGGGTCAGGCCTGACCTTGATCAAGTCTTCTGTCTTGGACATTCAAGCCTGATGGATGTATACTGTACATACTGTAGACCAAAAATGGCCGTTATATAAGCTCAAAACGTGCCGCAGATGTGATTTGTGTGAATTTATAGATCTGCTTAAAGTTCTATTAAAGAACTGTAAAGTGTCGTTGGACATGAACTTGTTTAAACTGGTCTACAGCGTTTTGCTTCAGAACCAGATCTACAAACTGAATGCAGGTTGCACACTTTTGTACCCTCATAGTTCTGAGCTTGTACTGTACGAAAACTACTAATCACCAGAAG
The DNA here is from genome assembly GCF_963280865.1 of Gymnoscopelus braueri. NCBI lineage: Eukaryota > Metazoa > Chordata > Actinopteri > Myctophiformes > Myctophidae > Gymnoscopelus > Gymnoscopelus braueri. Next base: position 3,467,759 of record NC_137608.1, read on the forward strand.
TCTTTAGTGCAGAAAATGCACTAAAGACTTCTGGTGATTAGTAGTTTTCGTTCCCTACCTATGTTGAATACACTTATTGTAAGTCGCTTTGGATAAAAGCGTCTGCTAAATGACTGTAATGTAATGTAATGTAATGTAGATGCTGTAAATATTGGACAATTATTAATGTATTAAATAACCTTTTCATTTATTTTATGTATTCATTTTTCATAAAGAATAGGAAGAAAAAAGTAATCGAAAAACATGGCCTCCTCAGATATTAAAATGGCGATGTCAATCACCAAAACCGGGGACATGTATTATCAGTGAGTGTTTAAAATTCAGTTTGAAGCTTTTGGGTCTGATTTGAAAATCTAAGTATAGTATCAAACAACTTAGAAACTGTCTGGGGTACACACTAAAGCCTGAGTAGATGACCCCAAAGTGATTTAGAAGTTAAATACCATTTTCCATAGCTCCATTGTTGACAAGATACAGCATCAACAGGAATCACAGAGTTGTTCATGTATTTTCTAATAAATGTTCCTATTCAAGGAGGCAATGTATGATTTATTTTTAAATATGCCTTATTTCAACTGATATTGTTCTATAAATCAAGTGTGGGTTGTCAAAATATTTGCCCCGTAAAATTGGGTCCCGTCATAAAAAGGTTTTGAGAACAAACTTTCTGTGCCCAAGGAACACCAATGGACATGTATTCATAGTGAAATAAAGATCTACAAGCTATTTTTGCTTATTTTGAAAATGTGTGGAGAGGGAAAAAAAGCCTAATGACATATCCAAAATAGGGATGCCAAGTTTAAAGTGTAAAAAAAATATATATATCCCAAAGCACATCTGGACCGTCCGAGAATCACTGACCTAGAGGATAATATAGTATCACAGCAGCCTCCATGCAAACAAATATGCATTCACTGCCAACATTTGACTTGTAGTATTAGTAGTTTTATAAAATGATTTGCCCTTATGAAGACATAAGTGGAAAAACAGGCAGTACCTTTTAAAACAAATCATGTTTGCATCAAATATGGAGTATTTTACTATTTTAAAATCTATATACAGTAGCCTACATTGTAATATGTATATTATTAAAATGTTCTGCAGTTACACCTCAACTTTGAGCTTTGACAATGCTGTCTAAATCAATGTGATTTAGATAACTGATACATGCCTGAAGGCAAGTTTTAGGCTCCTATGAATAGACCAGAGAACAGAATGAAACACTTGGCTGCAGTGAAGTGTTTCACTCAAGCATTGAGGTATGGATGATTATCCATGCAGTAATGAACGCTATTTTCTATTTTCTCCTGTGTGATTGTGCCCACTAGGGGGCACAATCACACAGGAGAATATAGAACACAAGCTGGGTTTACATCTACAAGGAGCAGGAGCCTAATTTTAAAATTTTCCCAATCTATTTAAAAATCCAAACAGAATAAACATGTTCCAAACACCTCAATCACTATAAACAGAGACCCAAACCGATTGCAATTTGTATCGCTTAAATCTTTTCGCAAACCGATCGAAATGAAAATTGTAGCCTACTTGATTACTTTATGCTGTTCTGTTCTTTATGCTCCCTGATTTATTTATTGTGATCTTTATTTATCCAACGGGATAAATTGTATGTGTGAAGTTTCATGTCATCATTTATTCAGCATCAGCTCATTCTCGTTTGTTTGATTGATTAGTTATGTCTTGGTATTGTTGCATGACGGGTAATGTGATGTCTAGATGTTTTCAGTCCCTGCACAGTAGCTCCTCTGTGTCTACTGTCTGCAGTGCAAACTGCATTGATTCACTTTATTTCCTCCTTTCAGGTACAGTATTGTGTACCAGGCTTTATTGGGATAAGTGTTGGAATGTATTGTCATGTTTTTTATTATTGATTCATTACTTGTACATAATAGACAGACGTGTTGTGTGTTTGCTGTATTGTGGTGAGAACTGGCTAACGGACTAGCCCCATTACGAACCTCTCACTCCGCGAGGTCTCCCGGAATCGGTAGGACGGCCGCAAAGGCTGTTTACCCTTTTCGCCACATCGTATCCAAAAACGAATGGTAGATTCCAAACTGTACAGATGTTTAAGGTATGGTCCGGCACCATGCATTTTTGGTCGGGGACGAAACAAAAATACAGGGTTAAACTAAAGTACTATATTCTGATAGTAATCATTGCTACAGAGCGTTTGTTCGGTCACAGGGGTCTCTCCAGCTCTTTAGTAAACAGAATATAGTACATTTTCAGGTAGGAGACAACATTTAAGCCAATCAGGAGAGAGCACTGTAAATGCATTTACTGATCAACAAACACTCAATGAGTACTATCAGAATATAGAGCTATTTATACTAGAGCTACATTGTGTGTTCCATTCATTCTACAAGGATTATTTTTTCTGCTGGCCAAAGAGATATTATCAACAACAACAGAGCAGTCTCTCAGGCTCAAATAAATATGGAAGCCATCGTATTCAAATGCTAATTCCTATATGTATCTATATGCTCCAACTCTGGTGAATATTTTGATGCGAGTCTGGAAATAGTGGTACATGCTAATGTTAGGGGTTCTACTTCTATTCTATGGAACACAACGTGTTACAGACATGGGGTCAGCTGATTTGGAAAGCTCTTGACCTCTGCTATAATACCTGTGTCATTAATTAGGGGGAAAACCTACATTTTCACCCTCTCAATTCAATTAATTAAAACAGTTACAATAATGCCAAATAGAACTATGGCTCTCTCTCTCACTACTACTTTACTACACTTTTTTTTAAATGTCCAAACATTGGCCAAATCGTCACATATTACCCAATAAAGAGACAAAAGTTGTGAAAATAACCGATCTACATGCTCTCAACGCCTCACCTTTTATATCTGTGGAACCGTAACTAAATGTAATGCCTCAACTCCTACAATTTCAAGTGGAATTGTCAGGTTGGGGGGTCCCCAGTTCAAATATGATTTGCCGCCTGAAAAGTTTGAGAACCAGGGCATAGGGCATGGATCCCCAATAGGCAGACCAAGTGCGGCTCACTTGAGCCAATTGTGCAACATGCACATACCCCTGTCATAACATGTTATAAATTGTGCAAAAAAAATAAAATAGAAAGTAAGTAATTAAGCAAATGTCAAATCAAGTTCTCACGTTTCTATTTTGACCACATACCACCCCGTACACTTCCAACTGACCTGCATACTTTTTACTCAATTCCTACATCAGTTCATGAAAAACAATGTCTGAGACATTACAGTCGCATCTTCCTTCCCATGTATTTTTGATGGCAGTAATTTCAACAGCAACAATATGGATGATGACTGATGAGACCAACATACAAATTAGTCTACCTAAGTTCATGGTTCACGTTCAGAGCTATTTGCCAGTTGAACGATATGCATAACGGAGAGAGTAGCAGCAGTCCCACTGTGGGTGCATGTGGTTGCATTTGTTGTTTTTTAAACGTGTTTAAAAAACGTTACTTCTTTCAGTCGGGTCAGTGTGGTTCCAATTAATAATCGTGGTGCAGTCGAATGTAAAGAGACGCTTTGACGCTTCAATTTATCCCACATTCAATGTAAAGAAGTGGCCCGTTAATGTGTGTGTGTGTGTGTGTGTGTGTGTGTGTGTGTGTGTGTGTGTGTGTGTGTGTGTGTGTGTGTGTGTGTGTGTGTGTGTGTGTGTGTGTGTGTGTGTGTTGGGAAGGACCCCTTGAACCACTGTGTGGTTAGTCTGGTTACTGGTTAGGTGGGTTGTGTTCGCCCTTGTGCATTTATTAGACACAGATGACAATGGTGGAGAGCGAGGTCCATTTATTTTCCTTATGAACAGGTGATAGTACACAGCAGGGTTGTGTGTGGTTTCTGTAATAAGCAGAATATAACAGGGAATGAATGCCCTTGTAAATTGTACATCATAATGGTCACATGTACTGTAAACAGGTCTAAATTAACAGATACAAACCAAATGAATAATGGCCTCTCTAAAAAGGTGCTCTTAACTTCACAGTTCAGCTTAGCTGCTCAAATGACATTCATACAGTTTATATGGAACCTGTATCTGCTCAACTGGGGTTAGAAACACTAGTGCAACTTAGAATAGAAGTACATTTAGTGGTTATCCAAACTTATGGTCACACTGGTCACATTCTAAGAAGTAATTGCATTACTCTTACTTATCAGCATAGGAGATGTGCAAGTGCATACAGTATCAGTACGACAATATCAACGAGCCAACGATAGCATTCCTCTGACCGTCGGTCACTATAAACAAGTGTCGAGGTAGTTAGCTGCTAGTTAGCCTTAGCAGCAGGTACATAGCTTGGCTACAAGACCCCGTAACGGGACAACAGGTTATATACATCGACTTCAGGAAGACTTACGTTATCATACACGCACACAGGCACTCTGGTGTGTAGCAAACTTATGTAAACAACTCTTAAGACTTAATATGTCTAAATAAGTGGGTTAGCTTTACGAGCGTCTCTGGCTTCGCGCTTCTCTTTCATTGTTCTTTCCTCTCGCGAGATGAGGGACACTGGACAGTCTTATTAACGGGGCTCGCTGTAGTCTCGCGAGGGGCGGAGCAGTCTCTCGGGCGGGGGGAGGGGGGGGGCAGCAGGGGGGGAGGGAGAGAGGCGCAGTCTTTCTAACAGCCGCCCCCAAATTGCTTAGTGCAATTTGCTCCAATGAAAGGCTGCGACACTGGAGTCTTGGGTGGCAGGGGGGGTGACCAGCTGGACCACTAGTCTTGTGCAGGAATGGCCCTTGATGTCGATCTCTGCTGACGTCACAAGTCCTTCGATGCTCTGGTTGGCCTTGACGATACTCCGTCTCCCGGTGGGTCACAGGGCGTGTGGCAGCTGTAACTCCACAAGCATGATGGCGTCTGGCGAAGTGTGGACGGCTGGTCAGATAATAGGGGACGGCCTCCTGACCTTTCACGGTCCATATGTTCCTCCGGCTCTTGGCGAGTACCCCTTTGGGTCTGGGAAGATACACCCGGCTGTTGTAGTTAGCCGCCCCGTGTCCCTCCTGGACCGTAGCCTCGGCGAGCTCTCTCCGAGTGGGGTGAGGGCTTATGTCAGGTGCAGGTTGAGTGGTTGCTGCTAACGGGACATAACGGGAGTTGGGCTTTCTGACCTTTGACTGGTCTTCTTCAGGCACAGTTTTTGACTTCACTGGCCACTGCGGGGGGCTGTGGGAGATAAACGTTGGTCTCTTGACACCCGGATAAGGTTCAGGGAGTTTTGGGGGGATCTTGATCTCCTCACGGCCAGCCGTGGCACACTCTGGGTCTCTGGTGCATTGTATCTTGGTGGCCTCCTGCCAGTGTTTCTCCACACTTCTCATGAGCTTGGTGTTCTGGGGTTCTGTTATTGTCAACATACATTGTTGTGGCTGGAGGTTGATTTCCAGGGCTCTGGCTGAGCCTTGCAGAGTCCAGCCCAGTCTTGTGCAGATGGCTGCTGGCCCACCTGGGGGCCCCAGTCTCACTGGCTCAGTGGGTGTAATTAAGTGGGGGTGGTCTGCCCCGATCAGGATGAGGGGTTGGACTCTTTCAAACTGTTGTAGCGGCAGTCTGGCCAGGTGTCTGTACTTGGTTTTGAGGCTAGATACAGGATACGATTGCTTAGCTAGCCCCAAGTGACTTGAGGTAAAGGCTCCTTCGATGCGGTAACGTCTCTTTGGCTGAGATGCTGGGGACACGGAGAATGACACTGATGCTCCCTTCAGTGTCTGCACATCCTGCCTGATCGTTCTCAGGGCCAGGTCTTCAGGTGTTCCGTTGAGGCCGAGCCTTTCCACTGCAGCAGGAAGAAGCATTGTGCGTTCTGACCCATCGTCGAGAAGAGCATAGGTGTCAAGGGAGCGGTCTCCATGACGCAGTATAACTCTAACTACTTTGAGTAGGACTCTTTTCCGGTCAACTGGTTTGTCAAGGTAGAGCACCTCGGCAGTGGTGTTCACCAGGCAGCTCTCATCTTTGGGTGTCTCTCTCCGAGTCTCGCTGTTCACCTCATGCAGGACTTGAAGGTGTTTGCCTTTGCACAGGCTACATGGCTTCCTGAGATCGCACTGGGCAGCTAGGTGTGATCTGCCACAGCGCCAGCACTTCTTCTTGGTTCGAATCCATTCTGTGATCTGTTCTCTTGTGAGTCTCTTAAAGTCAGTACACTGGCTGAGGAAGTGCTCGTTATTCTCACAGAATGGACAGTAGGCGTTAGCTTTCCCTGTCTCTTCAGGTGGGGGTGCATCTTCCTCACACTCTGCTCCGTCTTCGGCACCATGCAGAACTGTGGCGTATCTGCCCATTTTCTGAGGTAACCGCTGTTTCGGCTCTATACTAGGAAGCTGCACGTCGAAGTCGTGGCACCAGGACTCATACTTCAACCACTCTGAGAACTCCAACAGGGTGTAGGTGGCTCCTGGACCGCGGAGCATTGTGCGGCGGAAGTCGGACCTCATCTCTGGTGGCAGCTTGTTAAGGAGTCGTGCAACATGTGAGCCGCATTTCAGTTCTGTGTCTCCCACTGGGCCTAGGGTCTTTAGCATGCCTACCAGCGACTGCACTTGAAGTGCAAACTTCTCAAAGGCCGCCCCGTCGCCTCGCTGGATGTCGGCTGCCTCCAGGACGCTGGCTATTTTCCGTAGTGCTAATTGATGGGGCTGTCCAAACTTGTCGTTCAGCGCCACCATGGTGTCGGAGTATGGCGTGTGGGAGTTCAGGTAGGCGTCTGCCACCAGGCGGGCCTCTTCGAGCTTGAGGTGGTCAACTAGGACTTGATACTTGAACAGCTGAGTGGCGTTGGATGGCAGGAGGTTTTCGAGTGATAGTTTGAGGCGGGCAAACTCACTCGGGTCTCTATTTATGAAGTCGGGGATGGTCGGTCGTGGCCCCCTGTATTGCTGCTCCACTGTATTGTCTGGTGGGGAGTACACAGGCTGGTGTTCTTGCCATGCCGGATACTGGCGACTCGGGGGCAGGGTTGGTTGGCGGTCTGGGTAGGGGTACACGGACTGGTGTTCTGGCCTTGTTGGGTAGTGGTAGCTTGGGGGGAGAGCTGATTGGCGAGCTGGATGGGTGTCTGGTGAGGTGTACATGGGCTGGTATTCTGGCCTCGCTGGGTACTGGTGACTCATGGGCGGGGCTGGTTGGCGAGCTCGATGGGGGTCTGGTGGGGGGTACGCCAAATGATGTCCTCGGCCCACTGGATACTGGCGGCTCGGGGGGAGAGCTGGTTGGTGAGGGTCAGGTGCATAGTACGCAGGCTGATGGTTTGGCCTCAGTGCGTGCTGGTGGCCCGGTTCTGAGCACGTGGGCTGGTGTACTGGCTTCGCTGGGTGCCGGTGGCCTGTTGAGAGGGCTGGTTGGCGGACCGGCTGGAGTCTGCAGGGCTGCTGCAGCCGGTAGGGTGTTCGGGCACATGCCTGATCTGACTGGCTAGTAAGTAGGGGGTGCCTGGGCCGCTGAGGGGGTGTAATACTGGATGGTTTAGCTACGTTGGGGCTCACAGACAGTACTTCCCACATCTGGTGGAGTTCACACATCACTGATTCAATGTAGTCCCTCATACCGTCTTCCTCTGTCACCTCCTCTTCTCTCTCTGGTGGCCACGTCGGGGGGCAGTACTCCTCTAGCTCCTCCTCTTCGTCATCATCTTCACAATTATCATATAGCGGAGATAGCTCATGACTCTCCGGTGGATTCCCCCTTTCCCAGCTGTCTTTCTGGGTCCATGTGGATGGATCTGGGCGGCTGAGGGGAGTCGTCTCGGCTGCTCCCTCGTCGTTCCGGTGGTCTTCATCAGCTTGGTGACGGTTAGATGATGAGTGGGGGCTGTATACTGCGGTTGTTTTCTGTAGCTCAGCTGATACTCTTCTAGGTGGCTTGGCAGTCTTGTCAGACGTCTGGGGCGTACATCTTCGCCCTGGGCCTTGCTGGTTCTCTCCATTGTCTCAAGGGTAAACACCTCTCCGGTTTCGAAGGACCACAATGTTGGGAAGGACCCCTTGAACCACTGTGTGGTTAGTCTGGTTACTGGTTAGGTGGGTTGTGTTCGCCCTTGTGCATTTATTAGACACAGATGACAATGGTGGAGAGCGAGGTCCATTTATTTTCCTTATGAACAGGTGATAGTACACAGCAGGGTTGTGTGTGGTTTCTGTAATAAGCAGAATATAACAGGGAATGAATGCATTTGTAAATTGTACATCATAATGGTCACATGTACTGTAAACAGGTCTAAATTAACAGATACAAACCAAATGAATAATGGCCTCTCTAAAAAGGTGCTCTTAACTTCACAGTTCAGCTTAGCTGCTCAAATGACATTCATACAGTTTATATGGAACCTGTATCTGCTCAACTGGGGTTAGAAACACTAGTGCAACTTAGAATAGAAGTACATTTAGTGGTTATCCAAACTTATGGTCACACTGGTCACATTCTAAGAAGTAATTGCATTACTCTTACTTATCAGCATAGGAGATGTGCAAGTGCATACAGTATCAGTACGACAATATCAACGAGCCAACGATAGCATTCCTCTGACCGTCGGTCACTATAAACAAGTGTCGAGGTAGTTAGCTGCTTGTTAGCCTTAGCAGCAGGTACATAGCTTGGCTACAAGACCCCGTAACGGGACAACAGGTTATATACATCGACTTCAGGAAGACTTACGTTATCATACACGCACACAGGCACTCTGGTGTGTAGCAAACTTATGTAAACAACTCTTAAGACTTAATATGTCTAAATAAGTGGGTTAGCTTTACGAGCGTCTCTGGCTTCGCGCTTCTCTTTCATTGTTCTTTCCTCTCGCGAGATGAGGGACACTGGACAGTCTTATTAACGGGGCTCGCTGTAGTCTCGCGAGGGGCGGAGCAGTCTCTCGGGCGGGGGGAGGGGGGGGGCAGCAGGAGGGGAGAGAGAGAGGGAGAGAGGCGCAGTCTTTCTAACAGTGTGTGTGTGTGTGTGTGTGTGTGTGTGTGTGTGTGTGTTGGAACGTGTTATGGCCTTGGGATATAAGCGTCAACTTATTGTCCTTGTGTTTCAAGAAAGAATAGATGGCTCAAGGGGACGTCCCCAGCGTAGCTCAACCGTGGCCATCTTGCCACAGTCAACTACTCTGGTACGTTCTATGGTAGCCGGTGTAAGGCGAGTGATCTGCACAAACAAAAATAGTCTTTAACTCGCTGAAATCAAACTCGATTATGGCTATGATACAGGATGCTTGGTTGTTGGATGTTGAAATTGCAGCTTTTCTTTTCGAAAAACGACGTAATCGTGCAGCATAGTTGTGTGTCACGGCTACTTGCGCAAGTTATCAAGGCTGAGACCACAGTCGAGATATTCAATTATTATATAGGTTTTATGACGACCTAATCTTTGGTCTAAATGACAATCTTTGTGGATTGTTGTATTTATTAGCTGGCTAATAACAAGAGGCTGCAGAGGGAGAGGGAGACCTAGTATTACAAAGTTTACCCAGCAACTTTACACCAGTGGGAGAGGCAGAACTGCTCTTTCTTTTCAACATAAATTAAGTTGCACATCGTCGCCGTGCTAAACTAATGGCCTATGTCATTTTTTAAAGTTTTTCAGGTAAAATAAAAAACTGATCCAAAACAAAACTATATGATATTTCTTAATCATTTCACCCAAAATGTTTATTACAAATTATTACTATTTAAATAGAAATAACACTGTCTGTCAGTTATGTAACATAAGAGATTTAAATAGGTTTAAGTAGGATAAAAAATGTTTGATTGATTTTAGGCCTAAATCAGTAAATAATTTGGCCTAAGTCACAAAACCAAGTGATTTAGGCCAAAAAAAGGCCTATTTTGGCCCAAGTCACACTAGGGAGTTAGGCCATTATACTAAAAGGGGAGTGAATAGCATGATCCTTTTCAATTAGGAGATGGGCGATTTTACCAGAGGTGGCCAGTGTCACGAGGAGCTGACTTAGGCAAAAATATCATTTTCCTCAAAGAATTACTTAGGCCATTAGTTTAGCAAGGTGACGACATGATTTCTTCCAAGCGGTTTGGCTTATTAAAAACTTTTTACATTTAGATATATTATGATACAGGAAATTGCTGGCTTTGTGTTTACAGAAGTACGCCTACCAGTGAAGATGCCTGATATTTGTGCAGCCTCCGGATGCTCTAATCGCCGCAATCTTGAAACAAGAACCCGTGGGATCACCTTTCACAAGTAAGATATGACAATATTATGACTATTAGGATATTCTTTAGTTACTTAGTGGATGTATGTACAATACAAGTCCTGCTATACAGAAACAGCGGGGCTATGTGAGATGATAGTATTGCAAGATTGTTGTTAATAAGTTGCTACCATTTGTTTACACAATTATTGAATGTTTATTTTGGACACTTTTTTTATAACTCTTAGTGTGGTTGTCTTATTCTTAAAGTTGACATACATACATACATACATAAAAGTACCCCAAAAATATGATAATTTAGATGTGTATTTTTGTCCTTACCCTTAAAAGGAAAGAAGGGTGGAAAATGTTGACAATAATTTATACATATGGCTACCTTCTCATGTTTCTAAGGTTTCCCAAAACCGGAGAGAGGAGGAGGCAGTGGGAACTTGCCCTGAGAAGGGACGGTTTTGTGTCCTCTGGCAGGACACTGCTCTGCAGTGAACACTTTAAGGGTGAGGACTTTGACAGGACGGGGCAGACTGTCCGGCTTAAAGATGGTGTTGTGCCAACAATCTTCAACTTCCCAGCTCATATTCAAAGGGTATGTGTGTGATTGATATATCAATATATAAATCTGTGATTAAATGTCACACTTTCGTTTTTCTTTCTGCAAGTTTATGAATAAATAATGTATTGTGTATTACAGCACATTTTAGACACTCAATATGTCTTTAATTATGTTTTATTTTAGCCGGTAGCAACAAGAAGCACAACCACTTCTAGAAGAGCGGAGGAGAACCTGCCAATGGACTTGTCGCACGATGAACCTCAGCCTTATGTTGTGAGTATTTGCATGTGGAATGTCACTAACAAATGAGAGCATCATATGGCTTATTAAATCCTTTATCTCGTGGTAGGGAGGTCTATGAAGGTCTATTAGGCTCTTCTGTTACCAGAAGAGCCTAATATTATTTGAGGTGGTACTCTGTGTGAAAAGTTTGAGAACCGCTGGATATCTCACTTGCTCTATGTCACTCATACACTTTGATGAATAAACATGTGCAAAGATTGAAACCACACCCAGGGGTAGGCAACCTTTACAATCAAAAGAGACGTTTTTTGTCCAGAGCCTCAAAACACCTCTCTCTGTCTCTTTCTCTCTGTCTGTCTGTCTGTCTGTCTGTCTGTCTGTCTGTCTGTCTGTCTGTCTGTCTGTCTGTCTGTCTGTCTGTCTGTCTGTCTGTCTGTCTGTCTGTCTGTCTGTCTGTCTCTCTCTCTCTCTCTCTCTCTCTCTCTCTCTCTCTCTCTCTCTCTCTCTCTCTCTCTCTCTCTCTCTCTCTCTCTCTGTATAATAATAAACACAAGTTGCAGGCGTGAGCAGTGGGAGAGGGGTTCTCACATACCCTTTTTACCAGTACAGTTTGCTGTGTGATCCGTTCTCATTCTTGGTGGAATAGTCGAGTACAGTACTTGCTACTCATGAGAGATATGACTGTAGTTTTGAGTTTTTTCAAAGCACATTAAAAACAGAAGAAAAACATAACATGTAACCATATTGTGAAGTTTAAAGCCTAGAGACTAATAGAGAACTTCCTCATTTTGTAAAATCAGACACAAAAATGTACATATTATAAAAGAAAGAAAGACCAGTAATACTGTCCTATGCTGGCTCTAAATGCACTGCTTACTTCACACTGGGTGTGATTTAGGGATGTTCCCAGTGATTAATTTCACAGTCGAAAATGAATTAATCAAAATTAATTAACCAAAAGAATTTGCCAAAACTGAGCACATTTATTTATAGCCTTATAAATAAATGTGCTCAGTTTTGGCAAATTCTTTTGGTTATTCTTTTTGGAATCCCATTGGAAGAGTATATAAAGTATATCAAATCCATAAAAAAAATCTCATACTATTTGAATCTTACTCTCCTGCTCCAAATAATTAATTACATGGCCAGAGCGCTAAATCAATTATGCTGTCACTCCAGCGCAAGTCTGAGCCACAGGCAGGACACAGGCACACTACTGACCAGCGGGGCAGCGCCTCTTCAATCATAACATGACATGTAGTAGGCCTATTGGATTTTGAGCCAAACTGACAACTGAAACGTTACGTAGGCCTACTCATTCTCCACGTTCTCACCTCAACTGCTGGATTATTTCTTCAAATCGATGTGAATATGGACGATTCACATCTAGGTGTTTATTTTGGATGTGACTTTTCCATCCAATTTACATTGAAATCTAAGCACTCACAAATGTTGCTTTTTTCTCTTTTGATTAACTTTTTATCCCAAGCCGACAGAGTCTGTATATGACGATGCTAGCAGCCAGGCTGCAGGTGACCAGCAATGCCCAAATCAGTGTGACAGGCCCTGTTAATACTTAATTTGCATGTATTTGCTTATTTTGCTTGTTAAGGGCAACATTTTATTCAGATTTGACAGTAATATGGGTGCAAATAAATAAATATCTCAAATAAAAATATATTTTATAGAATAAACAAATGTTATTTTGTAAACATTTTGTAGAGGCAGCTCCCGACAGCCTCTGCGCACACCCCTAGTGTGATTATTACAATTTATTTTTTGCACACAATTTCGTACTACGTGTATTGTGTATGCGCTTACACTGTATGACCCTGATCTTCACCTTAACCCTGAGCAAATTAAATGCAATGAATATGCATCAGCATATTCAAAAGACAATTGATATATCTGTGTCTTGTGTCTCCTGACTGAGACCAAATGGCAGTCTCTTGAATAACAGGATTGTTACGTGTGTTTCACCATACATACACACGTACACACACACTGATTATGAACATGCACCTCCCTGGTGAGAACAGCTTCATCGTGCACTCTCACCTATGTGATCAGGTGAAATATTACCTTTCACACCCTTTTTATGGTCACCACCTGGAGCCCTGCTCAGGCAGAAATAAAAAGGTGCAATTATGGGAAATTGCAAGTGTGGTTGCACCGACTTGTGGGTTTCGGCCGCCGGGACACGAGGAATCCGCTGGGAGGAATTCCGTCGGAGGGCATGTGACGTGCAATTCAAATTTGCTGCTGAACGGATCCTGCGTTCGTGATTCATAGCGTTTTGATTTTAAGAAATAGGCCCCTCCCACTCAATTTGCAAGCCCATTACGTTGTCACGTGTCATCAGAGATCATGTGTAACTAAACTGGAGGGGATTGATCCCCCCAAAAATCATGTTTTTGCATCAAACAGTTATATTTTGCGCATTTGTGGTGCTCCCTATGGGTGAAAGTGGAAATGCTTTTGGTTCTTTGTTGAGGACAGGACCCTCGACATGTGATTCAAATATGGGATTGACTGGACATTTTGTTCATGATTTGTGATTTATTTTGTAAAATAGGCCCCTCCCACTAACTTTGGAAGCCTATTACGGACGGTATAGTAGGGACTATCAAAATTCCGCCTGTATATGTTTACCGCACAACTCCAGAGATCATTTGTAAAATAAATTGTGAGATCTGGACAAAATCTGTTGGAGGAGGAAAAGTGTGTTTTGAAGAAAATTCTACATCTATACAGATGCAAAAATGGCCTCTATGAGGAGTTCCAGCTGGTCAATTTGACATATAGCTTGGGTGTATGCTGCTAAAACTGTGGGAGGAGTAGTCCGGCAAACTTTTGGGGTTACTCTATAAATAATATCAAAGTCGCCCAAGTAATATATTGTGTTGCCCACACTAACTAAAATAGGGATCCCAGGTTAAAAGTTGTTAATTGTCTCCGCCGAAGGTGGAGAATATGTTTTCGCTTTGTGTGAGCAAACATTGTTAGCCAAGCTAACATTGGGCAAGCTTCACGTGACACGTGTCAATTTGTTGACACCAATGCCTCTGATTGGCTAGAGGGACGCGTGACGAAATAAAATTCTATAAATAGGTGTGTCACTTCAAAAAGCCTCTACTTTTTGAAGTGAGGTAAAACAGGATCAATCAGACTTGATTGGAACAGTACCTTCAGTAAGTCCAAGTCACCCGTCTGTGCGTGTGTGTTTCCCTCTGAGAACACCTAACATTGGTCAAGCAAAGGCGCAGAAGGCCAAAGCTAAGAAAGCATACTCATCTACAATTGTAACGTAGAAGAGGACTAGAGTTGAAATGATCCCACAACAAAGCCGAACTCTTAATACGTGTCAATATGTTGACATCAATGTCTCTGATTGGCTAGAGGGACGCATGACGAAATACAATCCTATAATAAAAGGGTGTGTCACTTCAAAAAGCCGTATACGTTTTTGAAGCGAGGTAAGACAGGATCAATCAGTCTTGATTGGAACAGTATCTTCTAGTCCAAATCACCCGTCCGTGCGTGTGTGTGTCCCTTTGATGATAATATAATTGCTATAGTCTGCTGGCGGAGACTTGTGCTCCGAGGAGCACATTTTCTAGTTGTATTTTATTTTCCTCTTGAGGTGGTGCAATTCAATTTATTTTACTTATGACATAGCTCTAATTTATGGGGCTTTGTGTGTGTGTGTGTGTGTGTGTGTGTGTGTGTGTGTGTGTGTGTGTGTGTGTGTGTGTGTGTGTGTGTGTGTGTGTGTGTGTGTGTGTGTGTGTGTGTGTGTGTACGTACTGTATAAAGCAGATGCCTACCAGTGATGGTCATCTATCCAGTCACAGCATGTGGCCTCAGCAGCACATCGACTCAGTAGCCTTGAGTCAGGACTTAGGCTCTGTTGCCCCCTGGAGGACTGCTGCCTGCACACCTCCCATCTTCACCGCTGAGGACAACAACTACTGCACTGACACTGAGACAGGCTGTGAGTAACACACTTGGATCTGCACAAAAAGCGCAATACATAATACCGGTAGATCTAAACACTGATCAGAAGAAGTTTACATTACGGTCAAACCATGACATACCATGACAGCACATGCTCATTAATACACAGAGGAAAAAAAGGTAACATGGCTTCTATAAACAGAAAGTGACAGATTATTATTATTATTTTTATCTTAGCTACTCAAGGATATATGACACATCGTCTTCTCCAGATAGACAGATTGCCTATGATAGCTGAGATCAGGGGCGGACTGGCCATTTGGCATACCGGGCATTTGCCCGGTGGGCCGCTGGGCCAGTGGGCCGCTGGGCCACCCCAAAAAAAAAGTCCCAGTCCGGTCCTGGCTGAGATAGAACAGTATTAAAGGCAGCTCTCCACCGCACCGACGTCGTTGGTGGAAAGCTTTGGAAAGCGTCTGTCGCCGAAAATTTGTTGTCGAATGGGTGGTGTGTACACTGTCGTGTTCGGTCGTAAGTTGTAGGGAAGCGTTGAAAGCCGACCAAACATGTTCTGTCGGCTCCCGACCGTTGGGCTGCCGGAGAGTAGGTAGAGCTCTCTGGTTGGCTGCTAGGAGGGGTACTGGGGACCCTTTCTAAAATGCAATACAGAGTAGTGCTATTGGAATCTTACACAGGTGCGCCCAAATAATTAGTTACATTATGCCACTGATGCCAGTGCAGCTGCTTAAAAGCAGGTCAAATCAATTATGCTGTCACTCCAGCAGAGCAGGTCCGAAGCACACTACTGACTGACAAGTCCCGACACTTGCTTTCCACTTAATAACGTTTGATAGAGGGATAATAATAATACATTTTATTTGAAACACACTTTATATTTGACACATAACAGGGATAAGAAAAACATGATTGATACACCGAATGAACATAGACACTTCACAGATTATAGAGATCTTAGAATTATAACAATCGCTTGAGAATTGGCCGAGTTAAACTGCCGGTGTCCAAAATGACAATCACATTGACAATTCAGAAGTGCGTTGTAATGACTCTGCAGCCGCTCTGAGGAACCATAGTCTAATGTCGGATAAATTCCGACGTTTGCATTATAAGCTTTATTGATTGCATTATTTAATAAACATATAATACAAATTAGCATCCACATGTTACTCATGATAGAGAATGTTACATTATTGTAATCCTTTCTTGATTTCCTGTGCAATGGATTAATCAAACTCAAGTGTGTGGAGGAATGGCATATTGCACAGCTCAAAATATTGACTTTGAAAAGACTAACACAATTGACCACATACTGCTGCTTTTCTTTAAGGTGATTAAGGTTTGTAAAATCTATTTATTATATTATAGGCTTATATTGATCATTAGTTGAAGCAAAATGATGTGGCCATGTTGCGCACACGGTCAAGCATTCCGCTTGGTGCAGCACGCAGTGTGCATTGTTTTAATTAACATTAAATACAAAAGATATAGGCTACACCAAAATAGTCTAAATACAGATAACCTTGTGCCCGTGCCCTAAGTACCCTGCAGTGAAGTAGTTATCTTTATAATTTCTCAAATGATTTAAGCATCCAGGTGTTCATGTGTTTGTTGTTGAAAAAGACATCAAGCCATGGGCTATTTTTAGCACCATAGTAGCCGTCTGTCGGTGTCGGCTAACAGGTGTACATTCAGCAACGTTTTTCCCACACCTTCCAACCGACTGATCTCCAGAGTCGTCCCGACTTCATTCGACTGCCAGTCTGTAGTTTTCTGAAGTAGACTGTTTGGTGGAGAGCTACCTTTAGCCAACTTTTTTGCATTTGTTTTTCGCAATCCTCCCAATTGCAAGAGCACAAGTTTGTAAACGTGGCCCAGACTCCCAAACACAAGGAGAATAAGTTGACGGTTGTATCCCACGGCCATAATACGTTCCACCACACACACACACACACACACACACACACACACACACACACACACACACACACACACACACACACACACACACACACACACACACGCGTCATTAACGGACCACTTCTTTACATTGAATGTGGGATTAATTGAAGCGTCAAAGCGTCTCTTTACATTCGACTGCACCACGATTATTAATTGATTGGAACCACACTGACCTGACCAAAAACCAAAAACACTCACTCAGATGCAACCACAAGCACCCACAGTGGGACTGCTGCTACTCTCTCCGTTATGCATTCAACCGGCAGATAGCTCTGAATGTGAACCTTGAACTTGGGTAGACTAATGTGTATGTTGGTCTCATCAGTCATCATCCATATCGTTGCTGTTGAAATTACTGCCATCAAAAATACATGGGAAGGAAGATGCGACTGTAATTTCCCAGACAGGAACTGATGTAGGAAGTGAGTAAAGATGATGCAGGAGGGGGCACGGTGGTGCAGTCGGTAGCGCTATCGCCTCACAGCTAGAAGGTCCTGGGTTCGATACCCGCCGGGGACACTGTGGGCACTGGGGTCTTCTCCTCCGCGTCATCAGCGCCCATACCCTAGGTGGGGTTGGCGAAAGGGCCTACTCTGTGTGGAGTTTGCATGTTCTCCCCGTGTCTTCTAGGGTAGTTAATACCCTCACAAAAACATGTAGTAATCCTGGTCACTATACCGCCTCCCCCATGACAGCTGGGGCGCCTGATGGAGGGGAAGGGAACTGGTTGGAATCATAGATATAGAAACCTAGATCCTCATTGGCCTCTGCAGTTCGTTGGAGCAACTGGTATCGCGGCCGCCATTTTAGAGTAGGCAAGCTGACACAAAGTGACTACTGGCCAATCACAGCACTCACAGCGCGTTGACTACTGGCCAATCACAGCGTGTTGGTGAGGGTTTGTTAAAGGACTGTATAAGGGGTACTGGTTCTATGGGGTTATGCTTCATTCGCCCCTGGGGCGTCGTTCAGGACACAAGTGACAGGAGATTGAAGTGTATAGTATGGCAACTTTACTTTGGTTGTAGGCACAGGTAGGTACAGGTACAGACATGGGTATGCAGATGAATGGAGGGGTACAGGCACTGAGTGCGAGTGACAATGGGTCACTGTATGACAATGTGTGGTTAGTAGTCACAATACGCACACTGGCACTGCAGTGGTGTACAAATAAAGGATGTAGTTTGTAACAGGTGAACTGGGCTGGAATTCACCGCTCTCTCTGCTGCTGCTACTAGAATGAATGAAACGCCCCACAATGCATTGCGCACTTAAGGTGGCAGGTACATGTTACTCTGAACACAGTTCTTAAGGTAGTACATAAGAGATAAATAATAGTCAACTTATAATATGCTTGGAGCCTTTCTAACAGCCGCCCCCGAATGTACCGGGTACATTCGCTCCAAAGAAAGGCGACAGTCTCTAATGTCTTAGGAGAGGGTGGCGGTGACGGTAGCGCTGTCCTCCTGCTCGCCGGTCAGGACAGCTGGCAGGGGGACCAGCCTGGCTACTGGTCTGGTGTAGTTGCGATATCTGAGCCTCTCCTCTGCTGAGTGGACTTGGCCATCAGTGCTGGGGTGGAACTTGGTGACATGGCCGATGGGCCACAGAGCCCGGGGAAACTGGGGGTCCATTAGTCTCATGACGGAGCCCTTTGTGAGGTCGGCCTGTGTAGAGCGCCACTTCTGGTGAGTCTGCTGGCTGGGCAGATAGTTCAACAGGAAACTGGACCAGAAGTGATCTGGTAGAACTTGGGCGTGCCTCCAGTGACGTCGGCTCAGTAGTTCAGTCTCTGGATACACGATCTGCGGTACGGATCCATCCGGCCGCCCCGTCAACAAGACATTGGGTGTCACGGGATCGAGGTCGGTGAGGCTGGACGAGACGTACTCCAATGGCTTGGAGCTGAGTGTCCCTTCCACTTCAAGCAGCACGGTCCATAGTACTGCCTCTGGGACTGGCTGGGTTCCCACTGTGGTGTACAAGGCCGTCTTGACAGAACGGATTTCCCTTTCCCCCACTCCTCCTAAGTGGGGTGCTGCAGGGGGGTAGAAGTAGAAGCTGATCTTCTGCTTGGGAAGCTGCTGTTGCAGATCTGGTGGTCTGGCCTTCCAGCGCCGGCATTCTCTGCAGGTGGATTGGTAGCGGTGTATCGCTTCGCAGACCCGCAGTATCCAGAATGAACGGTGCATCTCCGCGAACACCCCTTCTGGCCCGGGATGGTGCAGACGACTGTCTAAGTCTTGAGTGAGGAGTCGGCCAGGATCCCACACGATAAGATGCACTGCTGTCTGCTCGAGGTCATCGGCACGACAGGGTCTTCCGCAGACACAGAGGAGTCCCTCCTCTTCTTCCATCTCAGGTGACATGGTGAGCAGTCTGCTGCTGGATGAGACAGGCTTGCCTGCCTTTAGGAGCCGCAGCTTGTCTGGGAAGCTCTCACGCTGGGCTTGCTTGAGTATGAGGATCTCTGCATTGCGGTAATCTTCAGCAGTACAGCTGCTGCTCTGATCTGCCGCCCCATGCAGCTTCTGCGCTGTAGCTTCCAGCAGCTTGTTACAGGTGTCACACTGCTTTGCCTCTGTGTCTAGTGAGCTGGGTGTGGTCGAGGTGACACCACAGAAGGTTGACTTCTGCAGCTCAGAGGCGTCGTTGTCGTGTTCGACATTGGGCTCGACAGTCCACCCATCTGGGGGTTGAAGGAGGAACGGAGGCCCTTGACTCCACCTGTTGGGCTTCACAAGGTCTTGCAGGGTCTTGTCCCTTGTGACATCGTCAGCGGGGTTCCTCGCTGACTCCACGGATTGCCAGGCATGTGGGCTGGTTAGTTGCTGTATTTCTGCCACTCTGGTGGCGACGAAGAACTTGAAGCGGCAGGACTCTGACTGCAGCCACGTCAGCACCATTGTGGAATCTGTCCACAGGATGGTCTGATTGATCTTCGGCGTGAGCTCATTCTCTATGAACTTAGCCAGTTGGGCTCCAGTGACAGTTCTACACAGCTCGAATCTCGGTATGGAGAGGAATCGCTTGGGTGCAACTCTGGACTGGGGCAGGGGGAAGGGCAGAAGGACTTGGCCTTGACTGTCCTCAGGGTTTAGCTTGGTGACAGAGCCTGCATCCACCAGCTTCTGGATCTCTGTGCTGTAGGCTTTGGCCCGCTTCGAATCTTCAGCCAGTTGTCGTTCTGTGTTCCACAGACTCGGCATGACGGCTTCTTTAGGGGCATGAAGGAGAGGCATGTCTCCCTTGTGCGGAAGGGGCGTGGCATAACGCAGGACCCCTGCTACCTCCACGTGGAGGGTCTTCTCTTCCAGCAGGGCTACCGCTGCGTGGTCTTGACTTTGTGCAAACTCACGTGGGTCCCGGTGGATGAAGTTGGATACGGTCGGGCGTGGGCCCCTGTAGGTCTGTTCTGCTGTGGCTGCTGTGTCACGGCGCAGTGGAACAGGAATCTGCTGGCCATGTCCCTGCATCCATGAGGCTTGTGTCATGGAGACTGGAAGGTGCTCAGGCTGTCGAGGAGGTGTACAGGTTGCTGCATAGGACAGGGCTCTGATGGTTAGAGGCTGGGCCGCAGGCTGGTACTGGTACGGGAGCTGCTGCGGTGCCGACACTGCGACGTAGTACTTAGACCTCAGGGGTGGAGGCTGCACGACAGGCTGAAAGTGGTGTAGAGGCTGCTGAGGTGGATAGCCTGCTGTGTAGGTCGAAGCCCTGTATAGTGGAGGCTGTGAGGTGGGATTCTCTTGATGGCGCCGCGGCGTGTTGAAGGAGGAAGCCATGTAGGGAGGATAAGGCTCTCTGCTTAGCTGCCGGGGTTGGAGGTGCAGTGGTTGGCTGCCGCCCTTCACCGGTGACTGTTTGCAGCAGCTAGCTGACATAGATTGGCTCTTCATCACCTGTAGCTCCACCATCCGTGTCTGGCCAGGGCGGGGGGTCTGGCCAGTCCTCTTCGTCCTCAATGTGGACAGGATGGGGGTCACAGTGGCTGACGGAGTGTGGCGTAGCTTGCTGAGGGCTGACTACTGCGTTGGTTAGCCTCCTCATCTCAGCTTGAACTTCATGAGTGAGTCTAGCCACATCACCGTGCATGACCTGCTGCGTCTGCTGTAGCATGACGTGCTCTTTCTGTACTTCCCTGAGTTTATCTCTCAAGTTGCGTTCATGGGGTGCATGATGGGGTGAAGGTAGTTCTCGAATCTCCTCCCTGGGCTCTCTCTGTAGATACCGTAGGTGGGCTAGCTGGGTTTCCGGACTGTACCTCTGCCGCTGCCGGTAGTACAGGTCCGCCTCTTGTAGGACAGCATCCCGCCTGTGGTGATCGATGTAGGGAGTGGGGGTGGAGTAGAGGGGGGTCATCTTGGCCGCTCCCTCCTCGTGAGATGGCCACTCTTCCTCGTGCCCATGCCTGTTTCGCTGCCTGTGCCACATTAAGTAATTGACTTGGTAGTTATTGAAGCGGCTTGGTGGGCGTGTCTGACGCCGTGCTCGGTGGTCTTCAAACTCCATATTGTCCAGGGGTAAATGAAACATCCGGCTCGAGGGACCAAATGTTGGTGAGGGTTTGTTAAACGGACTGTGTAAGGGGTACTGGTTCTATGGGGTTATGCTTCATTCGCCCCTGGGGCGTCGTTCAGGACACAAGTGACAGGAGATTGAAGTGTATAGTATGGCAGCTTTACTTTGGTTGTAGGCACAGGTAGGTACAGGTACAGACATGGGTATGCAGATGAATGGAGGGGTACAGGCACTGAGTGCGAGTGACAATGGGTCACTGTATGACAATGTGTGGTTAGTAGTCACAATACGCACACTGGCACTGCAGTGGTGTACAAATAAAGGATGTAGTTTGTAGCAGGTGAACTGGGCTGGAATTCACCGCTCTCTGCTGCTGCTACTAGAATGAATGAAACGCCCCACAATGCATTGCGCACTTAAGGTGGCAGGTACATGTTACTCTGAACACAGTTCTTAAGGTAGTACATAAGAGATAAATAATAGTCAACTTATAATATGCTTGGAGCCTTTCTAACACAGCGCATTGACTACTGGCCAATCACAGCGCGTCTAACTGACTTTTGCTGCGCGGCTGCCTCTTACGAAAAGACCCGCCCCCATCTGCCTCTGATTGGCCTACCGAACGCCCCCTTCTGTGACACACGCGGAAGCTTTCCTACTCTAAAATGGCGCCCGAGATACCAATGCCTCTAATGTCTATGGTTGGAATAATGTGTTGCTACGTCCTACCGGGGAATCTCCCCCCTGTCAGGTGACAAGAAGGTCAGTTGGCTCTCATGCATTGAAGGAGGCATGAGCTCGGCCCTGGGCTCCCTAGGCTGGTGGGGGGAGTGTAGCGCCCAGGATCACTTAGAAAATTGGCACCGGGTGAAAAAGGGTTACAAAATCGTGGGAGAAAAAATTTAGGGAGCTAAAAAATTATGCAGGTCAGTTGGAGGTGTACAGGGTGGTATGTGGTCAAAACGTGAAACGTGAGAACTTGATTTGACATTTGGTTTTTACTTACTTTCTTTTTTTATTTTATTTTTTTGCACAATTTATAACATGTTATGACAGTGGTATGTGCGTGTTGCACAATTGGCTCAAGTGAGCCGCACTTGGTCCACGGGCTGCCTATTGGGGATCCATGCTCCATGCCACTGGTTCTCAAACTTTTCGAAATTGTAGGAGTTGAGGCATTACATTTAGTTTGACACGGTTCCACAGATATAAAAGGCGAGGTGTTGAGAGCACGTAGATCGTCTATTTTCACAACTTTTGTCTCTTTCTTGGGTAATATGTGACGATTTGGCCAATGTTTGGCCATTTAAAAAACAAAATAGTATAGTTTATTGATTACTTTTCACACAGTAGCCTAATGGTCTTATTTATATTATTTGTTATTTAATGTTTAGATGTATTAGGTCTTAAAGGTTATTATATTGTCACTTTAGAAATGTTATTGGTTATGTAGCTGTCAATCAAATCATCACAAGGTAGCCACGCCCCTCCTACAGCATACCCTACTTCATCATCAATTTTAAAATGAATGGGACCATAATTTACCAAAACGCATATCATGATGATTGAAAGAAGACTTTAAACTTGCGACTGGAAGAGTGTAGTATTTATGACAATGTTTATTAAAGGTCTCATGACATTCATTTTCACTTTTTTTATTTTCAATGTTTTATTTGGGGTTTTATGACCTCAATTACACCCAAAAAACCTGAACTTAGAACATTCAGTGGATTTTCTGTGGTCTGGGGTTTTCTGAATAATTAGGCTGAAAAGTAATCTGAGCTTGGCCCTTCGACAGTGAGGTCACAGTCGATTAATCCCGCCCACTCTCCTCCTCGCCCCTCCCCTCCCCTATCCTTTCCTTTGGGGGGGGCGGAGCAGAGGCGATGATTGACAGGCAAAATCCCTCAACAGCGACACCCGCAGGCAAAGATTTCTTTTTTCATTGCAGTTGAAAAGGCTTTAGAAATGTGAGAGAAAAACACCTGCCATGGATCACTGGAATGGAATTTTCACTTAAAACTTTTTGTGCACTTTTGAAGGACCAGGACAAAGACTTTGAATGTGGTGTAAAAGTGAATGTCATTAAACCTTTAAGGTAATACAATCAAGTTTGGCAAAAACACATCTGCTTGAATGGTGCCTAATTCTTTCTGACACCAGCAGGGATAAAACAGCGAGACTCAAGGCCATTCATATGAACTGTCACTTCCTATTCAGCCTCAATTTACAACTTAGAAGCTGGCCCCTTGTTTCTAGAGGAATATAAAGCTATTTATCACTATCACTTATAACCTTTAACCGTGCTCAGAACTATAAGGGTCTTTGGAGACTCTTGACATCTGAACTCGGATGAATGAAGATACATCTTTAATAATGAAGTAACCATTTGACTTTAGGCGTTGTAATCTGTTTGGCGGAATTTCAATAAACCAGTGGTTCTCAAAGTAGAACATGGGTCGTTGACGGTGAGAGACAATTATAAAGTATCTTTACAAAATAAATCAGTAACTTGGAGAATCTATTCTATCAAATCAGAAAACACATTGAGTTGCTCTTTTTGATGTTATATCCTCTTTCCTCCTTCTAGGTCTCCAATTCCTTCCTGTGTGTAAAGAGGAGTTTTCCCCTGAACAGCAGGAAAGGATTCCCAGTCTGGTCCAGATGAAACTAGAACCTCCACAGATTAAAGAGGAACAGCAGGAAATGAGTCTCAGTTCGGTCCAGGTGAAACTAGAACATCCACAGATTAAAGAGGAACAGGAGGAGGTACTTCTAACAACAGAGGAGTGTAGTTGGTCAACGTTGACATTACTAGCAGTGAAGAGTGAAGCTGATAATAAAGACAGAGAGACAGAGCAAACACAAGCTTATATAGAATACTGGGTACCATCAGAACCAACTAGTGATGACCAGCTCCTCTCTTCACGCAGTTCTGAATCTGACCAGCTCCTCTCTTCACACAGTTCTGAATCTGACACTGAAGACAGTGATGAGTGGGAGAACAGGGATGATGAGTCAGTTTTAAACACTCTAAAATCACACAAGACACAACACGTTGAAGGCCCAAGATCGTCTTTGAGCAGCAAGCTGTCCCAGAACCTGAAATCATCAAAACAAACACCATCCATGAGAAGTCAAACTGGAAAGAAAAACTTTGCTTGTACAGTTTGTAGCAAACGCTTTGTTTGCAGAGACCATCTGGACAAACACATGAGGGTTCATACGGGTGAAAAGCCCTTTGCATGTTCAGTTTGTAGCAAACGCTTTGCACAAAAGGAATATCTGAAACCACACATGAGGATTCATACAGGGGAAACCCCATTTGGTTGTACAGTTTGTAGCAAAGGCTTTGTGTGCCAAAGCCATCTGAAAGTACACATGAGGATACATACAGGTGAAAAGCCCTTTGCTTGTAAAATTTGTAGTAAAAGCTTTAGGCAAGCAGGATATCTGAAAATACATATGAGGATTCATACAGGAGAAAAGCCCTATGTTTGTACAGTTTGTAGCAAAACCTTTGCTGTCCAATCAAATCTGAAAGACCATGTGAAGATTCATACAGGGAAGAAGCCAGTTACTGGGGAATTTAATTGTTCATTTTGTAGTAAAAGGTACTCTAGTAAGAGAATTCTGAAAACACACATGAAGATTCATAGAGGTGAAAATACCTTTTTTTGTGCAATTTGTAGCAAAAGCTTTACTTGTAATGAAGATCTGAAAACACACATGAAGACTCATAGGGGTGAAAAGCTGTTTTCTTGTAAAGTCTGTGACAAAAGTTACCATATAAAAGAATCTCTAAAGCAGCACATGAAGATTCATAGACGAGGAAAGCCAAACTTTGCCTGTACAGTTTGTAGCAAAAGCTTTTTCAATACATCAAGTCTGAAAGGTCATATGAGAATTCATACAGGGGAAAAGCCCTTTGCGTGTCCATTTTGTAGTAAAAGCTTTAAGCTAGCTGGAACAATGAAAGACCACATGAGGATTCATACAGGGGAAAAGCCCTTTGTGTGTACATGTTGTAGCAAAAGCTTTACCCAAAGTGGACATCTGAAAACTCACATGAGGATTCATACAGGGGAATAGCCCTTCTACATTTTGTGAAACAAGCTTTACTCTTTAACATGATCTGAAAAGAAAGAAAGAGAAAGAAAAAATGTTTTATCTATCTATTGTAGTATCCTGAAGTGTTAATAAAATAAGCCACATCTGTAGACAACATGCTTCAATTTAAGTGATTAGTACCGATCAAAATTAAACACACATGGTAGATTTAGCTAAACTGATGTTGTATACATCAAAATGACAAGTAGTGACCCGGACCGCTGGCGTAGCGGTCCGGGCACCTAGGCTACAGTGTAGCTTAACACCCCGTCGCGGATTTGAGTCCCGATCTCTCCCCATTTCCTGTCATCCTGTCCTATCAATAATAAAAAAGGCATACAAAGTCCAAAAGTAAATCTTAATATAATGCATAATCTTTGATTATGCATTATAATAACTCGCTGTTCATCCTGTGAGGTCCCAGTAAAGGTCATCACACACCAGGAGTGATGTGATTTAAACGATACAATAAATCGACACATCAAACTTGTTTTTGGTGATGCCTCATTAATACAGGGGAATGATGTTATTCACATCTGAAACATAGAAAAGAAAAGAAAATTACATTGCTTCATCGCCTCTGTATAATCGTCCTCAGTGTGCATATACTCATAACACAAACAGGAGTTTAAATTAATGTGAACTAATCTCACAAAATAAATCACTCCCGTTGTGTATTAGGGAGTGTATTAGGGAACGAATTTTGCTATTCGAATATAATTCGAATGTGAAAAAAAATTGTAACATTCGAATGCTAAAATTGACATTCAAATGTAGTTTTAAAAATATATATTTTTAAATATACTTTAAAAATAATATTTCATTTTTATTTTATTTGTATTTTTATAACAAATGCTTTCATCATGTCACCCATGATCAACAATAAAGTTTGAGTGCATGCTCTGCACACAGAAAGTTAAGGACGTATCATCCTGCCATACCCAATGTGTCTGTGTTCTGCACGCTCAGCGTGCGCCTGTGTGCGTGCGTGCGTGTGTGTGCGAATTAGACCCGAAAATTTTCGGGCGCTTCGCGCACGCGCGCAGGTTGTACACGCACGGGAAACTCCCGCGGGGAGGCCCCGCGATTCTGCGTTACGCCACTGTGTGTGTGTGTGTGTGTGTGTGTGTGTGTGTGTGTGTGTGTGTGTGTGTGTGTGTCAGAGAATATATTACTCTCCTCTTATAAAAAAAACCTGAAATTAACCTAAATTTAAGTCATGACCCTTAACTAATATAGTTCGTTTCACTATTTTGTTTAGCCTGTTATTAGAGCATTTGTATGTGTGCACGTGGGTGTTTATTATTGTACAACTATAAATTATTTTATATAGTTATATATTATATAAAATATTCAAATATATTTGATTATTAAAAATAATAAAGCAGTGAAATTCGAATGGGATTATAGAGGAGAACTGACAGCCCTATTGTGTATGGATCTTAACTGTTACAGTAGGGATATAATTACAATTTACAATAGAGTTCTTATCCAGAGCAAAGTGGATACTTTGGGTGCGTTAACAAATATGCACAGATCTGGTGTGCTCTCTGGTCGTTCGTAGATTCAGTGCATTCGGTGCACTGCCGTTTGAAAATACATTGCACAGGTGCACTGAGTGGTACACTGACCGACCCCAGTGCCATCTATTAGAGAGTTACGCCAACTCCGTTCACTTCTTCGGGCCAGGTCTTCTACATACACATACATTTGCGAATAGTGACAAATCCCTAAACCGGAAGTTCATGGAATGCATTGAAGTCGACGGCTCCTTGTCACTATCCAGCTACATGAACCACGTGACCAACGCTGTTTCTGACCCCTCATTGGCGCAACTCTCTAATAGAAGGCTCTGACCGACCCTACCTGGAAGCAGGGTTGGCCAGTGCGTTCGACTCCAAACACTGATTGAAACAAGATTGATGGAAGAAGTGATGGCTAAATGCCTACTAGACCAGGCTAAATGTGTGCTAAACGAGGCAAGGCGAGTGCTACTGCCAGTCATAGCTGCCGGTTGTTTATTATCTGACATCTGGCGCACGGGTTAGGTACAGGTCTGAAACAGCAATACTCAACAGGCAAGGTGTGTTTTTTGTCATTTGTAAATCAACTGAGCTAAGCGTACACTATGACGTAACAATCAGAGAACTCTGAAAACTGAGCAGATTCTCAGTGCATATTTCAAAACGCAGTGCTCCCTCCTCATTACACTGTTGGAGCGATCCATATAGCATATAGATATATCGAGGGCTTGGAGCGGATTTTTGGGGGCAAAAATTAATTGTATTTCATTTTATTTTTTCCACATTTGTTTTGTTTGTTTTTTCAATAAAAACACCCAGTACAACATTCATATAGTATATCTTGTATCATGGTCAAGTAAGTTATTTGATTTATATCATCTTAAAGGTCTCCATGAGCTCTATCAGATGGTAAAAGAATATGTTGAATTATAATTTTTACTTTTTGAAATAAAGCCTGAAAACAAAGGTGTAAGTGAAAATCTTCAATTGAGTTTGGAGTGCAAAAGACATATAATTGCATTGATTTGAAGGCCGCATAGAGGGCTGGAAATCTAGTCTTTTATTCAAATTGCCTAATGGGTGGACGGTGGACATCACAAACGTAACATCCGGACTTGTGAGGCGCACCGTTGGTCCGATCCGCACCAAATTTGGCACAAACACTGTTCAGGGGTCTGCCATGTCAATAGTCCCACCAGGGTCCATGTGTGTTCCCCAGGGGACACGACAAGGGCCCCCGGGGGCCACAGGAACGGTGTTGCTCTAATCTGCATCAAACATGGCACAAACACTGGTCAGGGATATATGTACATATGGAGCACTACAGCAGTGTCACAGCAGTGTTTAACACTTCGAATGGCCATAACTCACTGATCATTGCTCTGATCAGCGCAATATAGGACTGATTTGAATGCCGTGTAGCAGCCTGAAAATCTAGTCGTCTATATTATCCAATGCTGAATGATTAGGTTATATGGTAAAGTATTTTAGCTTGTGCTGGCATGCTAGATTGCATTAGCTAGCCAGCTCCCTGTTTTCAAATAACCGAAAATGGCCGATCTACAAGCTCATAACATGTCATGTTGTGATACGTTGTGAGCTTGTAGATCAGATTTTCACTGTTAGCCCCAGAATCGGAATGTGAAAGATTCAAGTGGTTAATTACAACTGTAAGACCCGGGATTTGAAGACCCGGGTCTTCAGACCTGGGTCTTCAACCTGAGCCAAGAGGGAATCCCCACTTGGTCAGTGGAGATATTCAGCTTCAGGGAACGCTACTTGTCAGCCTGTTAGGTGTCCTACCATCACCAGGGTCTAAATGTCTCAATGGAAGAGTAGGGAGATCACCACCATGGGGGTTAAATGAATCAAATTAGAGTAATGGTAAATAGTTGTTTAACCCCTTAAAACCCCAGCATCTGTATTCTGGGCAAAGCTTTCGCAGGAAATAGCAAATAGCAGATCGACAAGCTCACAATGTGTTGTGTATTTGTTTACTGTACATATTTTTAGTTTTTCGTATTTGGAAACCATGTTCTGTATAGTAGTGTATATCTGTCTGTCATTTAATGTCACTATGAATTGAGTACAAAGGACCCCAATGGAAACAAGCCAATGGCTTTCTTGGGTTTTTTAATTCCTATTAGAAGACCTTGTATTGAACTGTACTTTCATGTGCTTTTTTTCTGCAAACTTCTAATAAAGTATTCAATCAATCAATCAAAATGTTACGACAGCCTGTCGGCTTTTTTCAGTGAAGATATTTAATGTAGAGTGAAAACAGAAAAGACTAGTATAAAGCCCTGAGGGCCTCCGGCCAACCATATACTGTAGGGTTTAAGTGGTTAAATTGTTAATTTAATATCGAAAATCCGTTCCCATTAGGACTGATTGAAAATAACTTTATACTTTTTTTTTTTAACTAAATTTTTATCCCACGATTTTGTAACCTTATTTTTTACACCCAGTGCCAATTGTCTATGTAATCCTGGGCACTACCTTCCCTCTGCCAACCTAGGGAGCTCATGCCTCCTTCAATGCATGAGAGCCAACTGACCTTCTTATCACCTGACAGGAGAGAGTTTCCCTGGTAGGACGTAGCGCGTGGAAGGAACACGTTATTCCTACCATCAGGCACCCCGGCTGGCCAGGGGGAGGCAGTATAGTGACCA
The DNA here is from genome assembly GCF_963280865.1 of Gymnoscopelus braueri. Lineage (NCBI taxonomy): Eukaryota > Metazoa > Chordata > Actinopteri > Myctophiformes > Myctophidae > Gymnoscopelus > Gymnoscopelus braueri. The sequence goes on from NC_137608.1 coordinate 3,497,510, forward strand.
GGATTACTGCATGTTTTTGTGAGGGATCTACCCTAGGAGACACGGGGAGAACATGCAAACTCCACACAGAAAGGCCCTTTGGGCACTGATGACGCGGAGGAGAGAACACACCCCCAGCGCCCACAGCGTCCCCTGCGGGAATCGAACCCAGGACCTTCTAGCTGTGAGGCGACAGCACTACCGACTGCGCCAAAGACATCGCCTGATTGTCGAGGTCGGAGCGATATAATATCAACGTTCGGCCAATCAAAGAAAAGCACACGCACTGGGAGGACGGGATCGACTCCTGCCCGAGCCAACTTTGTTCAACTGTGGCTCTGCTTGCTTGTAGCATATATATACTGTACATATAACGTAACATACTCTTGTATTCATTGCATCTGTCATTCTAGACTTACAATTGATGAGATGATCAAAGCATTAATAATTACCACGAGCCTCCGAGGGCACGTTGAGCCACGAGTTCAACGATGCTTGTAGGCAGCCAATAATGTAACATTAACATTAACCTGATCAAAGCAGAACAAGAGCTTTTACTGGCTGACTTAATGTTCCTGCATGGTTTCTTTCCGACATACAGCTAAACATTGTCCAATTTTCTATTAAGTGTATAGCCTACATTATATTTTGGCTATATGTGATAAGAAGAAGTGTAATAAAATTGTAGAGTGTGATTGTGAACGCTTTCCCGTGTCGTTCAAACGTCTTAATAAAGTGTGCGCACGAGATCCTTATGTTATTCCCACAATGACATCCTTATGAGAGCATATACTCACCTTTACGCACGGTGGATTTACTTGGATTATGCGATATAATAGACTGTGCGACAGTGTGCGTCCATCCTATTCTTTATTATGGTGAACGAATTGATGCTATTATTATAATACTAATAATCATTATTATCGTTTTGTCCTTGTTGGTGTACAGTTGGTTCTGGTTGCAATGGATACAGTAGCTGTCGGGCCGGGCGCACAACGGCGCAGAATGGCAACATACAGATCAGGCTCTCTCTCTCTCTCTCTCTCTCTCTCTCTCTCTCTCTCTCTCTCTCTCTCTCTCTGCTAATTCTCAACGAAAATCTGTGATTCTAATTTTCCTATGATCACCAGAAGTGAGAGTGTCAATTCCTTGATCAAATATGGTTTTTTTCAAAGGAAATCAAAGGCTACAGCTTATGGAGCCAACATCGGTATAGTGTCCAAGCGTCTCAGAAAGAGTTTTCACCGCAACATAATTCCATTGCTCAGGAAATAAACAACGGATTACAATAATATAACATTCCCTATAATCAGTAACATGTAGGTGATACCTATGTCTATCAAATATGGTTTTATTGAAAGGCAATCAAAGGCTAGATCAAGCTTAGAAAGCAAACATGGGTAATGCTAGTAATCAGTGGTGGAAAAAGTACTCAAACTTTTTACTTAAGTAAAAGTATCAATACCGCAATACAGAAATACTCTGTCACAAGTAAATGTCCGGAATTCAAAATATACTTGAGTAAGAGTATCGGCATCAAAATGTACTTAAAGTACCAAAAGTAAAAGCACTCATTATGCAGAATGTCCCATTTCAAGTTTTCAAATGTTAACAAATCCTTTGAAAATAACTAATCTACAAGCTCATTGTGAGCGATTTTTTTTGCGGTTAATGTTGGATATATCCGAGTTTTTGCTGGTTATTTGCGGTTATTTTTGCCCTCAAAACATTAAGTCGGGTGTCATGTTAACCACCCCATATTAAATTCTGCTGGTTTAGCTCCCCTGAACAAAACTAAAATTAAACTCCCAATGAATTAAATTGTAAGCTACCATGAATTTCACATCGTATTTTTAAACAAAATATAACACATCATACTTTTTAAATGTTTTATACCCTTTTAACAACCTTTTAAACTTTTTAATACTAATTATGTCATGCATGAGCATGATCATCATATTAATTTATAACACCAAATTTTTAACTGGGTTAAATAAACAGACAGGAACGTAATGAAATATAGGCCAAATTGTAAAACCCCCCCAATTAATTAATTTGTAAACTATACCATGAATTTGCGCTGTCCTTGGTGCTGAATTATATGCCCATGGCCATGGGGAGCTTACCTGACGGCGACACTCCACACAATACAGTGTGTATTATATATATATATATATATATATATATATATATATATATATATATATATATATATAGCCTGCTGCTACACACACACACACGTTGGATTATGAAGCCTTCACATGACATGACAGTTTTTATAGTAATGGTTGTTTATTACAACATTGTTCACACGCAATAATGAGCACAATCAGCACATAATGTGATTCCACACAAAACAAAATCCCCCATAATTTAAAGCATCGACAACGCATTCCCAAATATAGGCTAAACAATAACAGCTGGTGGGGGGGGGGGAGTATATGTGCCTCGGGGAGGGGCACACAGTCACACTGGGAAATCCCAGTGACGTATATACTACCCAATTCACAGAATTGACAAGTTCAACAGTCAGTCAGTAAGCACTCAGACGTTAGACGTTATACACAAGCACCAGAGAATTAGAGGATGTTCCTCCTCCGGGCTTTCCTTGCAGCAAATTCAGAAATAATGTCTTTATAATCCAGTGTAGATACAACGTCCTGTTCAATTGCAAGGATGGCAAGTCCACACAGTCTCTCCTGGGACATTGTAGTGCGTAAATAGTTCTTTATCAGTTTTAATTTGGAGAAACTGCGCTCCCCAGATGCAACTGTGACAGGGATTGTCAGTATAATCCGAAGGGCAACTTCGCAGTTAGGGAATGTCCCGTTCCTCTTGTTGAGAAACTGCAGTGTTTCCAGCGCAGTCTTCGCTCCCTCGGGAACCGTTACGCACAGTATGCGCAGCTCAGCAAACAGGTCCTCTCCTTTTATGTCGTTAGACTTTCCATCTGTCAGTGGTAGGCGTATGTTCTGTAATAATAATCCAAATCTACAACTTAACTTAAGTTTTCAAATAATTGTAGTGGAGTAGGCTACAAGTATAATATTTGCCTCTGAGATCAGATTTAGTGGAGTAGAAGTAAAAGTACTGAACATTGGAAATACTTGGAAAACAAACGCCAGCCATGGATCATATGACGGTCGTCTGTTACCGTCATGGATGAACTTCAACCTGGTGTTTGCACTTTCTCCCTTTTTGCTCCATACATCTATATACACGTTCAAATTTCAAAAATAAAGTGCTTAGCTCATGGCCACACATGTTACAATTATGTACGGGCCCTCAATAAGTACCCGTATTTTCCGTATTGTTCAATAAAAAGCCACCGATCGGATTAAAATATCCGATCGGTGGCCATTTTCTCATAGTTATAATGTACCAGAGTGCAATACACCTCCCAGCCGATAGGGTCACGTAGTTGAAAGCATATGAAGAAAATACGGGGAAAATGGCCACCAATCGGATTAAAATGCTTTTTATTTAACAATTCAGAATATTCGGGTACTTCTGAGGAAACGTACATAATTGTAAAATCCGTAGCCATGGGGTAAGCACTTTATATTTGGAATATGAACGTTCATGTAGATGTACGGACCAAAAAGGGAGAAAGTTTAAATACCAAGTTGAAGCTCATCCATGACGGTCACGATATGACAGTCATGTTTCAGGGCTATAAACTCGAGTCATACATGATCGGTTTCGCTGTTCTCAAATAGATTACCCACAATAAATAAAATACTGGAGCACAGCCTGGGTACTTTGAAGGCAGTAAGCTAATCAAAATAGAAAAGATTGTAACTTCCTCTTGCAATGAACAGCCAACTAATTTCCAAATGGACTGCAGGTTATGTAAAAAAAACGAATACAATTACTAAATCATGATGTACCATGGAATGACAAAAGAACAAGCTGACAAAGTGTAAAAATCAATCAAATCAATCTTTATTTTTATTTAATCCTTTCTGTGCTGTTTCATCATGCTCCTCCTTCTTCCTCATCTAGGAATGGGGTCTGGGAGTTGGGGGAAAGATTTAACTGGTCAGTGAAACAATAAGTCCAGGACCGAGATTTGGCAGTGAATGACGGGGGCGGGTCCGGGAGTTGGGGGAAAGATTTAACTAGTCAGTGAAACAGTAAATCCAGCAGAGAATTAAGGACCACAAGCAGTGAGTGCAGGACCGTGATTGGCTGCCCAGAAGAGACAAAGAAGTTACTGCAGGCGCCAGTATACCAGTATACTTGACGTTTAACCACTTGAACCCCAGCATCCCTATTCTGGGGGGAACATTCATCAAAAATGGCAGATCTACAAGCTCATAATGCGTTGCAATGCGACTTTGCAAAAGGATTTGGTGTAGAAAAATACCAAGTACAGTGCAATTCAGGTCCTATAGTGTATAAGTGGCTAAACTGAAGTGATATTGATCAATTCCAAGAAATACTAAAGTATTCTGCGGCACTCTAGGGTGCCATGGCACCCACTTTGAGAAACCCTGCTTTAGAGTTATGGTAAATACCGTAGTTGTTAAAATAGTTAATATCGAATTTCAATGATATTCCATTTCAAACATCTAGAGAAGTCTGAGAATGGCACTTTTTACATGGGAATAACCGGTATGGGATTAGATTACATGGGTTTTGAATTCATTATGGTAAAAATAGTTTAAAATAGTTAATAGTTCCAATATGAATGATAATTAACAACATGGGTTCATTAACAACATTGCGCTGATCGGAGAAATGGTCACCGAGTTATGGGCGTTTGAAATGTTAGACACTGCTGTAACAGTGATGTAGTGCCATGTGAGGATTGGAGCAGCACTCTGCTGGGCCTCTGATGTGGCCCCCGGGGGTCAAACGTGGCCCATGGTATGACAAAGTTTGGTGCGGAATGGAGCAACGGTGCACCTGTGGCTGTGGCACCCAGGGCCCTGACGTGGTAGCTATTCGGATGGCAGACCCCTAACCAGTGTTTGTGCCAAGTTTGGTGCGGATCGGAGCAACGGTGTGCCTTGCAAGTCCGCATGTTACATTTGTGACGTCCACTGTCGACCCTCCCCCCCAGGTAATTTTAATATGGAATTATCATGTTGTGTTTTATTGATACTTGTTACTGTCTCTGTTCCAGTATTATTATTTTCTGAATGTCACTTACGCCCTTAAATAATTAAATATTAAATAATTGCATTCAATCCAACCTTTGATCAAGTCTTCAGTCTTGGACATTCAAGCATGATGGATGTATACATAGACCAAAAATAGCCGTTCTATAAGCTCATAACGTGCCGCGGATGCAATTTGTGTGAACTGCTTAAAGATCTCTTACAGAACTGCAGTGCAAAGTGTTGTTGACTAGTCAGTCATACAGCGTTCTGCTTCTTTTGTGCCCTTGTAGATCTGAGCTTATTACTGTAGATGCTGTAGATGTGCTATTTTGGAACTTTTGTTTTATTTATTTTAATTTTTCATACAGAATAAACCTAAGAAAAAAAAGGAATTTAAAACACATGGCCTCCTGAGATATTAAAATGACAATATCAATCACCAAAAACCGGGGACGTGTTTTTCATGGAATCTAACTTGGTTAAAATTCTGTTTGAAGCTTTTGGTTCTGATTGAATCAATATTAAACGTATCTAAAATAAAAAGTATTTACATATATTAAATTAACGTGCGTACACACACACGCACGCACGCACGCGCGCGCACACACACACACACACACACACACACACACACACACACACACACACACACACACACACACACACACACACACGTGAATGCATTATACTGATATAATTTGAATTATATAGAGGATTTGAGTCTTGTTCAATCAAATTTTAGGTTATGGTGTATTATACAGGCATTCACAAATGTATAATACATTGTTATCCTTGAATAGGAATATTTATTAGAAAATAAATGAACTCTTTGATTCCTGTTAATATTGTATCTTGTCAACAAAGTTTAAAAGCTATGGAAAATGATATATAACATAACATCCACATTTGTTAGCATTATTTAACTTCACAAGTCTACAGGTAGCCTACAGTCAGACACAAGAGTGGATTCAGAGAGGTGCCGGTTGGTCTGGGCCGGGTGGGGTACATACACTTAGCTTTGCCTTTTGTTGTTTACCTGGGTTCTATGCATGTGTCTCCCTTCCCCCTTTCCTGCTTCATACAGGTGCAAATTGAATCAGGGAACTCAGAGGGTGATCTATTGTTTGTCTGGGTGGGGTCTCACTTTTGGAGGCTGACCCCCACCCACCTATTCAGTGCTATATAGACTGTGCCAAAGTGTGGCTATCTGTGTGTGTGTGACTCAGCAGCCGGCAGGCTGTTGTGTGGTGTGGTGGGGACCTCAGGGTCCCCATAGGAAGCTGTTTGTACTTATGCAATAAATCGGAAGCAAAGTAACCTCACTTGTTGGAGTGATGACTCAAATTCATTCTACCACCATTCATTCTCACCACTGGGACATCAAACTTAACTGCAATATGGCGTTGTTGGCAACTCAATAGAGCCTTTAAGGCAGTGGAAGAATATACCTCATATGGGTTGTCGGCTGTAGAAGATATACTTCAATATTTCACTTGAAAACACTTCTAGGTCATTTTAACATTTACTCAGGGTTTAGTGTGTACCCCAGACAGTTTCTACGTTTTCAATACTTAGATTTTTTATATTGATTCAATCAGAACCAAAAGCTTCAAACAGAATTTTAACCAAGATAGATTAGATTAGATTCACTGAAAAAACACTTCCCCGGGTTTTGTTGATTGATATTAATTTTAATATCTCAGGAGGCCATGTTTTTTTTTAATTACTTTGTGTGTGTGTGTGTGTGTGTGTGTGTGTGTGTGTGTGTGTGTGTGTGTGCGTGCGTGCGTGCGTGCGTGCGTGCGTGCGTGTGTGTGTACGTGTGCGCGCATGGACGTGGGCATGTGCATTTGTGTTTTGGAAATTTAACACAGCCAAGGAATCATACAAATTAGAGACATTCAAAAACTTTAAAAGATAGAAGAGGGTTTTTGTTATACAGAGTAAGATCATTGATGTGGGGTAACATTGTAGATCTGCTATTTTCAAATGATGTAGAATAATAAAGGCATTAGTGAGAGAGCATGGCTAGACCAGTGCTTTTCAAACTTTCTGTGCCCAAGGCACACCAATGGGTAAGTTAATACACATGTATTCATAGTGCAATACAGATGAACATGTGTGGAGAGGGAAAATGTTCGCATATAATGGCATATCCAAAATAGGGGTGCCAAGTTAAAGGTAGGGTAAGTGATTTTCTTTGGTTAAAATAAGTGTTAAATAGCTCTATTCTGATAGTAGCCTACTCATTGCTATATAGTGTTTGTTCAGTAAAAGGAGTCTCCTTGTCTCTCCAGCTCTTTATAAAACAGAAAATGCATTTCCAATTTTATCCAATCAGGATAGAGAACTCAATCAGGATATAGATTAAACAAGTGAAATTGGAAGTGATGACACTAAGAAATGAGCAGGCAAAATTGGAACTGGAACACTATAAAAATGAAGCTTAAAAATGGGTGCTTTCTCCTGATTGGCTGAGATTTTGACACCTACCGGAAAATGTATTTTCTGTTTATTAAAGAGCTGGAGAGACATGGAGACTCCTGTTACTGAACAAACACTATATAGCAATGGTTACTATCAGAATATAGTGCTTTAACCTTTTAACAAAATACTTTTTGTTTTAACCAAAAAATATCACTTACCCTACCTTTAAAAGTGTAAAAATACATTAAAACAATATATAAATCCCAGAAAATGTCGAGGCACATCTGGACTTTTCTCATGGCAAACTGTTCAAGAACCACTGACCTAGAAGATAATATAGTATCACAGCAGCCTCTGCAAACAAATAGTATTCACTGACAACAATTTGTATTCATGAGGGTTTTATTTAATGAGTTGCCCTCATGAAGACATAAGTGGAAAAATAGGCAGTAGCTTTTAAAATATTTTTTCTTTGCATCAAATATGGAGTATTTGACTATTTTACATTTCCACCTGAGAGACATCTTTAAATTATCAACAGAAGCGTTTCAGTATATTCAATATAGGCTACATACAGTACATTTGAATATGTATATTATTACAATGTAGCCTACTGTGACGCCTCAACTTTGAGGACTATGCTTTCTAAATCAATGTGATTTATAAATAGTATAGTATAGTTTATAAAACGTATTCCTATAAAAAACCATGAAAGTCGATAGCAGAATCCTTGAACTTGACCCAAAACCAGAGCAGCGTTCTTCTCTGTGGCTGAACAGCAGCACTGCAGCAGCTCATGGAATCATACGAGGAAGTAAAATGTATAAAGCAAGAAAGGAAACGCGACGCAATAAATAGATCCAGGGAGAAAGCGTGGCAATGTATTGCAGACAAATTAAATGCACAAGTCATCCAAAAATATAGACAATTTATATACTATTTATATATATATATTATAAGTCCATAAATATATAATTCAGTTCACCAGGGTCGCCCCCCCTTACCCGCGACAGTAATGTGTGTGTGTGTGTGTGTGTGTGTGTGTGTGTGTGTGTGTGTGTGTGTGTGTGTGTGTGTGTGTGTGTGTGTGTGTGTGTGTGTGTGTGTGTGTGTGTGTGTCAGCCATTCTTTATAATCTAGTAAAAAACCTGGAATATATTATCAAACATCTAACAACAATATGAACTATAGTGTTAACAGAGTGACAATGACATATCACATAAGTCATTGTGAAACAATTATGATTCATGGTCACACACTATTTCAGTAATATAATTAAATTGATTCTATCTTATTGTATTTATTTCATTTTATTTGAATGCAGGGTCATTAAAATTAGTCCATATAAAAACACATGTGTTGAATTAACTGTGGAAAAACTTGAAGAACAAGGCACTGGATTAAGTAAGCTTGGCTGTTAGCCTGGTCCCTACCAGGCTACCTGGTCCCTACCAGGCTACCTGGTCCCTAATTTCCATGTTATCTAAGGTAGGATTGCGTAAATTTTCTTTCATGAAATCGAGTCATGGATAAACTTATCCAGGGTGCACTGGCTAAACTAATCTGGCAAGATAATTCAGCTTTCATGAAACCGATACATCGCTAATCCTGGCTGAATTAAGCCACGATAGGTGTTAAATCCAGGCTTAACCCCTAATTCTGCTTTCGTGAAATAGGCCCCTGGTCTCAAATAAATAACTGCATCTCGGATTCTCAGATCGGCTGAGGCGGAGCTACAGCTCAACTGCATTTTGAAGGGACGGCTGTGCGTGTGCGACGGAGAGAAGCAGAGAAGAGGTCCTCTACATTACAGACGGACAATGTTACATAAACACCTTCGCTGTTTTCATAATTATTAAAGTTTCTTAAACGTAACTTTCAAGTGAAGTTTATGGAAACTTTAAAGGTATCATGACATTCATTTTCACTTTTTTAATTTTCAATGTTTTATTTGGGGTTTTATGACCTCAATTACACCCAAAAAACCTGAACTTAGAACATTCAGTGGATTTTCTGTGGTCTGGGGTTTTATGAATAATTAGGCTGAAAAGTAATCTGAGCTTGGCCCTTCGACAGTGAGGTCACAGTCGATTAATCCCGCCCACTCTCCTCCTCGCCCCTCCCCTCCCCTATCCTTTCCTTTGGGGGGGGCGGAGCAGAGGCGATGATTGACAGGCAAAATCCCTCACCAGCGACACCCGCAGGCAAAGATTTCTTTTTTCATTGCAGTTGAAAAGGCTTTAGAAATGTGAGACAAAAACACCTGCCATTGATCACTGGAATGGAATTTTCACTTAAAACTTTTTGTACACTTTTGAAGGACCAGGACAAAGACTTTGAATGTGGTGTAAAAGTGAATGTCATTAAACCTTTAAGGGAGGGAGGAGTCTTGTCTGCCTCTGTGCTGAACCAACGTGGTGTGTCAGCGTGACCAGACACATACACACAGGCGTGCGTGCGTGCGTGCGTGCGTGCGTGCGTGCGTGCGTGCGTGCGTGCGTGTGTGTGTGTGTGTGTACGTGTGCGCGCATGGACGTGGGCATGTGCATTTGTGTTTTGGAAATTTAACACAGCCAAGGAATCATACAAATTAGAGACATTCAAAAACTTTAAAAGATAGAAGAGGGTTTTTGTTATACAGAGTAAGATCATTGATGTGGGGTAACATTGTAGATCTGCTATTTTCAAATGATGTAGAATAATAAATAGTGAGAGAGCATGGCTAGACCAGTGCTTTTCAAACTTTCTGTGCCCAAGGCACACCAATGGGTAAGTTAATACACATGTATTCATAGTGCAATACAGATGAACATGTGTGGAGAGGGAAAATGTTCGCATATAATGGCATATCCAAAATAGGGGTGCCAAGTTAAAGGTAGGGTAAGTGATTTTCTTTGGTTAAAATAAGTGTTAAATAGCTCTATTCTGATAGTAGCCTACTCATTGCTATATAGTGTTTGTTCAGTAAAAGGAGTCTCCTTGTCTCTCCAGCTCTTTATAAAACAGAAAATGCATTTCCAATTTTATCCAATCAGGATAGAGAACTCAATCAGGATATAGATTAAACAAGTGAAATTGGAAGTGATGACACTAAGAAATGAGCAGGCAAAATTGGAACTGGAACACTATAAAAATGAAGCTTAAAAATGGGTGCTTTCTCCTGATTGGCTGAGATTTTGACACCTACCGGAAAATGTATTTTCTGTTTATTAAAGAGCTGGAGAGACATGCAGACTCCTGTTACTGAACAAACACTATATAGCAATGGTTACTATCAGAATATAGTGCTTTAACCTTTTAACAAAATACTTTTTGTTTTAACCAAAAAATATCACTTACCCTACCTTTAAAAGTGTAAAAATACATTAAAACAATATATAAATCCCAGAAAATGTCGAGGCACATCTGGACTTTTCTCATGGCAAACTGTTCAAGAACCACTGACCTAGAAGATAATATAGTATCACAGCAGCCTCTGCAAACAAATAGTATTCACTGACAACAATTTGTATTCATGAGGGTTTTATTTAATGAGTTGCCCTCATGAAGACATAAGTGGAAAAATAGGCAGTAGCTTTTAAAATATTTTTTCTTTGCATCAAATATGGAGTATTTGACTATTTTACATTTCCACCTGAGAGACATCTTTAAATTATCAACAGAAGCGTTTCAGTATATTCAATATAGGCTACATACAGTACATTTGAATATGTATATTATTACAATGTAGCCTACTGTGACGCCTCAACTTTGAGGACTATGCTTTCTAAATCAATGTGATTTATAAATAGCCAAAATAAAATGTCTACTAATATGACAAAGCTTCTGACTCCTATAAATAATCCAGATAACAGAATGAAACACCTGCAGTGAAGTGTTTCACTCAACCATTGAGGTATGGATGATTATCCATGCAGTAATGAATGCAGCCCACTAGGGGGCACAATCACACAGGAGAAAACAGAACACAAGCTGGGTTTACATACATGCATGCCTGGACCCTAACATTCCATTTCTAAGCTGTTTAAAAAGTCCAAACTGAATATTGTTCGTTCCATATAAACACCCCAATCAGTTTAAACAGACCCGAACAGATAGAAATTGTAATCACAAACCGATCAAAAGGAAATGTGTTACTTGATTGCTTTCTGCTGCGTTATTTCTGCGCATGCTCCCGGACCATTTATTGTGATCACAAATTTTATTTGTCCAACGGGATACATTCATCTAAGAAGTTATTTATGTATTTATTCAGCATCAGCTCATTCTCGTTTGATTGAGCCCAGAGCGATTAGTGAGGTCTTCGTACTAGTGTTGCATGATGGGTAATGATGTCTTGATGTCTCCAGTCCCTGCACAGCAGCTCTGTGTGTCTACTGTCTACTGTCTGCAAACTGCATTGATTCACTTTATTTCCTCCTTTCAGGTACAGTATTGTGTACCAGGCTTTATTGGGATAAGAGTGTGTGGGAATGTATTGTCATGCTTGATGCTTCTATTATTGTTTAATTTTGAGACGATAGACGTGATGACGATGTTGGTGTTTGCTTTGTCGTGGTGAAAACTGGCTAACTGGTAGCCCTGAAACATGGCGCTACTTGTTCCTGTTTTTAGAAAATGTTACATTTACAACCAGTACATCTACATAAACATTCAGATTTCAAATAAAAGTGCTTACCCCCCGGCCACGGATGTTACAAGTTAAAGCGCACGGGTGTAAGTACCTGTATATTCCGTATTGTTCAATAAAAAGCGTTTTAATCCGGTTGCCGGTCATTTTCTCCGAATTTTCTCCATATGCTTTCAACTACGCGCACCTATCGGTTAGGAGGTGTATTGCATCCTGATATATCCTGATAATAATATAAAATAAAATGGCCGGCGGTCGGATTAAAAAGCTTTATATTGAACAATACGGAAGATACAGGTACTTGGACCCGTGCGCTTTAACTTGTAACATCCGTGGCCGGGGGGTCAGCCCTTTATATTTGAAATCTGAAAGTTTATGTAGATGTACTGGTTGTAAATGTAAAATTCTCAAAAACAGGAACAAGTGGCGCTGTGACGCTTGAGACAGACGAGCGTCATGTGAACCATGGCTAGCTAACTGGCTAACTAGCCCCGTTTGGAACCTCACTGGCAGCCCCGAGATGAGGTCCCGCTCCGTAGGGTTTCGGGAGCAGAGGTTGCGTCCAGGCAGTGCGGGCCCGCCCAGTACGCGAACAACGCGGCCGCTTAGGGCCAGGGTTGCCAAGTCCGCTTATTATAAGCAACTTTGGGCTTCTTTTTCAGTAAAGTTGCTTGTAAATATTGGTGGTTGCGTTTTTTTGGCTTGTTTCTAAAGTGTAGTTGCTTATTTGGTCTTGCTTCCATTTAAATTTTGTTTTTATTTAAACCAGTGGTTCTCAAATATTTTCATGAAAATGTTTTGTGCCAGGGAGCATTTGTGTTGTTAGAATGTTAAAAAATATCCAAAATATTCCACATTTTATAGCAAGAGTTTTTCAAAATAGCAGATCTACAAGCTCACGACGCACGTTGTGAGCTTGTAGATCTGCTATTTTCAAATAGCCGATGTATAGATTTAAAAGTAATCATGTGGCCTAAGTTGGTTCTTTTGGGCTTGTTTCCATAGACCATGGTTGCTTGTTTCTCTTGCAAAACCTGGAAACAGTGCTTAGGGCCCCGGGATCCATATGTCCATATGTGGCAAATTTTATATCTTTTTTTAATATTTTTTTTACATAACATCATAATAATCTTATTTTGATCATATGACCCAATTACTTAATGTCAGTCTCCAGGTTTTCTTCAGAATATGTATGATACGGATTTACTATGACACTATGGCATAGCCGCTGATACCGCGGGGACCTCCGGGGCTTAAGCCCCCACCCGAAATGATCAGCCCCCACATCAATCTCAGATGTCAGGCTCAAACTTACAGTACCATTACTATAGCAGGGCACAGCTAGGTGTTAATGTGCTGTTAACACCTAGAAATATAGCCCAGACAGAGAAAATGGCTTTTTGATATTTTAATAGCTTGTTGACGGAAGCGGACCCCAGCCCACGCTGCGCTATCCTCATGATGTACGTTCTCGGTCAGTTAGATTTTAGCACCTCCCTGAAGTTGGCAAGCGGGTCCTGCCATCTTCACACCGGCGTGATGCTTGACCGCCACGCCGTCTCCGATAGTACATTTACATTTGAATTTGAAGAGTCTCTCTTCCCCCTTGCCCCCCAATTTCACCCTCTTTTTTATTTCGGTAAACCTAAGATGTGACAATAAAGCTAATTCTGATCTGCAAAAGTCTGTGAAGATTACCTTTTTCGCAACATCGTATCCAAATTCCGTGTTGCGAAGGCTTATTTATGCCAATAATGGTGTTTTATTTAACTCAATAACAACAGGTCAGCTGTGGCCTATTACATAAAAGGAGAATTAAATAAGCCTGGATTTAAGTCAAATCCAGGTTTGACAAAGTCTGGTCCGTACAGCCTGGTTTATTCCGTTCCATGAACGCCAAGCCAGGCTGAAAAGGAGCGACTTTGTCGAGCTAGACCTTGTCAAGCCAGGCTGTGTCGAGCCAGGATGGTAAAGCCAGGCTTCACGTATTCCTATAAAAAACCATGAAAGTCGATAGCAGAATCCTTGAACTTGACCCAAAACCAGAGCAGCGTTCTTCTCTGTGGCTGAACAGCAGCACTGCAGCAGCTCATGGAATCATACGAGGAAGTAAAATGTATAAAGCAAGAAAGGAAACGCGACGCAATAAATAGATCCAGGGAGAAAGCGTGGCAATGTATTGCAGACAAATTAAATGCACAAGTCATCCAAAAATATAGACAATTTATATACTATTTATATATATATATTATAAGTCCATAAATATATAATTCAGTTCACCAGGGTCGCCCCCCCTTACCCGCGACAGGTGTGTGTGTGTGTGTGTGTGTGTGTGTGTGTGTGTGTGTGTGTGTGTGTGTGTGTGTGTGTGTGTGTGTGTGTGTGTGTGTGTGTGTGTGTGTGTGTGTGTGTGTGTGTGTGTGTGTGTGTGTGTGTGTGTGTGTGTGTGTGTGTGTGTGTGTGTGTGTGTGTGTCAGCCATTCTTTATAATCTAGTAAAAAACCTGGAATATATTATCAAACATCTAACAACAATATGAACTATAGTGTTAACAGAGTGACAATGACATATCACATAAGTCATTGTGAAACAATTATGATTCATGGTCACACACTATTTCAGTAATATAATTAAATTGATTCTATCTTATTGTATTTATTTCATTTTATTTGAATGCAGGGTCATTAAAATTAGTCCATATAAAAACACATGTGTTGAATTAACTGTGGAAAAACTTGAAGAACAAGGCACTGGATTAAGTAAGCTTGGCTGTTAGCCTGGTCCCTACCAGGCTACCTGGTCCCTACCAGGCTACCTGGTCCCTAATTTCCATGTTATCTAAGGTAGGATTGCGTAAATTTTCTTTCATGAAATCGAGTCATGGATAAACTTATCCAGGGTGCACTGGCTAAACTAATCTGGCAAGATAATTCAGCTTTCATGAAACCGATACATCGCTAATCCTGGCTGAATTAAGCCACGATAGGTGTTAAATCCAGGCTTAACCCCTAATTCTGCTTTCGTGAAATAGGCCCCTGGTCTCAAATAAATAACTGCATCTCGGATTCTCAGATCGGCTGAGGCGGAGCTACAGCTCAACTGCATTTTGAAGGGACGGCTGTGCGTGTGCGACGGAGAGAAGCAGAGAAGAGGTCCTCTACATTACAGACGGACAATGTTACATAAACACCTTCGCTGTTTTCATAATTATTAAAGTTTCTTAAACGTAACTTTCAAGTGAAGTTTATGGAAACTTTAAAGGTATCATGACATTCATTTTCACTTTTTTAATTTTCAATGTTTTATTTGGGGTTTTATGACCTCAATTACACCCAAAAAACCTGAACTTAGAACATTCAGTGGATTTTCTGTGGTCTGGGGTTTTATGAATAATTAGGCTGAAAAGTAATCTGAGCTTGGCCCTTCGACAGTGAGGTCACAGTCGATTAATCCCGCCCACTCTCCTCCTCGCCCCTCCCCTCCCCTATCCTTTCCTTTGGGGGGGGCGGAGCAGAGGCGATGATTGACAGGCAAAATCCCTCACCAGCGACACCCGCAGGCAAAGATTTCTTTTTTCATTGCAGTTGAAAAGGCTTTAGAAATGTGAGACAAAAACACCTGCCATTGATCACTGGAATGGAATTTTCACTTAAAACTTTTTGTACACTTTTGAAGGACCAGGACAAAGACTTTGAATGTGGTGTAAAAGTGAATGTCATTAAACCTTTAAGGGAGGGAGGAGTCTTGTCTGCCTCTGTGCTGAACCAACGTGGTGTGTCAGCGTGACCAGACACATACACACAGGCGCGCGGCCGAGCGTGCACATCACACATTGGGTGGTATGGCAGCGACAACGTTCTTTCTGTGTGCAGTGCATGCACTCAAACTTTATTGTTGATCATGCGTGATGTAATGAAAGCTTTTGTATTCAATTGGTCAGGAAAAGAATATATATTAAAAAAAAATATATATATATATACATATAAAAAAATAAAACTACATTTGATTGGTTATTTTAACATTCGAATGTAAAAAAAGAAATCACTTTCGAATTATATTCGAATCATGAAATTTGTTCTGACAGCCCTAGTAAACACTGAAATTCCACTTTTTCACCCACATGCTTCTCCATCAGATGGGAATTTTGTGGTTTGAAGAACATGTCTGTAATCCACAGTAGTGTGAGGAAAAAATGTGTGATAATCCTTGCAGAAGAGTGGGGAGAGCAGGAGCTCTGTGAAATGCGACTGCTCATGCTGACTGCTAGGACCGCTGCCTCCCCCTGTGGCCTGGAGGATCACAGTGAGGGGAAAGTGACTGATCATGCCAGTGAAACAGAGGTCAGTGGATTCAATGTTATCTCCTTCCTTTTGAAAATTCTTACTATGACAGGGTCAGGTTTTTAGGGCAAATCTCATATCTACTTGCTTCATCTACATGTCTACTTGCCCTGCCTGAAAGGCGGCACAAATATTTCTCTTATAATATTCAACTAAAATCCATTGCCTATTGATTGTGTGTAAAACATTACTGAACCGAGTTTCTACAAAAACTGTATTTATCTATAAGCCATGTTTAGATATCAATACTGTTGCATTTTCAGTAAACTAATTAACATAAGTTGCAGGCGTGAGCAGTGGGAGAGGGATTCTCACATACCCTTTTTACCTTTACAGTTTGCGGTAAACCATATTGTGCAAGAGAAGTTTAAAGCCTAGAGACTTATAGAGAACTTCCTCTTTTTGTCAAATCAGACATATAAAAATGTATATATATATAAAAAAATGCACACAGACAGATGCTGGCTCGAAATGCACTGCCTACTTCACACTGGGTGTGATATAGGGATGTTCTCAGAGATTAATGTCACAGATTAAAAAAATATATTTATTGGCACATTCGAAAATTAATAAATCAAATGAATTAACAATAGAAATAGCCACAACTGAGCACATTTTGATCTATAAGGCCAAATCCCATTGGAAGAGTATATTTAGAGCATATAAAATCCATTTAAAATGCTTATTCTATTGGAATCTTGCTCCCAATAAGAAATTACATAGCCAGTGCGCTAAAGTTTGTCAAATCAATTATGCTGTTACTCCCGCGCAAGTCTGAACCACAGACGGACACAGGCACACTACTGACCAGCGGGGCAGAGCCCGATGACATGTAGTAGGCCTATTGGATTTTCAGCCAAACAGTTAACTTGTAATTGAAACATTACGTAGGCCTACTCATTCTCCATGTTCTCACCTTAAATGCTGGATTATTTTTCAAATCGATATGAATATGGACCATTCACATCTAGGTGTTTATATTGGATGTGATTTTTCCATCAAACCGACAGTCTGTAGCTAGAGTAAGCTTCACTCAAGCATTGAGAAGTGACGATGCCAGCAGCCAGGCTGCAGGTGACCAGCAATGTGTAAATCAGTGTGACAGGCCCCTCAAATCAATCTTGTTAATACTTAATTGGAATGTATTTTCTTATTTTTCTTGTTAAGAGCAGCATTTTATTCAGCTATGACAGTAATATGGGTGCAGAATAGAAATATGTGTAAAAGAAAAAGTTAATCAATTAAAAATATAGTTAATAGAATAAACAAATATAAATGTATAAACATTTTGTAGGGGCAGCCCGTTTGAGAGGATAACCGAATATCCGTGCACACCCCTAGTGTGATTAATGTCTCCGCCAGCCCGAAGGCGTGGACAGGACTATATTGTGCCCCCAGTCTGTCCGTGCATGTGTCCGTCCGGACCGTTGGCCCGATCAACGTGACACTGTGCACACACACTCCCTGGATGCCACAGCAGAACATCTGTCACCGGCCCAAATGTTTCAGATCAACCTGATTTCTTTTGCTTTTTTTTTTTTATATTACTCTTACAGATTTGTCCAAAAAGCACGCACATCGGTGCAAAGTATCTCTATTGTCTCTGTGATCAAGACGGATCTGTCTCATTTTTCATTTTCCATCCTGATTGGCTAACATTGGCTTCCAAAGTATGCAGGAGTGGTCTGTTTTGAACAAAATGCCTGATTGGCATTTTCACCAATCATCCTGATTGGTGAATTCCGAACATTGCTGGCCCACGCCCCACAATAACCTACCTGACCTGGCAGAGACCTATGCTCCGAGAAGCACTTTTATTAGTTACTAGTGATGTGCGGGTCAGGTTTTTTCATAACCCGTTTCATAACCCGTTCCGTCCCGCAACCCGCCAAAAGAAAAGAAAAAGACGGCTTCTCAACGCACAAGCAAGTCCATTTGAGAGAGGGAGAGTGTGTGTTGTGGTGTTTTTTGAGAGAGGTGTGTTTTGGTGTTTTTTTTCTCCGTGGGTTGACCTGCTCCGCCCGCCCCGTGTCGTAATCTATAACCCGTCCGCCCGCCCTGCGGTTCGACCTGCGGGCTACGGGTCGGCCACTACTAGTTACAAAGTTTAATTTTTTTTCTTTTGGCACACAATTTCGTACTACGCGTAATGTGTGTGCACTTACACTGTATGACCCTGATCTTCACCCTGAGCAAATTAAATGTAATGCATATGCGCAAGCATATTCAACTGAGTTCAAAAGACAATGGATATATCTGTGTCTTGTGACTCCTGACTGAGACCAAATGTCAGTCTCTGGAATAACAGGATTGTTATGTGTGTTTCACCATCCACAACATACGCACGTACACACACACTGACGATGAACATGCACCAACAGCTTCATTGTGCACTCTCACCAATGTCATCAGGTGAAATATTTATAATTAACTTTCATTCACATTTTTGGTCACTGCCTTGAGCCCTGCTCAGGCAGAGAGGTTCAGAAAAGCCAGGCAGCGGCAGCTCACCAACTGACAAGAACTGAGAACCAAATGGAACTTAAATAAGGATGCCAGGTTGAAAGTGATTAATTGTAGTTTTTTCTCCTTGAGACAGTGCAAAAATGTATTTTACTTATGATATAGCTCTAGTTTATGGAATAATAACATGTTTTTACATTTTGATTAATTGATTGATTGAATTGTGTGTGTGTGTGTGTGTGTGTGTGTGCTGTATAAAGCAGATGCCTACCAGTGATGGTCATCTATCCAGTCACAGCATGTGGCCTCAGCGGCACATGCATTCCTACGGCTCAGCAGCCTGCACCGCTGAGGACAACAACTACTGCACTGACACTGAGACAGGCTGTGAGTAACACGCTTGAATTATTTTATTTGGATCTGCACAAAAAGCGCAATACATAATGGATCCAAACACTGATCAGAAGAAGGTTACATTATGATTAAACCAGATGCAACTGCTGCACATACTTATTAACACACAGAGGAAAAAAGATCACAGAAAAGAACACATTGATGACTTACTATATACAGAAAGTAACAGATTTTCTTTTTCTTCTCCCCCATAGCTACTCAAAGATATATTAAACATCGTCTTCTCCAGATAGACAGACTATGATAGCCTATGATAGCTGAGATAGAACAGTATATAGACAATTATTTTACATTTGTCTTTTGCAATCCTCCCAACTGCAGTCCAGGGAGCACAAGTTTGTGAACGTTTGGTTACGTTGTAACCTTTGTTCTCTGAGTGAAGAGACTATCCAACATATGTCATATGTATGAGGTGGGGTCATTCCCCATACATATGAAATATGGCTGCTACTCTCTCTCATTACGTATATCGTCAACCGGGAAATAGCTCTGAACTTGAACCATAGACACATTTTTATGTTGTTCTCATCATCCATATTTTTACTGCCATCAAACATACATGGGAAGGAAGATGCGACTGCAATTTCACAGACATATTGTTTTTCAGGAACTTATGTAAGAAGAGAGTTAAATGACATGATTACGTCACAGGTCAGTTGGAGGTGTACAGGGTGGTTGTATGTGGTCAAAATAGCTCAGCGAGGACTTCATTTGACATTTGTTTTTTATTTACTTTCTTTTTTATGACAGTGGTATGTGCGTGTCACACAATTGGCTCTCGTGAGCGGCACTTGGTCCACAGGCTGCCTATCGGGGATCCATGCTCTATGCCGCTGGTTCTCAAACTTTTCAGGCTGTGACCACTGACCCCCCAAAATCATATTTGAACTGGAGACCAGACCCCCCACCCTGACAATTGCACTAGAAATTGTAGGAGTTGAGGCATTCATTTATTTTTTACTCTGTCCCATAAATAACAAAAATCTACATGCTCACAACGCCACGCTGAGAGCATGTAGAACGTCTATTTTCTAAACTTGTGCCTCTTTCTTAGGTAATATTTGACAATTTGGCAAATGTTTTTTTTTTTTAAATAGTATAGTTAGCTATTTATCACTTGCATCACCTTTAACCGTGCTCAGAACCTTAAGGGTCTTTGGAGACTTTTGACATCTGAACTCCGATGAATGAAGATCATGTTTTAATAATGAAGTGACTTTAGGCATTGTAATCTGTTTGGCGGGACTTAAATAAACCAGTGGTTATTTACCCATTTTGGGGCGGGTACCCCTAACTGTAACTATACCTTTCAGGACGGTTGCTATGTCGCTATGTATGGGGGGATTTTATCTCCTCTATTATTTAATTTATACATGGATGGTCTGTCTAGGAAACTGAACCAGTGTAAAACTGGATGTGTCATAGGTGACTCTGTAGTCAACCACCTTATGTATGCAGATGATTTAATTATCTTTTCCCCGTACAGTGCAGGCTTACAACAGCTTCTCAGGGTTTGCTCCCAGTATGGCATTGATTTTAATATTAAGTATAATGCCAAGAAGAGTAGCATCATGATAGTGCGAAGTAAAGATGATAAAAAGGCAGTATTTCCTAATTTTATTCTCAGTAGCAACATACTACTTGTGTGCAGTGAGATTAAGTACCTAGGACACTGTATATCCGATGATCTCTCTGATGACAAAGACATCCATAGACAAAGATGCAAATTGTATGCCCAGGCAAACATGCTAATGCGGAAATTTCACAAATGCTCTGTACATGTCAAGGTATCACTCTTTAAAGCCTTCTGTACACCATTGTATACGGCTCACTTATGGAGTAACTACAAAGCTAGCAGCATGCGAAAACTAAAAGTAGCATATAATGATGCTCTACGGTTGCTGGTGAGGGTACCAAGATGGCACAGTGCCAGCCAGCTGTTTGTAAACCTGGGGGTACCTACCTGTCAAGCCCTGTTAAGAAATGTAATGTACAAATTCATATGTCGTCTTGAAAAGTCTGACAATCATGTTATTAAGATTAAGATTTAATTAACCCTGTCAAGAGTTCTACTCGGTTCTCTTCCACGATATGGAGACATTGGCGTAACAGCCTCTACTGACTTTGAAAAGCTGTAGTTGGACTGTTTTTATGTGTTTTTTTTTTTTTTTTTTTTTTTTTTTATTATTTTATTGCTTTTACTGTGTGATTGTCATGTTTTGCTGTATGGACCCTGAGTCTGAAATAAAGATTGAATTATGTACAGTATAGCAATATATATATATATATATATATATATATATATATATATATATATTTTTTTTAATACATATTTGAAGTTTTTCAGAAATCGGCCTCAGGTCTAAATGGGTTCAAGTAGAACCTCCAGGGGTCCCTTGAGGGTTAGAGACATTATAAAATATCATTACAAAACAAATCAGTAACTTGGAGAATCAATTCTATCAAATCAGAAAACACATTGAGTTGCTCACTGTAAAGTTACATCCTCTGTCCTCCTTCTAGGTCTCCATCTCCAATTCCTTCCAGTGTGTAAAGAGGAGGTTTCCCCTGAACAGCGGGAGAGGATTCCCAGTCTGGTCCAGGAGGAACCAAAACCTCCACAGATTAAAGAGAACCAGGAGGAGGTACTTCTAAGAACAGAGGAAGCTGGTGGGTCAATGTTGACATTACTAGCAGTGAAGAGTGAAGATGATGATGAAAACAGAGAGACAGAGCCTCCAGCCGGTACCTCAACTGAACACATGAAAACTCAAGCTTACATTGATTACTGGGTACCATCTCAACCAACTAGTGATGACCAGCTCATCTCTTCACACAGTTCTGAATCTGACACTGAAGTCAGTGATGACTGGAAGACCAGGGAAGATCAGTCAGCTTTAAACACACTGAAATCACACAGTTCTGAATCTGACACTGAAGTCAGTGATGACTGGAAGACCAGGGAAGATCAGTCAGCTTTAAACACACTGAAATCACACAGTTCTGAACCTGGCACTGACATCAGTGATGACTGGAAAACCAGGGATGATGAGTCTGTTTCAAACACACTGATATCACACAGTTCTGAATCTGACACTGAAGTCA
Source organism: Gymnoscopelus braueri (assembly GCF_963280865.1). Classification (NCBI taxonomy): domain Eukaryota; kingdom Metazoa; phylum Chordata; class Actinopteri; order Myctophiformes; family Myctophidae; genus Gymnoscopelus; species Gymnoscopelus braueri. The sequence continues at coordinate 3,519,976 of NC_137608.1, forward strand.
GTGATGACTGGAAGACCGGGGATGAGGTGTCAGTTTCAAAGAAAAGCGGCTTTGCTTGTACAGTTTGTAGCAAAAGCTTTGTTTGCAGAGACCATCTGAACAAACACATGAGGGTTCATACAGGCGACAAGCCCTTTGCATGTACAGTTTGTAACAAAAACTTTGCTCAAAAGGGATATCTGAAATATCACATGAGGATTCATACAGGGGAAACCCCATTTGCTTGTACCGTTTGTAGCAAAGGCTTTGTTTGCAAAGACCATCTGAACAAACACATGAGGGTTCATACGGGTGACAAGCCCTTTGCATGTACAGTTTGTAACAAAAACTTTGCACAAAAGGGATATTTGAAATATCACATGAGTATTCATACAGGGGAAACACCCTATTCCTGTGCAGTTTGTAGCAAAGGCTTTTACAATACATCAAATCTGAAAGACCACATGAGAATTCATTCAGGGGAAAAGCCTTTTGTGTGTCCATTTTGTAGCAAATGCTTTAAGAAAGCTGGCACAAAGAAAGATCACATGAGGATTCATACAGGGGAAAAGCCCTTTGTGTGTCATATTTGTAGCAAAAGCTTTACCCAAACTGGACATCTGAAAACTCACTTGAGGATTCATACAGGGGAATCACCCTTGTTGTTTTACTCTTAATAATGATCTGAAAAAATAAACGTGAGGACTCAAACAGGGGAAAACCCCTTCACTTTTTTGGGGGGAAAGAAAAAAAGATAGAAGGACTATCTATCTCTACAGTATCTATCCTGAGACATTGGTGCATTAGTATTTTGAAGTGTAAATAAAATAAGCCACATCTGTAGACAACATGCTTCAATTTAAGTGATTTGTACCAAGCAAAATGAAACAAAATGGTACATTTAGCTAAACTGATGTTTTATACATCGAAATGAAAAGTAGCCACTATGTAGCCACTGTGTAATCAGAGGAAGAACAATACAATACACACTTTGGCTTAAGATTGCTGTTTAATCAAAACTAAACTATGATTGTTTCTACAAACAAATTATGAATGACTTCATTATGCATTATAACTCATTGTTCATCCTGCGATGAGCTACCAGGAGCAATGCGATTTAAATGGACACATCAAACTTGTTTTTGGTGATGCCTCGTTAATAGGCTACAGGTGACTGATGCTATTCGCGCTGAAAAATCGTTTAAAGAATTACATTGCTTCATTGCCTCTGTATAAATGGTAAATGGAGCATTTGTATAGCGCTTTTATCCAAAGCGCTTTACAGTACATAGATTGTGCATTACATTCACCCCATACACCGATGGCGGAGGAAACCATGCAAGGCACCAACCTGCTCATCGGGAACAATTAGGGGTTCAGCGTCTTGCTCAAGGACACTTCGACACTAACTCTGGGGGAGCCCCCCAGCCCAGGATCGAACTGGGAGCCTTGCGGTTTCCAGTTCACTCTACCCGGCCACTCTACCCCTGAGCCACTGCCGCCCCCTTTTTTTTTTTTTTTTCAGTTTTAAACGTTAATTATTTTTTTTTACATCCAGCAACATTACAAAAACAAATATACACCCAATTTACTATAAAAAACTAAAACAAAATCTGTGTTTATAAATTTGGAAAACATTTTAAGTTCAAGGCTGGGTAGGACATCTGCATGGAACTGGCGTGTCTCTTCCTTCATGGCTGAGTAAGAGTTGACGACAAACTCATCACTTCAGGTTCAACTTGACTTGATCACCACCCTTTGTGTCGTAGATTGTAGGGATGTCCTGAGCTCTGATTTGGAAGTCAGTCTTTACAGCAGTGTTACTGTCCACTGTGTCCAGGACCAGGTCTATGTAGATGAGGTCAGGGCAGATTTTCTCTTCGTTTTCTCTATAATCATCCTATATATATGTATAGCATATACTCATAACACAAACGGGAGTTTAAATTAATGTGAATTCATCGGACAAAATAAATCACTTCCGTTGTGTATGGACCTTAACTGTTACAGTCGACTTTGTCCATAACCTGGTGTACTGTCTATAACAGGACGTGGGGTATAACACCTCCGGAACCTAGTTTACTGTCTGTAACCAGGACTTGTGTTATCTTGCTTACTTATGGTAGTCCATCGTATCCAATGATGACTTCTACTTCTTCCTTTGGTGAGTTGTGAGGTGACTGTGGAGTCCAATGCGAGAGCCACATGGTCTATTGCAGTGGGGGCATATGAAGTCAATATTTGTTGTGGTCTTGGCTGCAGTGACCATCTTTCTCCCCTGGCGTTTCCTTTCCCTCGCCTCACTCCTCTCCTCTTCAAAACGCTGAAGTCCAGCATGGCATAGTTGCCTCCACAAAGGACGTTCTGAAGCAGAGCTTTCCAGTTGGGTGTGCTGTAGTCCACATCTCTTCAGTGCCGTTTTGAGCTGGTCCTTGTATCTCCGCTTTTGACTTCCTGCAGATCGCTGGCCATGATGTAACTGACCATATAGCAGTTGGCGTGGGAGCCTGTCGTCTGGCATCCTAATGGTGTGGCCAACCCATCGCAGTTGGTGCTGAAGAAAAGTGGCCTCCATACTTTTGGTGCCCGTTCTCTTCAGGACTTCCGTATGTGGTACACGGTCGCGCCAGGTTAGCCCAAGGATGCGCTGGAGACAATTGATGTGGAAGTTCTCCAGTTGATGGATGTGGCGGCGATACAGGGTCCAAGCTTCACAGACGTAGAGAAGTGTGGAGACACAGATGGCTTGATAGACCGCAACCTTGGTGTGAATGCTGAGGTCTTTATTCAAAAACACCCTCTTACGCAGTCTACCAAATGAGCCTGAGGCAGACTTTATCCGGTTTTGAACATCATTGTCCATACTGCAGTTGTCAGAAAGAATACTCCCTAGATATTTAAAATCTGAGACTACTGCTAAGGGCTTGTCGTCGACAATGAAGACAGGTGATGGTGGTGGAGTTGGGGCAGGGGAATTCCACTGGCAGAGTACCTCAGTCTTTGCCGTGTTTACGGTGAGACCCAGTCTGCTATAAGCCTTCACAGCAGCTGTCAGTGTTGCTTGCAGAGCCTCTGGTGTATGTGCCACAAAGGCACAGTCATCTGCATACTGTAACTCCACTACGTTTACAGTTTGGATCTTACTAGCAGCCTGTAGCCTCCTGATGTTAAACAGGTTCCCTCCCGTCCAACCTGTAATCCACTAACACACCACTACTTCCCTCAACCTCTTTGTGCAGTAGCCAGGTAACACTCATGAGAAAGATGTTGAAGAGTACAGGTGCAAGTACACAGCCCTGCCTGACACCTGTGCATACTCTGAAGGGCCTGGACTCCTGTCCTCCTGTAGTCACCTGAGCCATCATCCCCTCGTGAAAACTTTGTAGGATGTTCACGAACTTCTGCGGGCATCCTACCCTGAGAAGGACCGCCCAGAGCAAGTCTCTGTTGACCGTGTCAAAGGCCTTTGATAAGTCCACAAAAGCCATGTATAGGTCTTGATGTTGCTCTCTACACTTCTCTTGTAGCTGGCGAGTTGTGAAAATCATGTCCACAGTACTGCGATTCTTCCTGAAGCCACATTGAGACTCGGGCAATAGGTGTTCTGTTACGCTCCGTATGAGTCTGCACAGCATCACTTTGGCAAGGACCTTGCCGGCAACAGACAGGAGAGATATTCCCCTACTATTGCCGCAGGCAGACTTCCCTTTTATATATGTAACGATGTTTGCGTCCCGCCATTGTTGAGGGACGGCTCCATGCTTCCATACATCGGCAATGGAGTGGAAAATTGCTCTGGTGCAGAGATAGCCTCCCTGTTTAAGGATCTCTGCAGGGATGCCATCAGGGCCAGGGGTCTTGTTGTTTTTAAGTGACCTGACCGCAGCCAGGACTTCAGAGAAGGTTGGTTTAAGAGAGTCTGGAAGTGTTCAGCCCATCTATCCACGTTTTTTTTCACCGTTTTAAAAGTTTAAATTTTTTTTTAACATCCAGCAACATTACAAAAACAAATATACACCCAATTTACTATAAAAAAAACTAAAACAAAATCTGTGTTTATAAATTTGGAAAAATGTTAAGTTCAAGGCTGGGTAGGACATCTGCAAACTCATCACTTCAGGTTCAACTTGACTTGATCACCACCCTTTGTGTAATTGTCGTAGATTGTAGGGATGTCCTGAGCTCTGATTTGGAAGTCAGTCTTTACAGCAGTGCTACTGTCCACTGTGTCCAGGACCAGGTCTATGTAGATGAGGTCATAGCAGATTTTCTCTTTGTTTTCTCTATAATCATCCTCAGTGAGCATATACTCATAACACAAACGGGATTTTAAATTAATGTGAATTAATCGGACAAAATAAATCACTTCCGTTGTGTATGGACCTTAACTGTTACAGTAGACTTTGTCCATAACCTGGTGTACTGTCTATAACAGGACGTGGGGTATAACACCTCCGGAACCTAGTTTACTGTCTGCAACCAGGACTTGTGTTATCTTGCTTACTTATGGTAGTCCATCGTATCCGATGATGACTTCTACTTCTTCCTTTGGTGAGTTGTGAGGTGACTGTGGAGTCCAATGCGAGAGCCACATGGTCTATTGCAGTGGGGGCATATGAAGTCTTTTTCATAGGTTTTCATAGGTTTTTTTCACGGTTTTAAAAGTAATTTTTTTTTTTTACATCCAGCAACATTACAAAAACAAATATACTCCCAATTTACTATAAAAAAAACTAAAACAAAATCTGTGTTTATAAATTTGGAAAAATGTTAAGTTCAAGGCTGGGTAGGACATCTGCAAACTCATCACTTCAGGTTCAACTTGACTTGATCACCACCCTTTGTGTAATTGTCGTAGATTGTAGGGATGTCCTGAGCTCTGATTTGGAAGTCAGTCTTTACAGCAGTGTTACTGTCCACTGTGTCCAGGACCAGGTCTATGTAGATGAGGTCATAGCAGATTTTCTCTTCGTTTTCTCTATAATCATCCTCAATGAGCATATGCTCATAACACAAACGGGAGTTTAAATTAATGTGAATTAATCGGACAAAATAAATCACTTCCGTTGTGTATGGACCTTAACTGTTACAGTCGACTTTGTCCATAACCTGGTGTACTGTCTATAACAGGACGTGGGGTATAACACCTCCGGAACCTAGTTTACTCTCTGTAACCAGGACTTATGTTATCACACCTCCAGGGACACACAGTTTTTGTCTCAAATATGCACAAGAATGCTAGTGTCTTCCTTCATCTTGGTAGCTGTCAGCAGCTTTCAGCAGCAATACACAAGCATAATTAGATTAATGTTTAAATGAAAAGAAATAAGTAAGGTGACAGTAAAACAATCTTGAGTGTTCAAAAGTCTTTTGTATTCTGTAGTGTCATTTTATTCTTATTATTCTGTTTATTTGAACTTATTCTTATAACTTATTTTCTATTCTAACTAGTTATATTTTGTTCAATTGCCATTTTATAATGTGTTCCTGATGTGTCTTAATATGTTTAATGTTTTGTGTAAAGCATACTGAATTGCCTTGTTGTTTAAATGTGGTATACAAACAAACTTCCAGAGTTTGAGTTTGACTTCCAAATTACCCATTAGGGATACAATTACAATTTAGGCAATAAGCAAACACTCTTACCCAGAGAAAAGTGGATACTTTGGGTGCGTTCAGAAATATGCACTGAGAACGCTGGTGTGCTCTCTGGTCGTTCGTAGATTCAGTGCGGTCGGTGTGCTGCCATTTGAAAATACAGTGCACTGTGCCCTCGGTGCACTGGCTGCGTGCACTGACCGACCCTACTTTACCACCGGATCGCAATAACTTGGCGACATAACTTTTGGGAAACTCTAAAATCTCCCTGCGAATGAATGACTATAGCGTGACATATTCAATGTGCTGCGTCTTCTCAGTCTAGCGTTGCCCAAAATGGCAGATCTACAAGCTCACAACACAACGTGGTGTGTGTGAACAGACGCAGTGTGAGCTTGGAGATCGGCTATGTTTGGTGTGTGACACCGTCGTACGATGAAGTATAAATTACGCTTTTAAGGTGACGGTACACACATTAACCAGTTAACAGTTTCTTCAATATTATTTTCCATAAGTAAAAAGGTCACTTGCCTTCTGTCTGTTAGAAAAGTACTGTATTTGAAGGTCCAAGTGAAATGTAGTGCAAGTGATATATTTTGGTTAAAACAAAGAAAAAATAATGGAAAAAATATAATATGCTTACAATTGTCTGTATAAAGAGCTGAAGAGATATGGGGACTTGATAGTAATTATTACAGTACTATTCATAATTTAAATCCATTCAACACTTGTTGCACATTAATGAATGGTTGTTTTAATGATAGGCAACAATTTTTTTTTATTTTTTAAGCAAAAAACGGTTACAACGACGGAGGCGCGCCGTCTCAAGCGGACTTGAGCAACGAGAGGCACCGATGAGCGATTTTCCTTGCCGAACGTTGCGAAGTCCGCTTGAGCAGACTCCGCACCGTTCGAGTTGTGTACCGATGGGGACAGAATCGTAAATCCCCCCCCCCCAGGCAGTGCCAGCGCCGAGCACTATTTTCCACCACGAAGGAAAGCTGTGCTGTTCTCCTGGAATGTGATGCAGTGACTAGGGGCGAAGCAGTTCCGCGTGTGTCACAGAAGGGGCCGTTGCCAAATTACAGCGATCAGGTGGGAAAGGGGCGGTCGCTACTTGGGAGGAGGGTTGGCCAGTAAGTTTGACTCCAAACACTGATGGAAACGACAATGGTGGAAGAAGTGATGGCTAAATACCTACTAGAGTCAACTAGACGAGGGAAAATGTGTGCTAAACGAGGCAAAGTGAGTGCTACTGCCAGTCATAGCTGCCGGTTGTTTATTATCTCTTATCCGACACCTGGCGTTTAGGGGCCAAAAAACATGGCCTCCTCAGATATTAAAATGACATCAATCACCAAAAGCCGGGGAAGTGTTTTTTCAGTGAATCTAAAATTCTGTTTGACGCTTTTGGGTCTGATTAAATCAATATTAAGTAGAAAAAGTGCTCGTCATCGGAGCACAGGTCTCCGCCAAGGTCAGGTAGGTTATTGTGGGCCAGCAATGTTCGGAATTCGCCAATCAGGATGGAATGTGAAAAATCGGGCGGATTGATCACTTGACTGTAGAGACTTGCGTGATGTTTGGAATACATTTCTAGGGGTAATATGAAAAAAACATTTGGCAAAAATTCGCCTCCTGGTGGCGCTATAATAGGGAAATGTTAAAAGGGTTAATCGTAGTGTGAATGTGCCCGCAAAGTTTCCCCGGAATTGTACACTGCGTTCATGATTTGCGGCATTTTGTTCAAAACGGGCCGCTCCTGCAAACCTTAGATGTCAATCTTAGCCAATCAAAATGGACTATGAAAAATCAAACAGATTCGTCTTGATCACATGACTATAGACATCATGTGTACGAATTTGCGTGAAATTGATACAAAATAATATTTTTAATATCAAAGAATGTGTTTTACATAAGTCGGCCTTCTGGTGACAGATGTGATAAATGCAGGGCAAACGTTTCTCTTTGCCTCTAGGGAGTGCGCATACAGAGTTTTACACAGATTGGTGCAGTTATAGGTAAAAATACGAATCGGCCTGTTATAGCGCCTGATTTGAACATTTTCAAGTGTAATTTCTTCCCCGGCCTAGTGAGAATGGGTGTGCAACATTTCAAAATTGCACGCTGTGTTCATGATTTGAGGCATTTAGTTCAAAACGGAGCACTCCTGCAAACTTTGCAAACCAATCTTAGCCAATCACGATGGAATATAAAAAATCTGAATACAGAGATACTGTGTTCCGATTTGCGTGATTTTTGGACAAAATATAACAGAGCAGAGGTTCTGCTCTGGCACATGGAGTGTGCGTGCACAGTTTCGCTGCGATCAAGCCAATGGTGCCGGAGATTAGCTGTTCACAGACAGACACACACGGACGGACGGACGGACAGACATGGCTTTCAGCCTGGCGGAGAGAAAAATGTAATCAAACAACTTAAAAAATGTCTGGTGACACACTAATGTCTGAGTAGGCTAAATGTTAAAATGACCCAGAAGTGTTTTCAAGTGAAATGTCATTTTCCATAGCTTTTAAACCTTGTTGACAAGATACAACATGAACAGGAATCACAGAGTAAATGTATTTTATAATAAATATTCCTATTCCAGAATAACAATGTATGATTCATTTGTAACATTGTTCTACAAATCAAGTGTGGGGTCGTCAAAATATTTGCGCCATAAAATGGGGTCCTGGTATAAAAGCTTTGAGAACCCCTTAAGTCTAGGCTATAGCCTATATAGCCTACGTGTGTGGGTGTAAAATAGATAAATCCCAAGGCACATTTGGACTTCACAGCAGTCTCCATGCAAACAAATATGTATTCACTGCCAACATTTGACTTGTATTCATGAGTTTTCTTAAAAAGATTTCCTCTTATGTAGACATAAGTGGAAAAACAGACAGTAGCTTTTAAAATAAATCATTTATGCATCAAATATGGAGTATTTGACTATTTTACATTTCCTCCTGAGAAACATCTTTAAACTATCAGCTGAAGCTTTTCAGTATTCAATGCAGTACATTGTAATATGTATATTATTACAATTACTGCAGTGAAACCTCAACTTTGAGGTCTATGCTGTCAAAATCAATGTGATTTTTAGATAACAGATATATGCCAAAAGAAAATGTCTACCAATATATGACAATAAAATACGTTTTGAACTCCTATAAATAGACCAGATAACAGAATGAAACACTTGGCTGCAGTGAAGTGTTTTCACTCAAGCATTGAGGTATGGATGATTATCCATGCAGTAATGAATGCAGCCCACTAGGGGGCACATTCACACAGAAGAAAACAGAACACAAGCTGGGTTTACATCTACATGGAGCCTAATATTCAATTCTAAGCTGTTTAAAAAGTCCAAAAAGAATATTGTTCGTTTCATATAAACACCTCCATCTGTATAAACAGACCCGAACCGATTGACATTTTTAATCGTTACACCTTTTCACAAACCAGGAAAATGGTTACTTGATTAGGCTACTTTAGGCTGTTCTTTCTACTCATGCTCCCTGACTGTTTATTGTGATCTTTACGGGATTCATTCATGTGTGAAGTTATTTATTTATTTATTCAGCATCAGCTCAGCTCATGATTGATTGATTAGTTATGTCTTGGTAGTGTTGCATGATGGGTAATGGTCAATGTTGCCATCTCGGCTTATTATAAGCGACTTTGGGCGTCTTTTTCTGTAAAGTTGCTTGTAAATATTGGTAGTTGGTTGTGGGTTGCGTTTCTAAAGTGTACTTGCTTATTTAAGCTTGCTTGCTTCCAATGTTTTTAAATTATTATTTAAACCGTGGTTCTTAAATATTAAATAATAGTAAATAAATAAAACAAATACATAGTAAATGTTTCGTGCCCAGGGGAGCATTTGCGTTGATAGAATGTTTCAAATATCCACATTTTATTGCAGATCTACAAGCTTGTAGATCTGCATAGGTTAAAAGTGCTCAATTGCTTATTTTGGGCTAGTTTTCCTAGACCTGGTTGCTTATTTCTCTCACGCAATCTGGCAACGCTACAGTGATGTCTACTGTCTGCAAACTGCATTGATTCACTTTATTTCCTCCTTTCAGGTACAGTATTGTGTACCAGGCTTTATTGGGTTAAGTGTGGGAATGTATTGTCATGTTTTTATTATTGATTCATTACTTGTACATAATAGTCTATTATTCTATGACAGTTGTGTATTTGCTGTATTGTGGTGAGAACTGGCCAACATGTTATATTGGCTTTGCTAAACGTGGATATGAGTATGAACAGAAAATTGTGCTTATGCTAAGCTAATGGAGCTAACTAGCTGTTTAACGTCCAGTGAGCTGCATCAGTAGTAGTTAATTCACTGAAGAGTTAACGTCCATAACTTCCATTCATTCTACAAGGATTATTACTGCTAGCCAAAGAGACATTATCATCAACAACAGAGCAGTCTCTCTCTCCTCCTCTCAGCTTGTTGTGTCTCCGTGTAGGACGTCTCTCTGACTCAAATAAATAGGGAAGCCGTCGTATTATAATTCCTCATTATGCCCTAGCCCTAGAATGGTTGTGATATTACGTACCTTTTCATGTATTCCACATACACAGCCACAGATCACTCCCATCAGGGCTGCCACCTTTTCAAATAAACCTTGGAGTGGGATCTGGCGTGTGCAGTTATTATTATTATTTCATCAAGCCATGCACCACTGCATGCCAAAGAATGTATTTTCATTTTCATTGTTGTACTTGCACCTGACCCAACATACCAGTTGTAATAATACCCCGACCAGGTACAACTGGTTGCACTGGGTGGGTGTGCTATCATTTTCCAAATCTAAGCTTCAATAATGAAATCAAGTAATGAAACTGATGGTAGGTGGAGATTAATGAGGTACTGTGAGTGTGATAATTTTGGTGGGGTGGTCTGGGGGTCTTTTTTTTAACTATTTAGCCTCTTGTCTATCAAGCAGCAAGTGTAGACTGTGTACATTATCTTCCATCTCTCTTCTATCTCTAACTTGTCTGTCGCTCTAATTTAGCAATGGTACGATGGTGCTGCATTGTCGGGTGCAATAGCAGGTGCTCAGACGTTGGAATTAAAATGTACGGATTTCCAACCTGGAAGCAAAAGTATGGAGATCAGATGTCGGAGATATCAAAGAAACGTCGTATGGCTTGGGTGTCCGCTGTAAGACGAAGTAACATAACCTTCAACAACATTAGCCCACACATGTATGTGTGTTCACGGCATTTTGAAAAGGGTAAGTTTAAGTTACAATCAAAACACATTTGACTCTTAAGGCTACACAGATAACTATTTTCACCAGTGTTATGTTGTTGTTGTTTGCACATGAAGCTGGTTCATGTCCCGTTCACTTACTCAATGATTAATGAATGTATAAATATGTTTATACCTAAAATATATATATATATATATATATATATATATATATATATATATATATATATATATATATATATATATATAATAGTTAATTCTCAAGATGACTATTATATTTCGGTTACACAACTAAGCAACAAAACGTTGTTCTTTTCAGGTAAACCAGCCTATGAAATGAATGACTGTGACTCTGACTGGGCACCGTCATTACATCTGGGGCACACAGAGGGGAATGCATCACTGCACAACGCAGAGCGGTTGAGCCGGAGGGCAGCGAGAAGTCAAGCACGCACGGCAGCAGCAGCTCGACAGACGGAGCTGGGACCAGAGGCTACGTCGGAACCAGAAGCTACGGTGGAACCAGAATCCGCAGAGTTCAGTCGTTTTTTCCAGGTAGCGTGCCTTTGCATCAGCGTTGAGCTTATCTCTGTATGGTATATCTCTGCCACGCATCGCCCGATCCATCTTCTGTCCTTTACCAATAAATCCGTTGTAGTGTATGGGTTCAGTTCACGTCGTGAGTAATCTCTCAAGAACAGATTCTGCTCTGCGTTGGAATCTGTCGTGAAGGTTCGTCATAACGTGTACGCACTGTGTGGGCGTGGGCGTGCCTTCAGATCAGGAAGCAGGCCGTGCTTTACCCAATCAAATGTAGTGGGCGGGATTTACGTGTCCGCTGATCCTTCCCTACTCGAAACAAGCCGAAACTAATTTAACAATGGCGTCCGCGGAGCAGACAAAACCACGGAAAGATATTCACATTTTAACTTGCTCTTTCATCATAGAAACAAGTGGGCTTATAACCAAAACGATCCATGTTCTCTGGGAGAAGTGGTGTTAGTGTTCCGTGTAGAAATATTGTTAGTGGGAATGAAAACATAGTCGCACCACCCGGAAGTGGAGCGTGAAGGCAGACTAAAACCCCGGTTTCCTTTGCGCACGTGTGCTGCGTCGTCATTGTCCCAGAGCCAACATGAGATAGTACAAACAGCAGAGGGCGCTGCTGTTTGAGTTTTTCATTCTCATTTGGCTTTGGGTTCCCAGATTGCGTTGTGAGTAACTGTCAATGTTGTTGATACGAGCTGTTGTTATAGTGATCATCCAAGATGGCCACCGGCACTACGTCCTTCTGGGCCTGGCCACGCCTTTCGCCGGATCCCTATAGATTAGAAAGTGGAGCAAAAGAGAAAAAAAAGACTAATGATTATTTCATTGTTTTTGATAACCATTATGTGTACATGAAAATGTATAATTTGCAGCTAAAAGATGATAGTAGTTCATGAAGATGTTATACGGATATGGGATATGGACATTTTTTCCCACTGGACATTTTGAATTTGACTTGATTTCTTTGATAGCTTTGTTGTTGATATTGAAACTGTAGAGGGCTAATGACTAGTTTATTAGATTTATTACATTTCCTGACTTGTAAGCATACTTAAGTTTACACACATGGCCAATAAGACTATCATAACTTCCTGATTTTTTTTCAACCTGACTAAGATCAGAGAGTAAACGTTATTTTTATATAAAATTTGAACAGAGCAGTTGCAATCAGTTACATTAAGTAGAGCAATGGCACATGGTACCAAATAAGACAGCATACAGCAACAATGCTGATATAGAAAGTTCTGGGTCCATTCCATGTCCGTGTGTCTCTTATCAGTCAACAGATACTGAGGAGCAGGGTGAGAGTGAACTCCTGATTGAGAAGGTGAAGGGGGCTGCAGGGATGCATCGTGGGGCTGTGGAGACCAGAGAGACTGGCCGGGAGGCCTTCACAGGAAAAGGAGAAGATATTGCCTCCCTGGAGGATCACAGTGACCGTAAAGTGACTGCTCATGCCAGTGAAACAGAGGTTAGTGGATTCAATGTTCTCCACTTCCTTTTGAAAATGCCTATAATGACAGGGTTGCACATTAAGGTTTTTAGTATATCTCATATCTACTCGCCCCATCTAAATTTCTACTTGCCCTGCCTGGGGTTAAGGGGTACCACTGCCGACAGTGCGGTGCACACAGTTATCCCATAATATACTACTAAAATCCATTGCCTTTTGATTTTGTGTAAAACACTACAGAACAGTCTCTTCAAAACAGTAATTATTTTCTATATTACATCAACCATGATATTTAATTGTAGATTGATTTCAAGTTCCAACAATTAACTTATTTGTAGCCTGGACAGTAAAAAATCAATTATAGCATCAACTGTTGTTTGGTTTGCCTCTACTGTTGTACTGTTGCTTTAAGACTGAGATTCATTACGCTTGGAAGAGCTTGATGTGTTTGTGTGCTCGGTATCGGTATGGTACGCATCAGGTGTGAAACCCAACCGTACCATAACACAGAAGTTGACTCCTATTTATATATTACATATCATATCATGTTATATCATTGAGCTAGAGCCCGACCGATACATCGGTGAGGCCGATGTATCGGTCATTTTGGACCCCGATGCTGACATTGGACATCGGTCATTATTTCCCCCCGATGTTCCGATGTTTTTGTCATTAACATTAACAGCTTGCAGGCTGCCTGTCTCATGTGCAGATGAGCGTTGATACAAAGTCGTCCTAGGTTGTGCTGCTGCTGCGGTGTATGTATATTATGTGAAATCCGCAAGATTTCTCGTTTTCCTCAATCTCACAATAATAATACTGACTGAGATTAAAGTTATGTATGCCTTCCAGAGAGACCTATGAGCTCAATGAATTTAATAAATGAAATGACCCAATGCGAGGCTCGTTAATTTATGGATCACGCAAACGGTTAGGTAGCTGATTTTTATGGGCATAACCTACTACAATCTTCTGGCTACTTGCATATCGCTAAAGAAATATATATGAACAAAGTCTGTCTAGGATGTTAACTTACTTAACACCCCCTCCTTGTTATAGATGCCTGGAAAAGAAAGAGTTAAAAGCAAGGTGTGGAATTATTTCAGTCATTATTGACTTGAAATTAATGTGATTGCATTTTATTTAGATATTCTCAATCTTGAATTCTGACACTTTAATACAAAAACTAAGTTTTGATGTTAAGAAGTTTTTGAAATTTATTTTTTATCATTTTATTTTATTGCAAAATATTGGTCAAAAACATCGTCAATCGGTGGTCCAGGAATCTCCAAAATCGGTATCGGACCCACAAATCTGGCATCGGTCGGGCTCTACATTGAGCTATGTGGAAGTATATCCAAATACGGTCGGCGGTGTACGGCTCCTCTCTCTCTAGAGATCCCCAGGGGGGTCTCAGGGGACCCCCAGGGGGTCCGCGATGTATTTGCAGTACTGCATGTGGCCCCATGCGGTCTGTGTCGTTTTTCCTACAGTTGCCAGGTTTAGTGAGATAAACAAGTAACCAGGTTTATGAAAACAAGCCCCAAAGAAGCGAGCCGTTCGCCCGCGGTGTTGAACGAAATTACGAATTTCTAGTATTTGTACAATCCATAAACTGGCAATTCCCTGCCGCCTTCTCTCTGGTACATGTACATTGGGAACCTCTGTATAACACACACAGAAGGCAAAGAGGGAATGCGCACTGGCAACGTGCACGCACACAAACACGAGAGACACAGTGAGTGTGTGTGCAGCAGCCTGTAGAGGGGGAGAGAGAGAGAGAGTGGATGCGCGCGCACACACACACACACACACACACACACACACACACACACACACACACACACACACACACACACACACAATCTGCCATTTTCATCTTCAATTAGCAGTCTTTGCAATCTGGAGCCCTGCTGAGGAAGAAAGGTTCAGAAATGTCTGACAGGGCAGCTCCCAACTGACAACAACCAAACCAAAATAGGGAGGCCAGGTTGAAAGTGGTTAATTGTATTTTATTTTCTCTTGAGACTGTGCAACTCAATTTATTTTACTCATGATATAGCTCTAGTTTAAGTGTGTGTGTGTGTGTGTGTGTGTGTGTGTGTGTGTGTGTGTGTGTGTGTGTGTGTGTGTGTGTGTGTGTGTGTGTGTGTGTGTGTGTGTGTGTGTGTGTGTGTGTGTGTGTGTGTGTGTGTGTGTGTGTGTGTGTGTGTGAAGCAAATGAGTCAGGACCTGAGCTCTGCTGCTGCCTGCACTTCTGCCATCTTCACCCGTGAGGACACTGAAACAGGCTGTGAGTAAAACACACTCTTGCACTTCTGTTCTCAGGGCCCAAAACGTTTTATCAAGAGCATAGTCCAAGAAGAGTTCTGCACTCAAGTCAAGGGCGCCATCACACCTGTAAAATGTATATAAAGTCGATTTTGACTACATTCAAAGATACAAGGATAATGTGTATTAGGCAGCGTGTCCAATTTTTTTCCACCGCTAAACTGTTGTGGTTAATCAAACATATCATGAATAGCATGGATTTTACACCACAAATATTCAATAATGTTTGTTACCAAAGCTTCGAAATCTCAGCCAGAGCGTGTTTAAGCAGAGTTTTGCAGTGCGATAGACCCCTGGAGATGGATTGTTGAGGTGGAGCGCAACACCTTCAGCTCTCAGTACTTAACGCATGACTTGCCACACCCAAGCCGTGCTACTCATTCGCTGAATCAGCGATGCCCTGGATCGAACCATGACCTTGTGGTCAAGAGGCAAGTGCTCTACCGACTGAGCTACCTGGACACAATCTAGTACATCTGCTTTTTTTTTTGGAGAGCAGCATAAAACAAAATATGCATCAGGCATCAGCCTGATGTATATTTTGATAGCTAGGCCGGTGTTCTTAGACAAGAAACTTGTAAGTACAGTAGTGGTGATAAAATGACTAGGTGCTACGTTTATTTTCGTTACTTCTAAAGCTGTAACTTTACATAATTTTTTTTATGTTCAGCAGTATATAGTAACGTATAAGTTTATCACTTTTATCACTTTGAAAATGATGGATTTTGAAGTTACAATGGGTTTATATACGAAGGGGGCGTGTCTGATAAAATAAATATCAAACGTCTAAATACTGAATGAAGCAACTTAAAAACTGTCTGGGGTGCTCACAAAAGCCCAAATAGATGTTAAAATGACCCCAAATTTTTTTTTTAAGTGAATTATCACTTAACACTTGCATGACTAAGCTATCAATATGACCGATTTTGAGAATTTAAAGTGGATTATCTTCTCTCATGAAGCTCTGAGAAAGTTCCCCTTTCATGACTTTTCCTAAATATTTGTTTCAAATCATCTCCGTTTTTTATAAATTTGAAATATATACCATATATACCATCCCAACCGTTATATTTCAGCTAAATTGACCGCTCTCCCTCTCTCTCCCCCAGGCAAGAGCAGTTCACACCTCTAGACCCCCTGCAGAGTGGCCCGTAGACGAGCTGCAGCAGCGAGTCTATGCGAGTCGATGTTGCCATGTCTGCTTATTATAAGCGACGTTGGGCTTGTTTTTCGCGTCTTTCTATTATTATTAATATTATAATTATATATATAATTACATTATAATGGTAATACTTTTCTACTCCACTACAGCTCAGAGGCAAATCTTGTACTTTTACTTCACTACAATGATTTGAAAACTTTAGTTACTAGTTACTTTGCAGATATAAATATATTTTCATACTTGTTTAGATTAGAGCTTCATGCATTTTTATTAGGTATATATTTATATAGAAAGGTCTAACCAGGGACTGGTGTTGCAAATTAGCCTCGGCTATTACCCCATTCATGCCTGTTTTCTCAGGGCACAACGACGCATGCAGTAACATTTTCATAGACCTGACTTATTTCTCTCGCAAAATTTGGCGACCCATTTTCCACTTTCCCTTTCACTGCAAAGCGGTGGAAAAAGATAGGATCTACAAGCATACAGCTTGTCACGCAGCAACTGTTTTATGCTTGAAGATCAGATATTTTGCGCAGGATTGAGCACCGTGCAAACTTAAAGCATTTTACCGTTTTATTTTGTAAAGTTTCGCTCTGAATTCTGAATCCTCCTGCCATTCTGCCACTCTGTGTGTGTGTGTGTGTGTGCGTGCGCGGCTGCAACTTTAAAAGGGGGTGTGTGTGTGTGAGAGAGTGAGGAACAGCATGCCCTGCGCTGTGAGGAGACAGGGAGTGACAAAATCATATAATAAATATATGATATAATATTTCGTCTCGTCTTTGTTCGTGAACTAAAATGACCATGAGTTTAGTCCAGTCTTTATTTAGTGAATTACATTTTCGTCTCGTCTTTATTAGTCAACGAAATTGCATAATGATTTAGTCCCAGTTATTGTTTATTCATGGGTGGTGGTCTCGTCTCGTCTTCGTCCTTTGAAAAATGTGCGTTGACGAACATATTTCGTTTCGTTTTCGTTAACGAAATCAACACTGCATGGAAGTAAAAATGAGATCCCCACATAGACAAATCACAAATCATGATGACATATAGGAGACAGATAGAAATACACACTAGCCTACTGCCTACACTTTCATAGACCTGCCTGCTTATTTCTCTCTCAAAATTTGGCAACCCATTTTCAACTCTGAGCTTTTTAGAAGACAATGGAACCCCCCACTGTTTGGGGGAGAAAGTGTGAACTAGTCTGGAGAACAGAGGGAGACAGTGGCCAATAGGATAGCCTGATTTGGGGATCAAAATGACCATTTTTCAGGCTTGGTGGAGGAGTATGAAACCTCAGTCATGCGAGTGTTAAGTGTTCTAAAATATTGAGAGGAAAAGAGACTTGTTATTTTTCTTAGGTTTAACTCAAGCAATTTGATATACACTAGATTTTCAGGCCTCTACGTGGCCTTCAAACCTAGCCCTATTAATTGTCTGCCTTTGAAAATAACATGTCTGGGCCAAAAATACGTAGTAAAAAAAATAGTACACAGGAGACGAGATACAGCCTTTTTAAGTAAGAAGTGGATGGAGCAGCAAATCTTCGGATCACGATATCTTGGGTTCTGAAAGTTTTTCCTAACCTTTTGACGTTTTAGACGTCCATGGCTCTCTGGGCTTATGATAATTTGGACGTCTTTGACGTCAATGGCACTGGATGAGTTAAATGTGTTGCAGTATTAGTAGTGTAACACGTTTAAAAGTATTAGTGTTAAATGTGTTACTGTTGATAGTGTTAAACGTGTTGATAGTGTTAAAGTATTAGTAGTGTTAAAAGTAAGTAGTGTTGAAAGTGTATATAGTGTTAAAGTAGCAGTAGTGTGAAAAGTGTTGATTGTGTTAAAGTATTAATGAGAAATACCTTTTGAGTGTACTCTACCTTTAGGAGATTTACCTAATTTTACACACAAAGTGTGGCAGGTTTAGTTAACTCATATAGTGCCAATGACGTCTTTTGACGGACGTTTTCAGTGTGCCATTAGTGCCAATGACGTCTTTTTTTTGTTTTGTTATTTTTTTTTCTTTTGAATATCAAAGGAACTAGGAGAAAACGATTTTCAAAAAGTTCATTCTCCATCCACTTCAATGTTAAAATGTAAACGGAGAAATGTTTTTCTCCGTTTGACCCAAAATGCCTTTGGCATATGGATCAACTAGCTTGAAATAAGCCTGGCAGTGAATGAGTTAATTAGTGGGATGTGATTAGTATTAGTCGGATGTGATTAGTATTAGTGGGATGTGATTAGTGTAGCAGAGAGAAGAGGAACATGGGTTTGTTCACATGAATCCTATCATTACAAAACAAATCGGTAACTAGGGGAATCAATTCTATCCAATCCAATCAGAAAACACATTGAGTTGCTCTCTGTGAAGTTACATCCTCTGTCCTCCTTCTAGGTCTCCAATTCCTTCCTGAGTATAAAGAGGAGGTTTCCCCTGAACATCAGGAGAGGAGCCCCAGTCTGGTCCAGGTGAAACTAGAACCTCCACAGATTAAAGAGGAACAGGAGGAGGTACTTCTAAGTCCAGAGGAGGCTGGTCGGTCAACGTTCACATTACTAGCAGTGAAGAGTGAAGATGATGATAAAAACAGAGATGCAGAGCAGCATCCACCGAGCACCTCAACTGAACACATGAAAACACAAGCTTACGTAGAGTACTGGGTACCAACTACTGATGACCAGCTCCTCTCTTCACACTGTTCTGAATCTGACACTGAAGACAGTGATGACTGGGAGACCAGGGATGAGTCAGTTTCAAACACACAGAAATCACACGATACACAACAAAGACTGTCTTTGAGCAACAAGCTGTCCCAGAACCTAAAGCCATCAAAACAAACGCCACCCATGAGGAGTCAAAAAGAAAAGAAAGGCCGCTTTAGTTGTACAGTTTGTAGCAAAAGATTTGTTTGTAAATTATATCTGAACAAACACATGAAGATTCATATAAAGCCTTTTGCTTGTACAGTTTGTAGCAAAAGCTTTAGTTATAAATCAAAGCTGAAAGATCACATGAGGGTTCATACAGGGGAAAAGCCCTATACTTGTACATTTTGTAGCAAAACATTTAACCATGCTGTAAATATGAGATCTCACATGAGGATCCACACAGGGGAAAGAATTGCTTGTACAGTTTGTAGCAAAAGCTTTAGAGAAGTTGGATATCTGAAAACACACATGAGGCGTCATACAGGTGAAAAGTGTAAAATTTGTAACAAAAGCTTTACAAAAGTTGGATATCTGAAAAACCACATGAGTATTCATACAGGAGAAAAGCCCTTTTCTTGTACAATTTGTAGAAAAAGCTTTTCACAAGCTGGAGGTTTGAAAAACCACATGAGTATTCATACAGGGGGAAAACCTTTTGCATGTACAATTTGTAACAAAAGTTTTAGACAAGTTGGATATATGAAAATACACATGAGGTTTCATACAGGGGAAAAGCCCTTCCTTTGTACAGTTTGTAACAAAGGCTTTGCCGTTGAATCTAATCTCAAATCTCACATGATGATTCATACATGGAAAAAGCCTAGGGAAGTATTTGCTTGTTCTTTTTGTAGCAAAAGTTATACTTATATAAAATGTCTTCAATCACATATGAAGATTCATACAGGTTAAAATCCTCTTGTGTGTCAATTTTGTAGAATTAGCTTTAGTCAAACGAGCAATTTGAAAAGACACCTAAGGATTCATACAGAATAATAGCCCTATAGTTTAACATTTTGTAATCATGATCTTAAAAAAAAGAAAGAAATTACATAAATGTTTTCTGAACATGCACAGGAAGACTCATACAGGGCAATAGCAACTTTAGTTTCAGGCTGGCAAGTGTTTTGATCAAAATACAATGTGGATGCATACAGTAGAATCAGTAAAATGCCTTAAAAGAGCAATCTGAGTTTACACATGATATCTCATACGTATTATCATGCTGGTGGGTTTGCTTGTAACTTCATTATATACATTTTTGCAACACAAATTATTTCTTAAAATGATGTGCATTTAAATAACTATCGTAAGACATTGGTGCATTAGTGTTATTTCTTTTTAGCTTTTTCTCCACAATTTAGTCGTTGTGACAATTAATTCCTCCCTACACACATTTGCTGCTGTTTCCTCCACTCAACTCAAACTCTATTTATATAGCACATTTGCAATGACCAAGGTCGAACCATAGTGCTGAACAAAAAACAGAGCAGAAGAAAAATCAATGAAATTAAAAGGGGAAAAGAAAACACTAAAGGAAAACAAACAAGTTAAACAGATCACAACAAGAGTAAAGCAAAACAACATAATATCAAAGTGTAAGGCATCAAAGAATACACAGCAAAAGTATGCATGGTCAAGCAGCATTAAAGGCCAGGGGGGACAAATAGGTCTAATAAAGATTTAAAAACCTCCAAGGACTGCAGAGTGAATGTTGATAGGAGCCACAATCTGCAGAGGGAATGTTGATACAGTAGGAGCCACAATCTGTTCTAAAACTGACAGGTTAAAAAGTTAGTCTCCATCCAGGCTTTGATGTCAGTTCAACAATGGCTTAGTTGAGTTGATAGTGTTTGTTTTTAAAGGCAGGTTAAAAGCTCCTATCAGTCAGGTAGGACTTAAACCACTGTAGAGCAGTGCCAGTGACACCAACAGAGTGCTCTCTGGTCTGGTCCGATTATCCACTGTGTCAAAAGCTGCTATCAGGTCAAGGATCTCCAGGGCAGCAGGAAATCCAGAGTCAGCGGCTATCATTTATTAAAAACTCTGAGGAGGGCTGTTTCGGTCCTGTGGCCTGTTCTAAAACCTGACTGAAAGGTGTTGTGGATGCCGTGAGGCGGAGTGGACAGCCGAGGGGCACACAACTGGGGGTCATGGCAAGGAGGGGGAGAAGGTTCATTCCACTCGTCCAGTATCATCAGGTAGTGGTGGGGAGAGGAAGAGGATTCATTGCGATCATCCAGAACCAGGTAGCGATTACCAAGCTGGAGAGGGGATTACGTGGTGTTGAGTAGGTGACAGTGAGGTTGTTAACAGTGACCCCACCAGGAGGCCTCTCCTCCCGCCCAACGCTCCCTGCTGACAGGTGCCGCACCAGGCCGTAAAAATATCACCCTCCCTACTCGGCTTCCCTCCCCCCAACATGGGCCAATTGTGTTCATTTAAATGAATGTGAAGTAATCACACAAAATGATCGCTCCTGGTGTGTACTGACCTTAACTGTTACAGTAGATCTCGTCCAGAACCTGGTGTACAGTCTGTAACAGGACTGGTGGTCACACCTCCAGGGACACAGTCTTTTTTTCAAATATGCTCAAGAATGTTAGTGTCTTCCTTCATCTCAGTAGCTTTCAACACAAACATTTTTAAATGAAAACAAAGTAATTGGTAACAGTAAAACAATCTTGAGTGTTCAAAAGTCTGGCTATAGCCCTACCTAACCCTTGTCACATCTGAATGTCCCATTCAATGCATTGATAGCATCCGAATGGGGTGTCTGAAATCACGTTCTTTGACATCAAAGCTGAAGACTTGTCCGTTTGCTGCTGCCTTTTACTGAGTTTTGTTTTATTCTGTACTGTCATTTTATTATTTTACAGTTTATTTGAACTTATTCTTATTTTCTTTTCTTACTAGTTATATTATTTTTCAAATACCATTTTATAAAGACCACGGGGATGTCTATCCACCTTTTCTATCCCCCAATAGCGCAAAGAGGTGATGCTGTGTCCCAACTTTTTAAAATGGGCTGCAACACTAAATGAGCTGTAAACCACTAAATGTAAGTCCTTCACACATCCTCATAGTGGTAAGGAAATGACAATAATAAGTGGAGTTATCACATGCGCCACTACTTTTGTTTTCTATCTCATTAAATGCCCTTGTGGACTGTCATACATAGGTAAGACCAGTAGAGCCCTCCGCACTCAAATGAGTGAACACAGAAGCAATATGTGTGATGTGGTGATGAGCGCAATCCTGTTGCAGCCCATTTTAAAAAGTTAGGACACAGCATCACCTCTTTGCGCTATTGGGTGATAGGTGTATAGACCTCCCCGTGGTGGTGATCACAATCGCCTACTACTGCAGCTTGAAGCTTTTATGAAGCGAGAAGCTTCTAATCTATACACTCAATACTATGGCTCCTCACAGGCTCAACGAGGAATTCGATGCCAAGCCTTTTCTGGGATAGTTCTCTCTGTTTTTAATTACATTTGTATTGTATCCTTACTATGTGTATTGTGTATATACTCATCTGTTTGCTATTGATTTTGTCCTTCCACGATTTGTCCCATCATATTTTGTATTGCATTTGCTGTACCTTATTATATATTTTCTTTGTTTATGGTCGTTACATTTTGACCGTCTTTATTGATGAGTCTTCTTTCTATTTTTCAAATATTCCATTGATCATTAATGGCTTACAGTTAATGTTGATTTCTCTGCACCTTTTGTGCCATTCTGATGGCCTTGACTCCCTTATTTGGAGAATTGTTTTCCTCTTGATGACAGTTGGCTTTACTGCCGCTTAATTATATTTCCCAAATCTACAAGTCCTTGGCTTGACACTAGCCAATGCAGCCTGAGTCTTGTAGATCAGGTGGGTGTATCAAATGTCTACTTTAGCAAAACAGCTGATGTTGATTGTGACTCGTCCCTACTTTTTGTATTTAACACGCCAGACCTGAAAGTTGTCGCCTTAATTTTAAATAAACTTTTTCTACTGGGAACTAGAAAGCCTGACTGATGTGCGAACTCCCCTTGTTCTCCATTGTACGTATTTTTTTTTTCAGCACCTGTGGAATTTGTGTTGAGATGTGCATGCTTCCCTTTTGGACTATTCATAAAAGGGTCAAGGACTGACAGATCTCCATATATGGGCATATCACCATGCCCAATTTGCCCATATATGGACATATACTGATGACATCAGGGATCTCCATATATGGGCCTAAAGGGACAAGGACTGACAGATACACAGATCTCCATATATGGACATATCAGTCGGATCTGTGGTGCAACATAGGTGTGAGGGCCGTTTAGCGGCCGGAACTAGAGACTCCGACATCTATCCGAGTCTTGAGTTTGACTCCAAACACTGATGAAAACAACAATGTTGGAGGAAGTGGTGGCTAAATACCTACTAGACGAGGCTAAACGTGTGCTAAACAAGGCATGGCGAGTGCTACAGATCTCTGCCAGGCTGGGCTGTCTACCCAGTGATGTGTCAGTCGTGGGGTGCAGCCATCAAGACAAGAGGAAGCTGTGGGGGGCACTATTTGCATTTGTGGTGCCTCCAATGGGCCCAATTAAAAACAGTTTCACTCTATAGAGATCCCTGAAACATGGTCCTTTGGTGAGTTTATTTTGCTCCCTTAATATTGACTCCCTAGGACCTTATGCAGCCTTAATACTACCTTATTGCTGACTCCATACTGCCTCATGCAGCCTTATTACTGTGTCATTAATGACTCCATACTGCCTTATACAGCCTTATTATTGACTCCCTACTGCCTTATGTTGCCTTATTGCTGACCCCCATTGCCTTATGCAGCCTTATTACTAAATCTCTACTGCCTTACGCAGCCTTATTACTGATTGCATAATGCCTTATGCAGCCTTACTGCCTTATTATGAATACATACAGCCTTAAGTATCATTTATAGTCGGACGTAAGGATACGGCGCTCGTTACGTTGTCGTTTTTGTCTCCCCCTCCGTCACCTGCGGCCCCAGTTTTTCCTTCCGTGCAGTCGACATTCACCGTCAGGCCGACGTGTACGTTCAACTACGTTGCCTGTAGTACCAGTGGCGCCCGTTAGCAGTATAAGGAAAAAAAGTTTTCCTCTGGCCCTCTTTCTCTAAAAAAAGATCCACGTTGGTGGAAGTACTTGAGTAAATGTACTTAATACTTAGACCCGTCGATCCACATTTTGAATTATATACTATTATATACATATTATATATATTATATTATATATATATTATATACAAATTATATACATATTGAATTTGTACTTCCATGTACTGTTATGTACTGTCATGTACTGTTCTCATGTCTTACTAAATAACCCACTGAGCATTTTTCGGGCTATTAGACGTCTAAATGACGTCTAAATGGCACCTAGCCGTCTAGGCTAAATCCGGTCTATGAGTGGTCTAGATTTGAAAGTTTTTTCAACGTCTAAACATAGCCTAGACATTGTTTCAACGTCTAGTGAACGGCTATACGTTTATATCAAGACGTTAAAATAACGGCTATTAAACGTCAAGTATTGTTTTAGACGTCAGGCAAACGTTGAAATTTAACTCCATTTTAGACATTGTTTTTAATTTCAATAATTTTATTGAAATGCAGACATCATTTAGACGTCTAGATTAATCTATATATATAGGCTCACAATGATCACTAGATATAATTCAATCTAGACGTCTAAAGGATGTCATTTAAACGTCTAGATTAAACAAATACATATAACTAAATATAGACGTTTGAATAACGTCTAAATGACTATAAGCATGATCTACCTTTAAAATGTATAAAACTTTTCACATGAAACCCAATTTCAGAAAAATTAAAAGCTTGCAAAACTAAAAGCAGACCATGTTGCATTGAAATGCTTATTGCAAATGGTAATGTAGTCACGATGTCCTGATCATTTAATTACATTTTACTACAGTGTTCCTAGTTCCCTTCAGCATTCTACAACTGTCAGTTTAATTTCAATAGCAAGACATTTTTATTTCACATTTAAAAACATACGAAAGCTTTGTACAATCAATTTTAATTGACATTTCTTAAACAAAACATCTCAAACTTGGAGAAATTTGGACTAATGTTTTCTTACCTTTTCTATGACGTTATGATATCTTAGGATGGAGTTATGACATTTTTCTACTGTACGATTCATCCTAAGATATGTCATAGAAAAGGTAAGGAAACCTTAGTCCAACATTCACCTTTAAGGACGGGTGCCTTAGACAAACTGCAATATATATATCTTTTTTTTTTTAACAAACTGCAAATATTCTGGGAACATATAGTTGGTTAAGACCTCACAAACAATACACCCATTATATTGATTAGGTCAAGGGTCTTCAACGTTTTCAGGCCAAGGACCCCCTAGCTGAGAGAGAGATGAAGCAAGGACCCCCTCTATATTGTATAAAATTGTGTTTCAGATTACATTTTTTTTGTTCTCTTGGTCTGCTCTTTTTTCCCCTCAACACCTCTTTGCCAAAAATAGACGATCTACAAGCTCACAACGCCTCGCGCTGCGTTGTGAGCTTGTAGATCGGCTATTTTGGCTTAAGTTCTCCTCAGAAAAGGGATATTAGGTTTCAAGTGGTTAAGGTAAAAAAATTATAATAATCATAACAAAGATTTGCTGGACCCCCTGTAGTAACTCTGAGGACCCCCTAGGGGTCCCGGACCCCCTGTTGAAGACCCCTGGATTAGGTCTCAGTAAACAAAGCACAAAAAAACAGACAGATGAAAAACTGACAAATTCTTATAGAGCCATCTGCTGGTCAAATCAAGTAATAGCAAGTTCTTACTTTGTGACAAAATAAAGTGGCCTGTACGTACATACATAATATAATCTGCCGAGGTTTGTAACCAACTTCACTTTTTATGACAGCCAGACACTTTTAGGGAAGAATAATAAAAGAACAAACTATGCTTTTCTCAGCAACAATGGCACTTGGTTGACATGCATTTGTTTGCTACAACAGGTAACCTGCACATGAAAACTGGAATTATTCAACATGAATAATAATAGACTGACAACGGCCTGTGTCACCATCCATCACCCTTCAGTATTTGGAACAATATCTGATATAATGACATCAAAGAAAATGACATGTACACTGTCTAGGAGTAACAATTTTTGTCAAATTACTGACAGTGTGCGTGTCCTTTTCTTTGATGTCATTATCCGCAGTGGTGGAAAAAGTACTCAATACTGCAATGTAGAAATACTATGTTAGAATTAAAAGTCCAGAATTTAAAATTGACTTAGTAAAAGTACCAAAGTATGGCATCAAAATGTAACTAAAGTAGAAAGTACGCATTATGAAGAATGTCACATTACAGATGGGGATGTTGGAACTGGACATCTTTATTTGGCTCTAGCCCTTTTGGTTTTGAACCCCCCTCCACCAATACGTCCCGGTGCCTGCTTAAAATGGTGGAGATGGCTGCATTGACCTGCTCCTCCGTAGCCTGTCGGAATGTCTTTTGCACGGCTTCTGCAATCGAAACAATGAAAATTGTTTTTTATTATTACAAATTGTCATTTATTAATGGTATGTCAGTCACACGTGTACACAGTGAAGAAGCAATGAAATGACTTGCACTTAAAATTGTTCTTTTTACCATTGATCACTGAGTAGAAAGCCGTCTTGATGAAAGGCCTCTTTGTGTGCTGTCCACCACCACGAAGGTTGAACAGTGTCATAAGGCCATAGACCGCCGAAGTCTGACGTCATTTACACATCCTTTGTTTGTCTACCTGGTTCGCAGTTTTCCACCCCCGTTCTGAATCCCATAGACGTATTTAATATCGCGTCAAATAAGAACTGTGTTCCAAAAATAAACAAATGACCCCGGCGTGTTGACTCTTATGGATATGAAGCATCAACTGACGGTGAGAAAACGCTAATGTTACTTCCGCCGAATTAGTTACATTTTCGCCAGAAACAGACTGTATCAAATATAAGTGACTGACTATCATAAACGATACAGAACCCCCTCCCTGACAATAACGCCGACACGCGGTGTTTATTTTTGGACCACAATTCTTATATGAGACGATTCTAAGATGACCCAATGTTATTCTCCATAGAGAAATTACTTCCGCAAACCTGGGGATGAACGAGTCACGTCAGGACTTCGGTGCTCTATTGGTGAACAGTCTGAAACAAACAGAAAACATGCAGATTGTAAACCGCATACTCTGACAACCTGTAATGAGGCCAATTATGTTGATATGAAAAGCAATAAACCCCTTTCCCATTATATTGTCGTCTTAATGATTATATTAATACATTTTGGGGGCTGCGGTTACATTGACATTTTTTTCCACTTGTATTTGGAATGACTGCTCATTCATAATAAAAATGCTCATGTAAACACCTCAATTGGAATCGAATATTCCATTACCGTCTGAATTTTCATTCTGGTTTGGAAGGGTGGCCACTTCCTTAATAGGTGTTCCTAGTGATACTGATTAAGGTTGTGTTCAATTCTGAGGCTCCATGCACAGCAGCCATATTGGAAATAAATTGGGCTTCTTCCTTACTTCCTTTAGAGGTGTAACCCAAGATTCTAATTAAGGCTCTGTTCCATTAGGTGTAGCACATTGGTGGTTCTCCCGTAACTGAGTGTACAAATGGAACGAAATGGACCCGTACAATGGGTCCATTTGGTTCAATTTGTACACTCTCAGAGTCACACACCCGTAAGAGGCCATTTGGAACCCCCTTAAGGAACCATGAGGGTCCCTGGTGCACACTTGAGACCCACGGGTGTAGCAGAGTGTTTCCATTGAGACAACATGCTGACTCTGTTTGACTAGAATGGAACAGAGCCTTCATTAGTATCATTTGTAACACCTGTGAAGGAAGTAAGGAGAGGCACAATTTCTTTAAAATGTGGCTGCTGTGTATAGAGCCCAAACCAGAGGTGTAAAGTAACTAAGTCCATTTACTGAAGTACTATACTTAAGTACAACTTTCAGGTACTTTAACTGGAGTATTTCCAAATTGAAATACTTTACTTCTCTACTCCACTATGTCCCAGAGGCAAATATTGTACTTTTACTCCACCACTATTAATTAAAAAATGTTAATAGTTAATGTGTAATTTAACCACTTTAACCATAGCTATTTGAAAATAGCAGATCTACAAGTTCACGTGTAAGCTTGTAGATCTACCATTTTCAAAGTATTTTTTATAGATTTGGAAAAATGTGAAATGGGATCTTATGCATAAGTGCTTTTAGTATTTTAGTACTTGAGTAAAAATATACTTAAGTAAATAATGTACACTGGACTTTTACTTTTTAACAGTATTTGTACATGGTGGTATTGATACTTTTACTCAAGAAAAAAAAATTGAACTTCTCACACCACAGACCCAAAATGAACAGGCCCTAAATTAGTTTATGGGTCAGACATGTGAAAGACGTGTATACAGACTAAATGGAGTCAAAAATAGAATAATTAATTTTGATATGTAGTGTAGTTAAAGTATTCAGGAACTTATTTAAAAAAAAAAAAAAAAAGTTACTGGACACCATTGGTTAAAGAATGCTATTTTGGCGTCTAAACTGGCCGTCCATGTTCTTAAGGGCAAATAATTCCTTTTGTTTAGCACCCAATCCAACCACCATTCATTAACATTGCATGTTTGAATGGAAAAAAATAAAAATCTCCAATCAAGCAGCGCTAAAATCCACGTTTGACCTAAACGTTTGTGTCAGAAGGACATTTCTTCCAAATTATTAAAAAGCAAAAACACTGAACGCCAAGTTAATTATCACTGGCTAGCAGTCCATAGCAAGCCTATGCTATTTCAGCAGCAAGCTATCTGCTACTGCTAGGCTAATGCTAACTAACATCATCACGACGACATCATCACGACCACATTAACAACAAACTTTGCAAGAATAAACATATTTTCCTCTAGCACTCACCTATGCAGCTTCTCTTCTCTTTTATTCGTCTCTTCTTTCAAATTACTCGCCAATTCTTCATCAAACCTCCGCCAACTCGTACGTTACTAACTTCGCTCACATAACAAGCTCCCTCCTACACCCGTGTGCTCTGACCGACTCCACCTATGGACTTTCGGAAACATGTTGCTGCCTCCCACTGTTGACTTTAAGCACTGCACCCACTTTAAACTCATGCACAACACACTGAGCTTGTTCCTCACGCATATCACACGATATGCTGTTTATATTCATTTAAGCTTTTTTATGTATATAAATGTATATAAATATGTATATAAATGTATATAAATATGTATATAAATATATATATATATTTTTTTTAATATATTATATTTATTTTCATTATCCTATCACCATTAATGCAAACTGCCATGATGTATAAATAATATTGATATCTAATCATTTCTAAGCATTCAAAAAATAAATTAAAAGATGACAAAAAAGAAGAAGTATTTTAATGGTTTAAAAAAGGTCTAAATCGAAACGTTGATATATAGTTTTGATTTAAACGTCTAGATCAAGGCTAAATCTAAACTATAATGTATATTGATCAATAGTGTTATTATTAGTGAGATTTAATCATTTCTAGGCATAATGTTAGCACCCTAAAATAAAGGTTTTCTAACAACATGAATAAAAAAGAAAAATAATTTAATGATTTAATTATGGTCTACATTTCAACGTTGATATATAGTTTTCATATGAACGTCTAGATCAAGGCTAAATCTAACTATACTGTATATTGATCAATGGCTGTTCAAATTATTTTTCTCAAATATTTGGAGATCAGTTATGCAACTTAGAGTTGTTTTTTTAATCAATATTTATGTAATAGTTGTTTAAATTAAATCGGCTAGATTTGGTCTAGATATAGACCGAATCTAGACCAGCTAATTTAGGTCTTTAAAAAAACCGGACGTCTAAAAAACGACTATGGCTCACTGGGAAAGTACATCAATCAATCAATCAATCCACGGTCTGTGACAAAATGAACCCAGCCATTCCCTAAAGTTAAACACACACACACAAATAATATAGCACAGTGCAGTAGGGGTCGAAACTCACGTTTTGTAGACAACCATTGTTTTTGTCTTGTTTGTGGACTAGTTTGTCTTTTATTGCGTTGTTTTGGCTAGATGCTACAATGGTAGCTTCATGTTGTTAGCTGCGCTGTTGCCAGCTGCGCTGTTGCCAGGTTTTGTGAGAGAAATAAGCAACCAGGTCTATGAAAACAAGCCCAAAAAAATTGACTAGGATATAGCAGATCTACAATATATGTTTGAGAATCACTGGTTTAGATAATAATTGGCCCAAATAAGCAACTACACTTTAGAAACAAGCCCAAATAAAACCGCAACCACCAATAAAAAATTGCTTGTTTGTTTACAAGCAACTTTACAGAAAAATAAGCCCAAAGTCGCTTATAATAAGCAGACATGGCAACATTATGGGTACGGTACATGATCTCGCAACTGCCATCTAGTGGATGAATAGGTCTATTACGCCTGTACACTTTAAAATAAATAAAATAACCCCTAATAACGTGAACGACCATGCATGTGTCCGTAAAGAACGGACGGAATCCCTCACCCCCTGACGCACGTTTCAGACCCATCTAGGGACTTTGAACGGGCCTTTACGCAGCCTTATGACAGCATTATTATTGACTCCCTACTGCCTTATAAAGCCTTATTACTGCCTTCTGCAGCCTTATTACTGACATCCTACTGCTTTACTTAGTATCTTTCCACCACTGCCTCTTTCTCTCTCTCTTTCACTGATACCTCTGCTATAATGGTTTGTCCACAAATGACTGAATGATCTCATTGTAGGAATGAACAAATGAACAGTACACTACAGGCTGTGGTGGCCCCTGATGCAGCCCTGGTGGCCTAATGGATAAGGCACTGGCCTCCTAAACCAGGGATTATGGGTTCGAGTCCAATTTTGGGTGACTGATAGCAGAGTGGCGCAGCGGAAGCGTGCTGGGCCCATAACCCAGAGGTCGATGGATCGAAACCATCCTCTGCTAACACAGTTTTAAACTAGAAAAGTGCGCTCCTCAGAGAACAGATCTCTGCCAGGCCAGGCTGTCAGTCGTGGGGCTCAGCCACCAGGACACGAGGAAGCTGCAGGGGAAAGAAAGTATTTGCATTTGTGGTGCCCCCGATGGGCAGAAGTGAACGGAGTTTTGGACCTGTGCTCTATAGAGACCCCTCAACATGGTCCTTTGCTGAGTTTATTTTTGCTATTACTGCCTTACCGCTGACCACCCTACTACCTTGCTTATGCTGCCTTGTTAATGACTCCCTACCACTTCCGATACAGGCTGTGGTTGCACCTGTTGCAGCCTCGGTGGCCCAATGGATAAGCACTGGCCTCCTAAGCCAGGGATTGTGGGGTTGAGTCCCACCTGTTATTGTTTGTCCTGTTTATCATTTGCTAACCCTATAGTATTTATGTTCAGTTAAACCTTCATTATGCTTGAAGTATTTCTGAAGGCACACAGTTAATGCTGTATGGGTACCAGTAAACTTTTGACAGATTAGTTTAGTGCAGTTAGGTTAGAGTAGAACTCATCCTGTAATCTTTATTTTTATGTTTGTCAGGTTAGACAGTTTCTAAAACTAAGATTAAGTTTAGATTGATTTTGATTATTTATTGAGTTGCCCCATACAGTATATCATGTCTTCTGTTAAGGTAAAATCATGTTGAAAATCATGTCATAAAATAATTCATTCATTGTCAAATCATGCAAATCTAACACGAAAAGAAAAATCACACCCTGTGTGAAGTGGGCGGTGTCTTCCTAGCTAACCACAATACTGAATGGAGTCAACCAATATATATGCTTTGATCTGAAAGAGCCACTTAGTGTCAGCATGTGTCTTGCTAGCTAATCACAATACTGAATGGAGTCGATCAATCATGTACAAAAGATAAATACATTTATCTTTTGTAAAACACACTTTATGATGGACAAAACCATAACTTAAAAAAAACCATAATTTGGTTTTTTTTAAGTTATGGTTGCTTATATAGGGCTATGCACATGTGTCATGTGACACTGGCCAATCACAGTCCTGAATAGACTGTGATTGGCCAATCACAGCGCAGGATAATTGTACATATTTCCTGGGCCCAGATCACAGCGCAGGAAAATGTTCATTTTTCCAAATCTCACTTATAGGGGCGGTTTCACCGCCCAAAAAGAAATGGTCAATAAAAACCAGACTTCACTTTCCAACCGTATGTGACAATCCTTCATTTCCCCTAGACTATAGGATTGTAACAAGAGCATGTTTTGAAAAGATCTCCAGTGACTCATTCCCCTCATTATTAGAGACGTAAACATTAATTCTCTTTCAACTTTGCAGTTCGCACCTGTTATTTCATCAGCCCTGACCCCTGGGCCCGATGTCATCAGTGGTAAACATACAGCATGTTTCATTCCTACCCACCTGGGTATACAGTAGTCTGCTGTTGTCACATGATCTGAATAAGCAAAGCCCAGAACAAAGAGCTACTTACACACATTCACACCCAAAGGACCACAATGGAAATAAGCTCTAAAGCTTTTTTGTGTTTTATCCTTTTGACAGATATGTACAAATACATATGTAAATGCATTTTTGTCTCGGCCCCTATGGACTGGAGGTCCCATGGCGAGACTAACTCATGATAAGTCCCAGCAAAGAGGTTCCATCACCTCTCAAGCCAAATTCAGGCTGGTCCAGTGTAGCTCAGACTGGTATAGAGCGTCGCAGTTCCCGCCCACTTCCTGTTTTTTTTGGTGCCGGAAGAAAAAACTCAATGCATTTTTCCATTGACATTTCCAAAAATATTTATATCTATTAATTTAAGCCTCGAATCAAGCCATCATGAGATGACATGAATCATGACCATAAAACGTTTTTTTCTGTGATTTTTTTAAATTTTATATTTAATTATATGATATACTATTGTGAGCTACTGCCGACTGAGTCACATGTAACTGTGTCAATTTCTTGGTGGGATAAATGACACCCTTCAATATATTCACAAATGGTTTTGGCAACAAAAAAATATCAGATACACAATAAAGTGCGGGGTGCGTAATTGTTGCTTATGCCAATGGAATAATTGATTCACCTTGCAGACTACGCCACTTAGGTTTGGATTAAAGGAGCCTAAGAACTCCTTGATTAACTCTCTTTCTTTCAACAGGCTTTTTACAGGTTCGAGATAACTAGGTAAGTATTTAACTTTAGGAGAACAACACAACTTAAAACCCAGGAGGAAACTGAAGTCGACACAATGGATAAAAAGGGTGAACATACATTTATTTGAATTATCCCTGTTACAAGAGGCCTCTGTGCCTTTAAAACCAGCATACAAAATAAACAACAATCCTAAAATATAACCCTAACCTCCTATGGCGCCGCTAAACTAACTAAAATGCAAAACAATGGGCGAAACAACAATAATAGCAAGAGCGCAAATAAACAGCATAATAGGCAACAAAAGTAAAGTGCGGTGCTATATAAAGTGCGTTCAGTACTATGTGGACTTTAGGCCATTCAAATGCAACACCGGGGGTTCTCTTCGGCCAAATATGCAGAGTGTGAAAAATAGCAAATGTGCAAATTAATAGCAAGATGTGCATCAAATACTTAGGGATAAGTAAAGTGCAGGTGCTATTAAAATACAATAAAAGATGCTATAAATAATTAAGACAAGTGTGTGCAAATACTGGGGGAAAACAGGTGGAGGGAAGCCAAGCCAGGACTCTTCAATTGTTCGTCTGTTTCTTTATCACCGCCTGGAAGTACAGAAACAATAGGCCAGTTCAACTGTTTACAGGTAAGGTACTGTGGGCTGCTGGCGGTGGTGGCTATTGTGTGTTGGTGTTGCGTGGATAGAAACTTACTCCGAAGGCAGCTTTCGCTGCCTATTGATGGAGTTGCGCGTCGCAACACTTTAGCCTCTCTTTCGTCCGCTCCTCTCCAGGTCCTGCTTCACTCTTTGTATGGTCTGGTCGTCGCTGCTTTCGTCCTCTCCTTCCCCTCTGCACACACAGTCTTTCTCGGGTCTTTCTATAATGGAGCCGTCTGCCAAATGTTTGCTCGTTGCTTTCGGTGGCTGGCAGCACGCACTCTCCCGTCTCTCACACCCTTTACCTCGGCTACGCTCTGGGACTTTCTGTGTCGCACCGGTCCTTTCACACACACTCTCCTGCTCTCTGTCCTTCTCGCTCCTCTTCCTTTTTGAACTGAGCGGTTCATTGCACAGAGACACCGCGCCCTTCTCCGTCGTGGTTGGCTGTCGATGACGTGACCTGCTGTGGGATTGGGCCGTGGGGACCGCGCCCAAGCGTCAGTCAATCTCACAGCTGTTTGCTGTCATTGTCAATTTGGGGCATACCAAGTGGCTCGGGGACCGGGGGGAAAACATGTTCATTCATAAATAATACAGTGCAGTCATCACAATAAAGGTTAAAAGGGTGTTAAGATGATGAAACAGTGCATCAATATAAATAACAAAAAATAATAATAATGTCCCGTTTTCCACCCTGTCACATTTCCCCCCACTTTATCGTTAGCAGTCCCTGCTGACCCTACACATCTCGATACCTTGCAGGTGGCTGTCCAAAGTTCGCTCGGGCCGACCTCCTAGGACCACCCTGGTCCACTGGGACCGGCACAAACCCGTAACACTGGGGCCAGGTGGGCTCCAGGGTCACGGGCTCTGGAACGGATGCAGGGTTCTCGGTCACTGTCCTAGGAGCTACACAAATTTTTAATGCATTGCGGTGAATGGTTCGATCTCGCCCTCCCTTCTCTGGCCGTATGCGGTACACCAACCCCGCATCTCCTATTTGCTCCAGTATCACAAAAGGCTCGGGGTCCCACCAGGGGCCCAGTTTTCCCTGTCCTTGGCGATTCCTATTCCGTGTCCATACTCGCTCTCCTGGCAATAAAGGGTTTACAGTAGCCCTGCGGTCATAAACTCGCTTGCGCTGCTCGGCTGCTGTCCCCATTCTCTGACTCGCCGTCCGATAAGCTGCCACCATGCGTTGCTGATGGTTCTGTACCCAATCGCCCACCCCCACTCGAAGTTGCGAGTTCGGCACCCCCAACTCTACGTCTACAGGACGTCGTAAATGGCGACCGAACATCAAAAATGCAGGGGCATAACCAGTGGCACCATGAACCGTATTATTATACGCATGAACTAATTCTGGCAAGTGTTCGTTCCAACGACCCTGTTTATCGGCCTCCAGTGAGCGCAACATATTGAGTAGGGTCTGATTAAACCTTTCCACCCCGCCGTTACCAGCCGGGTGGTAGGGGGTGGTGCGACTTTTACTAATACCATAGGTCTGACATAAGCTCTGCATAAGTTCGGACTCGAAGTTCGGACCTCGGTCCGAATGGAACCGGGCCAGGCAACCAAATGGCTGTATAATATGGGTCCATAGGGCACGGACAGTGGTATGCGCGGTCTGGTCTCGGGTCGGAATGGCCCA
This sequence comes from Gymnoscopelus braueri, assembly GCF_963280865.1. Classification (NCBI taxonomy): domain Eukaryota; kingdom Metazoa; phylum Chordata; class Actinopteri; order Myctophiformes; family Myctophidae; genus Gymnoscopelus; species Gymnoscopelus braueri. The sequence continues at coordinate 3,555,518 of NC_137608.1, forward strand.
ACTATACCTAGTGAATAGATCAGTAGCTACTAGAATATTTTGCCATGCGTCATGGGGTCAGCCTAGAGTGAGGAAGTCTATGGCCACTACTTCTAACGGGAAGGACACTTCAAACGGCTGTAAGGGGGCCCGAGGCTCTAACCTGTCTCTTTGCAGGCTGCAGACGACACAACCCTGCTGGAACCGACGCACCGCCCCCTCCATCCCAGGCCAATAGAAGCGGCGCCGGAGTTGCGCCAAGGTCCGTTCCACTCCAGCGTGCGCCGCAGCCACATGCAACCCTCGCCATACTTCCTCTCGCCGGAATCCTGGACAAATAAGCTGTGAATATTCTTCTCGAGTATATTGATCAGTCACTTGACGGTACAGTACATTGTCTTTCACTCGTAAACGGGTCCACTGTCGCAACAACTGACGAGCCTCCTGCGTCCAACCCCTCCTTTCCATTGCCGTCGGGGGTTTTCTCCGCTCCACACACCTTTTTACCACTTGTATATCAGGGTCCCGGTTCTGCGTTTCGCGCCACTCGTTCCCCGCCCACCCATCTCTCAGAGCTGCTGGCGTCAGCTCTATGGCTCCCACGACACCGGTTTGTATAGGGAACCTGGATAACGCGTCTGCATTGGCATTGTTTTTACCAGGCCGATATTTAATTTCAAAAGTAAACGACGCCAACTGAGCCGCCCACCGCTGCTCCACCGCACCCAACCTGGCTGTCTGGAGATGCGCCACAGGATTATTATCGGTGAATATGGTAAATTGGACACCGGTCAAATAATCTTTAAATTTTTCGGTCACTGCCCATTTAAGGGCTAAAAGTTCTAATTTGAAGGAGCTATAATTGGCATCGTTCTGTTCGGTGGGATTGAGGCTCCGGCTTGCGTAAGCGATTACGCGCTCTTGTCCATCTTGGACCTGGGCTAGGACCGCTCCCAGCCCACGGCCACTCGCGTCAGTGTACACCACAAAGGGTTGGTCATAGTCAGCGTAGGCCAACACCGGGGCCTGCGTAAGAGCAGCTTTTAGCGCATCAAAAGACGTTTGGCATTCGGGGGTCCATACTATCTTACACAAATGGGACTTAACATCGTTGGGAATACCTATTAGTAAACTGTTCAGAGGCCTCGCAATGGCGGCGAAAGAGGACACAAAACGACGATAATACCCGGCGAGACCCAGAAATGCGCGGACCTCTCGCACAGTAGAGGGTGGGGACCAGTCCCTCACGGCAGCCACTTTCTCGGGGTCCGGGCGCACTCCCTCTCGGTCAACGACATGGCCCAAGAACTTTACCTCCTTCTGTAAAAGTTTGCATTTGTCCAGTCGTAACTTCAGCCCGTGTTTTGATAACCGCTGGAACACTTGGTCCAGGTGCTGCAGATGAGAGGAGAAGTCAGGTGAATATACGATTATATCATCAAGATACACTAAAAGAGATTCCGTCACCTGACCACTCAAACATTGCTGCATGAGTCTCTGGAAGGTGGCTGGTGCGTTACACAGTCCGAACGGCATCCTCTGAAATTCGAATAGCCCCAAAGGGGTCGTGAAAGCAGTCTTCTCTCGATCGCGGGGGTCCATCCCCACCTGCCAGTAACCGCTGGCCAAGTCAAGGGTGGAGAACCACTGGGCTTTGGTCAGGCTGGTCAACGTCTCCTCGATCCTCGGCAGGGGGAAGGCATCTTTATGGGTCACGGCATTCAGTTTCCGATAGTCTACGCAGAACCGCCAGCTGCCATCCTTCTTCTTCACTAGGACGATGGGTGCGGCCCATGGACTGCAGCTTTCTGCGATGACGCCCTTCTCCAGCATTTCGCTCAATAGGGTCTTCATTTCTTTATACATCGACGGGGGCAACGGTCGGTGCCTCTCCCGTATCGGTGCAGCGTCCCCGGTAGGTATCTGGTGTTGCACTGTATCAGTTCGACCGAAGTCTTCATCGTGAACTGCAAACACCCTCTTCCATTTGTGCAGCATCGCCCGCAACTCCTCCTGCTGCTCCCCAGGTAAGTCAGTGCGCTCGGCCAGCGCCCGCATCTCTTCAGGTAAGTCAGGTGTCGGTTCGTCATCTTCCACACTCACAAAGGACACTTCCACTTCTCCATTGGCCCTCATGGACAGGTTCAAGTCCCTGCGTCCCTGGATGTCGGCCTCATCGACTGGATACAATCGTCCTAACTTCTGGTGGCGGCCCACGAACAGGCTGTAGGCATGGGGGTTACAGATCCGCACCGGGACTCGGCCACCTCTCACCGTGACCAGTGCACGGGCTACTCCAAGATCCCCTCCGTCTGGTAAGGCCTCCATCAGGGCTTCATAATCGGTTCCACTTGGTCCTTTCCAGGTCCGGCCCCACACCACCACTTCACTTTTGGCTGGGACTCGTATGCGCTGGTGGCCGACCGGCCACACATAACCCAGGGATCCATCCTCGTTGGTCACTGCCTCCACCCTCCTGCAGGCGGCGAAAGCGTCCTTCCAGAGAGTCCTCTTCTGCGGGAGAGGAAAAGCAGACCTCCCAGGCCATTTGAATAATGCGTACCAACACGCTTGTACAACGTTCATGCCAATGATCAAGGGTTGTGTACAGTGCTCATCCTTGACAATTACGACCCCCCTCCCTGGTATTTCCACTCCTTCCAAATTCATGTCCAATACTGCATAGCTAGTATAAGGTAGGTCGAGACCATTTGCGGCTCTTAATGTGAAAACCAGCGGCTTTTTTCCCAATTTTTCTTGCGAGAAATTTTCATCAAATAGACTTTGTTGCATTAGTGTGACTTGTGACCCCGTGTCTAATAAACCCTGCAAGTGGACCCCCTCTATGGTCACTCCGATGGTCGGACATTGTCCGATAAATACTTCAGTAGCCCTGGACTCCTCAATTGAGTGTTCAACACCTGTTGCTCGGACCTCGGCGACAGGGCGTTTTAGTTTAATTGTACCCGGTCAGCTCTACAGAACCTAGCTATGTGCCCCGGCTGTTTACAATGGCGACATATTGGCCTACCTCCCTCATCCCATTCGTTGCGCTGGAACGGCTCGTAACGGCGTTCATGTCGAGGTGGAGTAGGCGGTCGTGGAGCGGTTGGAGGCGGGATGAGTGGTCGAAGCTCCTTCAAGAGTTCCTTGGTTAAACCTTGCATCTGTGCTTTCACATCGTCCATGATTTCTCGTTTCAGATTTTCCTTCCAAGCAGAGTCCTGTGGGGGTTTGGGAACATTAATAGGGTTAACAGCATGGCAGGATATTTCAGTAGCTCTCGTACCTCCATGTTCAGTTTCTAGCAAGAGGGCCTCCGTGCGTAATGCGGCGAAGTCCTCATCCGGGTGTCGTCGGGCATATACGCGTAAAGCCTGGCCAAGGGGCCCTTCAGAAAGCCCCATAAGCAACTGTTCCCGGAGGATGACTTCAGAGGGGGCGGTGCCTGGGTCGTCTCGCCGCAGCCCGCAATAGAGCTCTCTAAGCCTCAAAATGAACGATTGTACACCCTCTCCTACCCGCTGGGTGCAGCTATAGAATTCTGACCTGATCTGTGAGACGGGCACTGTTTCCTTATATAAAGTGTCAAGATATTTAAATATTTTTGCCACAGTATCTCGGTCTGCCTCATCCACTACACTGATCTGCCGTTTGGCTTCGTCTGTCAATGTTTTTGTCACCACAGCTACTTTCTTTGCTTCAGTTAAATCCTGCGTACTTAATAACCCTTTTATTTGTTCTTTCCATTCTCTATACTTTCCCTCACCTTCTGTGCCTCCAAACCTCGGCAACCATGGTGCACCTGGATAGACCGGCATCATCATCATTGTCACCACTTTTTTCCAATACAACAAAAATCAAAAAAACAAATATAACAGTTCAGTTTCTCCTGGTTTGTGTTGTTCTCTTTACCCAGTCCTGCCGCGCTACGCCAAAATATGTGAGCTACTGCCGACTGAGTCACATGTAACTGTGTCAATTTCTTGGTGGGATAAATGACACCCTTCAATATATTCACAAATGGTTTTGGCAACAATAAAATATCAGATACACAATAAAGTGCGGGGTGCGTAATTGTTGCTTATGCCAATGGAATAATTGATTCACCTTGCAGACTACGCCACTTAGGTTTGGATTAAAGGAGCCTAAGAACTCCTTGATTAACTCTCTTTCTTTCAACAGGCTTTTTACAGGTTCGAGATAACTAGGTAAGTATTTAACTTTAGGAGAACAACACAACTTAAAACCCAGGAGGAAACTGAAGTCGACACAATGGATAAAAAGGGTGAACATACATTTATTTGAATTATCCCTGTTACAAGAGGCCTCTGTGCCTTTAAAACCAGCATACAAAATAAACAACAATCCTAAAATATAACCCTAACCTCCTATGGCGCCGCTAAACTAACTAAAATGCAAAACAATGGACGAAACAACAATAATAGCAAGAGCGCAAATAAACAGCATAATAGGCAACAGTACTTTTACAAAAGTAAAGTGCGGTGCTATATAAAGTGCGTTCAGTACTATGTGGACTTTAGGCCATTCAAATGCAACACCGGGGGTTCTCTTCGGCCAAATATGCAGAGTGTGAAAAATAGCAAATGTGCAAATTAATAGCAAGATGTGCATCAAATACTTAGGGATAAGTAAAGTGCAGGTGCTATTAAAATACAATAAAAGATGCTATAAATAATTAAGACAAGTGTGTGCAAATACTGGGGGAAAACAGGTGGAGGGAAGCCAAGCCAGGACTCTTCAATTGTTCGTCTGTTTCTTTATCACCGCCTGGAAGTACAGAAACAATAGGCCAGTTCAACTGTTTACAGGTAAGGTACTGTGGGCTGCTGGCGGTGGTGGCTATCACAAATCGAGTGTTGCGTGGATAGAAACTTACTCCGAAGGCAGCTTTCGCTGCCTATTGATGGAGTTGCGCGTCGCAACACTTTAGCCTCTCTTTCGTCCGCTCCTCTCCAGGTCCTGCTTCACTCTTTGTATGGTCTGGTCGTCGCTGCTTTCGTCCTCTCCTTCCCCTCTGCACACACAGTCTTTCTCGGGTCTTTCTATAATGGAGCCGTCTGCCAAATGTTTGCTCGTTGCTTTCGGTGGCTGGCAGCACGCACTCTCCCGTCTCTCACACCCTTTACCTCGGCTACGCTCTGGGACTTTCTGTGTCGCACCGGTCCTTTCACACACACTCTCCTGCTCTCTGTCCTTCTCGCTCCTCTTCCTTTTTGAACTGAGCGGTTTATTCTCATTGCACAGAGACACCGTGCCCTTCTCCGTCGTGGTTGGCTGTCGATGACGTGACCTGCTGTGGGATTGGGCCGTGGGGACCGCGCCCAAGCGTCAGTCAATCTCACAGCTGTTTGCTGTCATTGTCAATTTGGGGCATACCAAGTGGCTCGGGGACCGGGGGGAAAACATGTTCATTCATAAATAATACAGTGCAGTCATCACAATAAAGGTTAAAAGGGTGTTAAGATGATGAAACATAAATAACAAAAAATAATAATAATGTCCCGTTTTCCACCCTGTCACACTATATTTAATAAATACCCTTTGTTTTGCCGTTTTCAAAAAAAAAATATCACAGAATCAAACGTTTTATGGTCATGATTCATGTCATGTCATGATGGCTTGATTCGAGGCTTAAATTAATAGATATAAATATTTTTGGAAATGTCAATGGAAAAATGCATTGAGTTTTTTCTTCCGGCACCAAAAAAAACAGGAAGTGGGCGGGAACTGCGACGCTCTATATGTAGAAGGAAGGCACTGGAGCAAACTCGACAATTAAAGCCTTTTTATTCACAGGGTGCAGGCAAACAGAGTGACAACTTTTCTATGTCAAATACATCTTCGTCAGGTCATGATAAGTCCCATCTGTGACCCGATCCTGTAAAAAGCAAGTTACATCTCTTATACACGGTCATGTGAGTTGGCCTTTCTCTCACCGGTGCCGTCTTCCGCACCGCCCATGGCGATTGCAATTGGATGCGTCGACAAATTATGCGGCTACGTCACAGTCATATTAGTCTCGCGAGTCAGACTGTTGCCTCCCACAGTTTTCAAATGCTTCCGTCATACAGTCTGGAGCACAAGTTCTGAAAATGATCAGAGGATAAAGCGGATGTGACGCCTCCTCCCCGCTTCCGTTTCTCTTTACAGTCGTGCAAATTTGTCTGAATACAAATGAAAATAATCAAAGCATAATATAGCTTGCTGCTTATCAAAAATTTAAATTCTACAATAAAATGTAAAGATATAAAAATATATATTTTCATTAACGGAAATGACGAACACATGGCAGTTTCTGTTCTCGGTAGTTCCAGACTCTATATAGCATTCAGAGATTGTGGAATAGTTGTCTGGCTACGCGAGACTACAGTCACGTTGAACGTTTGTTGAATCTGTTTCAGATGTCTGTTTCTTTTTTTTTTCAAGTACCATGGGAGCCGAACAAGCATTGTGCTCACAATGTAGTAGCATACATGGATAACGTAACAGTACAATTTTTCACCACAACAGCAGTCACTGCCCTGTGACAAAGCAAATTTTGCGAACGTTGCTGGTCCTAGAGATGCTAATATGTAACCTACTGTACAAGCAAAGAGAGTTGCTTGCAAACTGATACACTATGGTTAGCTAGCTAGCTTAAATGCTTGCAGTCGCTAACTGGACAGTTTTTTTCTTTTTTGTTCTTGGAGCTTATAATTATTCTAGGATTGTTTATTCACTTTAGTGTTTTTACCAGTTCTGTACTATATCTAAGGTCTGGACCCGGGTCCACTTTCCAGATGTTGTGATTAGTGTGATCACTGTGTATCGTTCCCGGAAATGGAGTGGTGATCCATTTGGAATGGCCCCTGTAAGCCTGGAAGAGGTTAATTAGAGTACTATTCATGTGTACTCGGGTACGGTACACTGCAATGTGAGTGATCATTCACCACACTAAAACAAGGAAGTGGGCTACTATTCATATCATTATATCATGTGAGTGACGCATTATTTTACCTGGGTTACAGTATACCTTCTGATAGTTCTACTTGAATGTTGACCTGAAAGAATAATCCTGATAGTACTGTGAGGGTCAAAAACACAGTTATGTGGCGACCACTAGTTGAAGAATAGGATAAAGATACCAAGAATTTGTGGGTGACGTCACTGTTATGCGACACCATACACTCGACGGCATACGCTCAAAGCTGCTTATAAGATACCAAGGATGAGTCAGTGATGTCACTGTCATGCGACAATTGTTCGACGTTACGTTCACTGCGCAGCGAAGTTTCAAAGTCTGCGCGCACTGCTTTGGTTTCTCTGTTATTATTATAACTCAAGAAAATGCCAGGAACATAGTCAATCTTTATTATTCGCTCTAAACTGTGACTCTTCTGTCACATGACTCCGCGCTGTGGACCCATAGTCCACAGCGCTCCCTTTAGGCACCTAAGTACCATTACAGTTGAAGGGTACTCGGATACGAAACAACATTACTAATGTGAACGCTGGCCGGCGGGGGGAGGGCAATCGTATTCAGGAACGGTTCGAAGCATCTGGCGACCGCTTCAAATTATTTGGCGACCCCTCTGTGAAATCGCCCTATGACTGTGTTTTCACTGATGGGTGGCTGAAGAGAGGCAATTTGTTCTTGGGCAGGGTATCTGTGACTGGCTTCGTTCGCTGCTCCAGGCGTTCTTCCACAAAGGTACTGTTGTGCATCAAGGGACTCTACTTTCCTTACTGTCTCTGCAACTAATGAACTCATGATGTCTTTGGAGTCAAGCACCAGGAGATCCTGACTCTCTCCAAGAAATGGGTTCCTCATCTCCTCGATCACTGCTGTGAGGGACCTAACATGCTTCAGGAAGGCTTCTTGCACTGCTGGCTGCTGCTCATGGTGACGATTTTGGCCAGCTTTTATTCTCAAAATCTGTAGTCATTCTTGCCATTTCTGAACCTGCCACCATCCAGCGATGCAGTGCCCCAGGATTCTCTGTTAGCAAACTGCTCCTCCAGAGCCTTTGAGGAGTGCATTGTTCTGTTCATGGCAGTGGTCAATTGCAATAGCGGAGACATTGTGACTTGTTTTATGCAAAACAAGCTTTCCGGCACGGAACTCCTCCTGGCTGAATTTTTATCAGAGAGGACCATCATGTCATGAACATGAGAGCCACCTGGAGTAGTGAGTGTGGTCCAGAGCAAACATCCAGGGTAGTAGCTGTGTGAGGGTTTCCAAATAAAGCTGACATTGCCCTCCGGCACACTTTCACTGACTTGCTTTATGCACCATTCTTCAAATGTTCGGGGGACTGCTTCGGGTGTGCAGTGCTGATTTTAGGCCTGGTGAAGTAGATTGTACAGGCTAGCAGCGGTAACCTGGTGGGCATGGCAGGTCTTGGTAATGTGCCTGGCATGGATGAAAGATTCTGCAATGATAGGGGTCACAATCTCAGCCTGTACCAGATAATTTGTCCATCCACTGTCTTCAAGCCAGTCCCCAAGGAGCTGCAAGAATACACGGATGGAATTTAGTTCATATTACAAACTTACAGACCTTTCTCTTTAATGTATGGTATTTCTAAGATAGTGCATGCACTACATATCTTCATCTGACAATGACAGATTATCGTAGCGGTAAACTGAAATAATGGGTCCTACCTTCAAGACAGCCATTTCGATGTGAAGCCCACCGAACATGATCACAAAGTGGTCCTCTCCGTGGCTGTCTGGCCAGGTCCACTGGATCTCCTTGGCTAAGGCATAGAGAGGTTGGTCTGCAGCAAGCACAGGAATCTGGCCAGGGTTCAGGTGATGAACTGCTGCTCCAACGTCCATTGAATGTTTTATCATGGTAGCAGAGTGTGCGTTGTCCATAAATAAAGGCAACAGCGCATTGATGGCTGCAGAGGGGATTACTGTCTGCTGGATATCTGATTGGTAGGTGGACCATGACACCCACGTCGGTTTGTTTCTGTCTAAGGGCCTTTTACTGGAGGGGCTATGATTTGCTTTGTCATTCGAGCAACTGGTGGCACATTGGTGTATGCTTGTGGCAGAGGCATGATTGACCTAGTCACTGGACTGGATTAGACTGGTTCATGACAAGCACACCACAGTCAGAGCCTGCACATTAATGTGTAGGGTGCTGTATCAAGGAGATCCCAGTGCTATGAAAGGAGTCCTTTGCTGTTCCAGAACTTGGATTGTGGTCAATACTGTCCACCACAGCTGTTGTGAAGAGACCATTGCACATTTTGGCAGGTACACATCATCTTCCAGCTTCAAGTGTTGGCAGACTTCATTGGCAATGTCAGCTGACACCTGCAATAGGCAGTCATATGGCACACACATACCCAGACTGAAGAGTGTCAATTAGCCTTCTATTGTGTGTGACTGCATGGACTTTCAGTGCCACATACAGTTAAAGTGGAGTTTCCCGGACACTGATGGCTTTTCTGCCCGTGTATGTTTGAAAACTGTTGAAAACCAACAGACGTGAGATTGGAGCCATTTTCACCCAGGCCAAAAAAGGTACATACCCCTTTCCTCGTTAGGATGGAATGAGCCTTCAAAGTTGAACTTTTTGGAAATAATCTCTCTCTGTACTACTTGTGCTGCTCTCAAAATGCATGGCATCACTGTCGTGGTCACAGGCCTTCTTGAGAGCATCTCCGATCTCCTGAAACGTCAGAAGTGTGTCCCTACCTTGTGTACATGCCGTTAAATCAGGTAACTCAGATAGAAGCCTGTTCTTCAGCCTGGTTGTGTGAACCCGATTCTCTGCTGTGGCACCTAACTGTTTAAGCCGGACTTGGTACAGGTCACCCAGGTCTGCCAGTTTGAATACTGCGGCACAGTCATCACCTCTTCTTTCCTCCATAAAGGCTAATAACTCTGCGAAAGCAATACCATGTAGCTGGGCCTCTTCCTCATGCCCATCCTTTGCTCCAGCCTGTCTTGCTTTGTTATATAGAGCATCCAGAGGCAGTTTTAATTATATTTGGCCTCGAGGGCTATCATGTCCCCAGATGCAAGTTTCACTAGAAACTCAGTGTCTTCTGTTTCCAAAGCAGCTTTTCTAACATTGAAATCTTACTGTTTTGTTGATACCTCATGTGGCACTTCAGAGTCAGCTGGCTTGTTGCACACACTGTGAGCAGACTGTGTGTGAACCTTGGGTACATCAGACTGTTCCACCGACTTCTGCCATCTTTGCAGTTTGGTTTGACTGAATCTTACTCGACAGGACTTGTGCCCATGGGCGATTTTTGCCTCTGCCACCTGGGGGGACAAAGAAAATATATGAACATATGTTTTTATATATGCAACATATATGTTTATCATATATGTGTATACGAAATTGGACATAGAAGAGACATATCGTTGCTGTCCGGCAGGAACCAGCTAACTCCATTTTTCCGCTTTTGCATTTGTTCCCCATAAATCAGTGCTATTGAACACCCTTTACGTCTGTGTGTTGGTAAAAAAAATATTGAACCAATGAAAAGTATTAAAAAGTGCTTCTGACAAAAGCAGCTAACTCCATTGGATCCTCAAACTTTCTGCTAAACCAGCTAACTCCAGCAAAGGGGGGTGGAGTTAGCTGGTTTTGACTCCAGGCTCCACCCCCTTTTGACCTCCAACCTCATTGTGAGCTTGGAGGTCCATTCAGCTGTTCTTATCAATGATGAACAAAACCTCCTAACTCCATTTTTGTTTTTTTCAATTTGTTTTTTTCATTTCCTGAAAAATGAACATTTTGGAGTTAGCTGGTTCCTGCCGGACAGCAGAGAGAGATATTTCCTATATATCTGCATTATGTGCACATATATGAACCTGAATATGGCATATATTCTGCATATACTTGCCATATATTGGCAAAATATATATATATATAACAAATCACACCCAGTGTGAAGTGGACGGTGTGGTCATCACAGTGGTCATCACAGTGATGGAAGCTAAATAAAAAAAAAATCACACCCAGTGTGAAGTGGGCGGTGTGGTCACAGTGGTCATCACAGTGATGGACGTTCACTTAAAGAAAAGTAATATGGACCAACTATTGTACACCCCTAACTTAAAAAAAAACATAAATGTGTTTTTTTTAAGTGCATAGTCCTATTTATAGGGCTATGCACATGTGTCATGTTTCACTAGCCAATCACAGTCCTGAATAGACTGTGATTGGCCAATCACGGTGCAGGGTTAGGGGGGTACACTGCTGGCCAATCACAGCGCAGGGTTGGGGGGGGGCAATGGGTGTCGATGTCCAAACCTCACATATAGGGGCGGTTTCACCGCCCAAAAATCACACCCAGTGTGAAGTGGGGGGTGTGGTCATCACAGTGGTCATCATAGTGATGGAAGCTTCCATTTTTGGAAGTGCATAATCCTATTTATAGGTTATTAATGTCATCATGTGTCTCGCTAGCCAATCACAGTGCTGAATAGAGTCAGCCAATCACAGTACAGCTAGGGGTGTACTAATGAGCCAATCACAGTACAGCTAATGAGGTGTCCCAACCCCACTTATAGGGGCGGCTACACCGCCCAAAAATGTTTTTTTTGAGGTGCATAGTCCTATTTATAGGTTATTAATGTCATCATGTGTCTCGCTAGCCAATCACAGTGCTGAATAGAGTCAGCCAATAGAGTCAGCCAATCACAGTACAGCTAGGGGTGTACTAATGAGCCAATCACAGTACAGCAAATGTGTACTAATGAGGTGTCCCAACCCCACTTATAGGGGCGGCTACACCGCCCAAAAATCACCGCCCAAAAATCACATCCAGTGTGAAGTGGGCGGTGTGGTCATCACAGTGGTCATCACAGTGATGGAAGCTCACTTAAAAAAATATATGTTTTTTTGAAAGTGCATAGTCCTATTTATAGGTTATTAATGTCATCATGTGTCTCGCTAGCCAATCACAGTGCTGAATAGAGTCAGCCAATAGAGTCAGCCAATCACAGTACAGCTAGGGGTGTACTAATGAGCCAATCACAGTACAGCAAATGTGTACTAATGAGGTGTCCCAACCCCACTTATAGGGGCGGCTACACCGCCCAAAAATGGTTGAGAGTGTGGCTTCTATGCCATTCCCATCATCCGATACTCAGCGGGTATCTGTCCAATTTCTTGAAATTCAAGGCCAATGACGCATAACCACTGCCTATTGGTGGCTTGCTTGAGCGGGCAGGGCATTGCAAAGCTTCCCTTGTTTCTACTTGGCAGAGAGCATAGAGTTTCCAGTTAGCCAGTAAGCTTAGAATGCTTAGATATAGAAAGCTGAGCTGGATTGATCAGAATATGGCGTTTTGACATGATGCAGACACAGTGTTGAAGTATCAACGTGCTGAAGAGTTTAGTAGGCTTCCTTGCCAGTAGCTAGCTGACACAAGAATCCTGTAGTGCACATGAACATACCATATTGTAGTTGTAACTGTATATTGGTATTATTTATTTCTGTACATATTTAGTGAGAAAAGTCATTAACATCTTGTGGACTTCATTAATGTGTTTGGAGGAATTATGGTGAAGAGGTTGGAGGTGGATTTGCTAACTTAAGTCTTTACAAAATGGCTAACTTGCTAGCTATTAGCTAGCTGTATTGCATTCCATTTCAATTCAACATCATCAACATTAAATTAATCATCAACAGCTGACAATAGTCTTTGATCATGATTAAAATACTCACCTGTCCATACATCACAATGTCACTCTTGAACTCTCTCATGAACTTTTTTCAGTCAACATGCTCTATGCTAGTCTACTATAGTAATCATGCAAGTGAATGTCTTTATTAGAACAAAACTGCCATTTTAACAAACATTATTGAAATGGAGAATATTAAGAGGAAAAGTGGAAAAATGCAATGCTGAAGTGAATGACCCCTCAAGGTCAGAAAGTGGTTCCACATCTAAAATTAAACCTTGGGGTAATGTAGATGATATGCTGAAAGTTTCATGCTTTAGTCATAAAATGCACAATAATTATTATTGGAGACGTTATTATTATTTATTATGATACATGTACGTTCTGAAGTTTGTACGTGTGTATGTGAAATCGTAATGTGGGTTTTCATATTTTAAATGTTGTGGGGGGTATTTTGAGCCATTTTTGTTGTAGTTTTTTTTTTAGCATCATTAGGCCCTCAAAACTGTGATTTATTTTTGTATCTTTTAATAATAACTAGAAAAGAACATTTCAGAGATACTGCTTGCTTGCAGCTTCATTTATTTATATTTATATAAATGATTTTCCATAATGCATTTCATGACCTACAGTGTCATGAAATGCATGAAATCATTGCCGATATGGTGAAATAGCGTCATTGGCACATTGCAGGACACACAACATTACTTTCATATGAAAGTATTGTTAATGTAGTGTATGTTAAGCCTTGCCTCTACTTCTGCCTCTGCCCGGATGGGTGCTGTGAAAGATTACGTAATGCCATAAGGTGGCACAGGGGATGGCACAGCACTGTGTATAAAACAACTGGACAATGCAGAGAAGGTGGGGGGGAATGCGTTTGACAGAGGAGGACAGTCATGAGGGCTTCTCTAGACATACACCTGCTTTTAAACTTGATATTGTTCTCTTCCTTTTCCGCTTTATCTTCCTCATCTTCCTCTTCTTGTGGCTTACAGGCACGGTTTAATCTCAACAGAATGTACAAGGCTGGGGACTTGGTTCTGGGTGCCGTGATTGATATCCACCTCTCCTCTGTCTTCCCTGATCTGTCTTTCACTTCCGAGCAACAGGACCACATTTGTTATGGGTGAGTATCACATACAATAGAAAGCAAGAGAACAGAGACCTTGTTTTGATGTATAGGATTAATAGGAAATTATGAGTTGATGTTGTATAATTCTATAAACATAAATGTGCAAGGTTACAGTGGCATTTTGTGTGTTAGTTTCTACATTGACGGGTTCAGAAGAGCCCAGACCATGGCTTTTGCCATTACAGAGATCAACAGAAACCCCAGCCTGCTACCCAATGTGACTCTGGGGTATATTCTCTATGATACCTGTTACACGCTTGGAGTTGGATACCGTGCGGCGTTGTCATTGATCAGTGGGAGAGAGGAGCAGTTTCAACTGGATGAGAGCTGTGTTGGCTCTCCTCCAGTGCTCGGAATTATGGGCGGTTGTTCCTCTTCACATTCTATTGCAATCTCTAGTGTATTAGGTTTGTACAAAGTGCCCTTGGTAAGTTGCTTACTTGAACCCTGTTTCAATATCACCTATTTGATGTATTGATTTGGGTAATTTGGTTATTTTTCATATTATGATGTACAATGTATATTCATTTGTATGTTTAAAACTTGAAAGACATAGAACATATTTACTTGCAGGCAGGACATGTGAGCGGAGAAGGCAGATTTTTAATGTAGGTTTTCTTAAGGTCAGAGTGCATTGCATCTGTGTTCCAGGTTTGATTCACCCTGGACTTCTCTCTCTAAGTCGTCCTCAGACGAGCCCAAACCTAGACCTGAGAGTAGCAATGTTCATTTCAACATTTCTATGTAGTTTTAGTCATATTCTTTTGAATGAAATTCCATTTAGTTTTAGTGATATTTTAGTCATCTGAAATGTTTTAGTTATAGTCTAGTTTTAGTTGACTAGATACCATAAGATTTTAGTTGACTAAATCTACAGTTGATTTAGTCGACTATAATGTATTTTGGCCGGCCGTGTTGGCGTTGAAATGCCTGATTCTTTTCGGAGAGTGACACCTGCACATAACAAGGCATAAAAGGACTGGATTTGTTGACGAAATTGTCAGTACATTTAGTCATAGTTTTAGTCATCATAGCTTAGTTTTTATTTTGTTTTTGTCAGTGAAAAAAGTAGTCGACGAATATTTTTCGTCATAGTTTTAGTCGACGAATATTTTTCGTCATAGTTTTAGTCGACGAAATTAACACTGGAAAGTAGGAATTCTAAGGCCCTGAGTCCGCCTGGTCTCGTGGTCACATATAATGTCTTTATATTCAGAATGTTATTATGTATTATAACATTTTAACATTAGAGAGAGAGAGAGAGAGAGAGAGAGAGAGAGAGAGCAAAAGTACAATTATGTATTCATTTATTTATTTGTTTGTTTATAAATTAGATTTTAGATAATCATCTCAATGCATCTCAGTCAACACCTGTCCATGTACTGTACATGTGACATGTGACACACGTGTTTTCTTTTCTGCAACCATACATACTTTCAACCAACTTGGCATGTCATAATCGGCGAACATTTAATATTTTATTTGTATGTATTTGTTTATTTGTTAATAGTGAAAATAGCAGATCTACAGGTGACACTTTGTGAGCTTGTAGATCGGTATTTAAGCTATTTTTTAAAATAAGCTTTAAATAAGGCTTAAGTGGTAACTTTTCTTTGCCACTCCCTGTTTTTTTTGGTTGTTTTATTAGAGTGACAGGTTGAGTGGTGCATGAGAACAGCCTCGTCATTCCTCACTCCACTCACATGCTTTGCTTGCAGGGGAAATTTGTAGAATAACAAGAAGTTGTATATTTCATAAGAGATATTAGTAAAACTGTATATTAAGGTTGTGCCTATAATGCATTACAAGTGCTATTATAAGACATTATAATCCGCTTATAACATTTATAATTTTTCATGCATAACCACTTTTTAATTAAGTATTTTAAATGCTGGTCATAATGCATTATAAGCTCGGCAGAACAGCACAACTACCAGGTAACACTTAAACTACTTAAAGGTGGGGTCTATAATGCATTATAATCACATTTATAACGCACTTATAAGACTTCATAACACTCGTTATAAATGTTTATAAATTATGCAGAACAACTAATAACAAATACAAAAAAATTACAGACTGTTCCAATGAGCTTATAAGTTGTCACATGATTATAAAACATTTAGAACAAGTGTTATAATGCCTTATAAGCACATTATAATGCATTATAAATATGCTTATAATGCATTATCCATTCAACCTTAATATACAGTGTTACTGGGATGTTTTGTATCTTTTTTTCAGATAAGTTCCTATGCCATGTGCTCCTGCCTGAGCGACCGGAATCAGTACCCTTCTTTCTTCAGAACAGTCATAAGTAATACCATCCAGGTGAACTTCTAAGTAGTACATGTTCCACACACTTCCTCTATGAGTGTAATTGATATTGCCGGTCGCATATCACACCTCTCATTTTGCTTATCTGCATTACTACTGGAGCCTAACTTTTATTGATCGCAGGGGAAATCAGTTGGTCAATGATTTACCACTATGTGAATAATCCAGTTTAACCTATTACGACTTGAGGCCGGTTCTAAAAATGCCTTCTAAATCCTAACAGTTTTCTGAAAAACATATGCTTCTATATCAATGGTGCTGAAACTTTTTCATGTCAAGGACACCCAAAATAATATGTATTTGGCCTCGGACACCCCATCTCAAAATATTTTGTTCCAGCGACCCCCAGAAGCAAATTTGTGTTAAAAATGATTGCTTTTAAAATGTATATATATTCAAAGATTTGCACACATTTTCACGATTTTTCCAAAATAGCAGATCTACAAGCTCATAGCGCGGCATGAAGTGACGCACTGTGAGCTTGTATATCGGCTATCTTTGAATAACTAACGCTAAAATCTAAAATGACACAGATGCTTTCTTGGTTTTAATGGGTTAAGCACTTATCCATCCATTCTATATCCATTCAGGTGCGATCTATGCTCCAGATTATGAGACGGTTCGAGTGGACCTGGGTTGGATTCTTGTTTATTGATGACGCCTATGGCAACGATGCAGCCCAAATCTTCCGGTCTGAGCTGGCCCAGTCCGGTTGGGGTTGCCTGGCATATTTGGAGGCTCTGCCCTGGGACAGTGACCCGGCTGAACTCCAGAGGATTGTCACTGTGATGAGGACGTCCACAGCTCGCGTGGTCGCTGTAGTTGCGTATGGGATCCCTTTGATTAAACTCATGGACGAGGTTCGGGTTACAATCTAATTAACCTATAATTAAATTAACCTATTATTTGATAGTTTACAGAAGACTGTATTATCATTATTATTATGATGATGATGATGATGATGATGATGGTGGTGGTGGTGACGGTGTTGGTGCATGGTTGTTGTTGTTGTTGTATTTTGCATTTGATCACAATCAACAGGTGGTGAAGCAGAAGGTGATAGGTTTGCAGTGGATAGCTGATGTGGCCTTCGTAGAACAGCCAAAGCTCCAGACTCCTCGCTACATGCCCTACCTGAGAGGCACCCTGGGTATTGCAGTTCGTCGTGGAGAGATACCAGGCCTCAAAGACTTCTTGTTGAAAACACATCCTGAAAATGACTTTGAGAACAACCATGCAAATATTATAGTGTGTCATTTGTTTAATTTCAACCATCTTTATTGTTACATCTTGTGTACAGGTACATAAGAGTTTCAGGGCTTGGGGGCGAGGTCATTAGCGTTTCTCAAGCTTTACTTTGGCTAGTTGGTTCAAGTGTCTGATTATCCTGGGGAAGAAGCTCTTTATCAATCTACTGCCGGTGGCCATGTCACTTTCCATGTGGCATCTTCTGAAACAATCTGTTGCTGGGGTGACTGCGATCTTTGATGATTCTGCGAGCTTTGCTTATACAGCATTCATCATACTGTATGAGTCTTAGTCAAAGGGAAGAACACATCCGCTGATGCATTCGGCTGTCCACAAGATTTAGTATTTAAGCTGCATTTTCAATCTGATGTTTAGATATTCACAAGGTGTTATACATGTCTGTTATGTATTTATTTTGTTTCTTAAGGTGAGGCAGTTTTGGGAGCACACATTTCGGTGTAAATTTGCACCCCTTCCGTCAGAGTGGGTTCATGCTGGTGGAAGGGTTTGTACTGGACAAGAGGACCTGGGAACAGCAGAAACAACCCTGTTGGATGTGTCTAACCTCAGGCCAGAGTATAATGTGTATAAGAATGTGTATGCTGTGGCCCATGCCCTCCATGACATGTTGCAATGTGTGCCAGGAAGAGGGCCTTTCATTGGGCACAGCTGTGCGAGTTTGCAGACAATACAGCCATGGCAGGTGTGATATTAAGACAGTTTACTAGAATTTCCATTTGGATTTATTTTTGAATAATAATGATTATGTAAATGATGATGATATTGGTACAAAGCATGGGAGATTCCCCAATGCCCTGAGGTTGGGTCAAAATATATTTGTTGCTCTTCATAATTTTGTTCATCTCCATCTCTAGCTTGTGTATTACCTGGAAAAGATCAACTTCAACACATCATTTGGTGATCAAGTATCATTTGATGAGAATGGTGATGCCGTACCAATCTGTGATATAATGAACTGGGTGTGGCTCCCTGATGGAAGCATAAAAGTTCAGTATGTAGGTTTGTACAAAAAGTCACCCTCCGCAGGTGAAGAGCTCATTCTTGATGAAGAAGGAATCTTCTGGAACTTTGAAACCAAAAAGGTCACTTTGGCTTTCTATAATAATTTATGTTGAGCTCATATGTGCATGTAATTTAGTTTGGACTGAAATTGATCATTGTTACCTTCCTCTGTAGCCGCTTCGGTCAGTGTGTAGTGAGAGCTGTTCCCCTGGAACCCGTGTGGCCAGAAGGAAAGGGGAACCTGTCTGCTGCTTTGACTGTATTGCTTGTTCAGAGGGAGAGATCAGCAATGAGACTGGTAGGTTTACATGATACATGTACAGTAGATTATCTTTAAGCTGATACTGTACTTGTATGTCCCTTTAACCTTACCCTCTTTGTTAGACTCTACGGAATGCACCAGTTGTCCAGAGGACTTCTGGTCCAGTCCCCAGCGTGACCACTGTGTCCCTAAGAGCGTGGAGTTCCTCTCCTTCCGTGAGGCCCTGGGTATCTCCTTGACAACCATCTCATTGCTAGGCACACTTACGTGTGCCAATGTCATGGGAATCTTCATCTATCATCGAGACACGCCCATGGTACGCGCCAACAACTCAGAACTCAGCTTCCAACTTTTGCTGTCACTCAAACTGTGTTTCTTGTGCTCACTTCTGTTCATTGGCCGTCCCAGGCTCTGGACTTGTCAGCTGAGGCATGCAGTATTTGGGATCAGCTTTGTGCTGTGTGTCTCGTGTATCCTGGTAAAGACTATGGTGGTGTTGGCTGTGTTCAAGGCCTCCAAGCCTGGGGGTGCAGACATTATGAAGTTTTTCGGTGCTATGCAGCAGAGAGGAACAGTTCTGGCTCTTACTTCCATCCAGGCAACAATCTGCATAGCCTGGCTTGTGTCTGCCTCACCAACTCCTCGTAAAAACAAACAATACAACAGCGATAAGATAGTCTATGAGTGTGATGTGGGATCAACAGTTGGTTTTTCAGTGTTACTAGGTTACATTGGTTTACTGGCACTCCTCAGCTTCGTCCTAGCATTCATGGCAAGGAATCTACCAGACAACTTCAATGAAGCCAAGTTAATCACTTTCAGCATGTTGATCTTCTGTGCCGTGTGGATAGCCTTCATCCCAGCATATATCAGCTCTCCAGGCAAATATGCAGATGTAGTGGAGGTATTTGCTATTTTAGCTTCTAGTTTTGGCCTTTTGGTGGTGCTGTTTGGACCAAAGTGTTATATAATACTTTTGAAACCTGAGAGGAACACCAAGAAGTCTATCATGGGTCGAGATGCCACCAAGATGTAGAAGCAGAAATTCAATCATATACATTGTATGTGTATTTTATAACAATAGGTTTATATTGATATACATTATGATATTTGATTTGTGATAGTTAGTAATACTTTTAATTTTACCATATTAAACCAAATCGAGTCAGAGATGCAAACATCTATTATCCATCATAAATAAAGTTGGTGAAAAGTTGATTACCCTACCATAAAGAAGTATGGCGATTTTAGACCTATATAGACAAAAAGGAAAATGTGCATCTCTTGATTCTCTGCGGGTCTGTGAGAGGCAAATAATGTACATTGGCAAATGTATACCCATTAGCTATTATTTTCTAACAGCATTCATTTTGAAGGTCTTTATAGGCGTTTCAATGGGTTAAAGCTGCTTTTTTTGTGATATTTTCATGGTCAAAAGACTTGAAAACAGTATTCTCTGTAAGGTTTCATAACACTATCAACTAATGTGGTGTTGGCATGTGACAGCCATTCTTGTAGATTTCTTTAAAGGTTTCATGACGTTCAGTTTTACCACACATTAAAAGTCTCTGTCATGGTCCTTCAAACGTGCATAGAAAGTTTTAACAAAAAATTCCACTCCATTGATCCATGGCAGGTGTTTTTCTCTCACATTTCTAAAGCCTTTTCAACTGCAATGAAAAAATAAATCTTTGCCTGCGGGTGTCGCTGGTGAGGGATTTTGCCTGTCAATCATCGCCTCTGCTCCGCCACCCCCCCCAAATGAAAGGATAGGGAAGGGGAGGGGCGAGGAGGACAGTGGGCGGGATTAATCGGCTGTGACCTCACTGCCGAAGGGCCAAGCTCAGATTACTTTTCAGCCTAATTATTCAGAAAACCCCAGACCACAGAAAATCCACTGAATGTTCAAAGTTCAGATTTTTTGGGTGTAATTGAGGTCATAAAACCCCCCAAAAAACATTTAAAAAAAAAAAAAAGTGAAAATGAATGTCATAGAACCTTTAAAGCATTTAACTGCTGACCCAACTCTAAGCTCCCTTGACGCTCACTCCTCCCATTGATTGATTGAATACTTTATTAACAAGTTTGTTAACAGCACAGGTTGGAGAGTCAAAGGTGTTAAAACAATAACACAAAAAGCCCCAGGGAGCTTGTTTCCATTGGGGTCCATTGTACTTAATTCATCAATAATACATCATAATACTGTACATATAATACAAAACAATACAAATACAATACAATAAATGTTGGAATAAAATTCAGTAGAATCACAAGGTATATTTACAGAGATAGGAGAGGCGGGGGGCAGAGGATTCTACTATCAAGGTGTTCAAAGAGTTAAACTATGCTCAATTTCATTTTAAGGTCAGCCATTCTTTTAGGTTAGTTTTGAGTTTGGGTAGGGAGTCGAGACCCTTAAAGTATTTTGGTAGGTCAGTCCACATTTTGGAGGCAACGTAGTAGTAGTTTTCCCCTTGTTTGAGCTGATTTTTTTGGAGAGCAAGGTTAGATCAGCTCCTTCTGGTGTTATTCCCATGGGCATCACTGACTTTAGAGAAGTAGTTTGACAGGTATCTCGGCACTGATCCTCTGAGTATCTAGACCCATTGAGAGATGCAGTGAGCATTCTGTCTTCTACCTTGAGCCAACCCAGACTAGCAAAGTGTACTGGAAGAAGGTGAGTCCTGGGGGAGAGGCCTAGTAGTCTATCCGTTTGTTTTGAGGTCTATAGTTTCTGTAGAGAGGATGTTAGTGAATTGTGATGTGCAAGCATAGTCGAAATGACAATGAATGAGGGCTCCAGCTAGAGTCCTCATTGCCTCATAGCCTTGCTTCCAACTATAGTAGGCTATCCAGTGCATCTACAGACCCGTTTTGAAGCCTGTAGTTAAGCAAATTCAAAATGACCATCTTGGATTTCCTGTTGCGAATAATCTAATGCTATTGGGTGGAAGGGGAGCGGGGGTGGGCCTTCACTCGATAGAACCGATAGAAGCACCCTTTTCATAATTAATTATAATAATTAATGGGGGTACTGGCACCTGACATAGGGGGGTTTTCCGCGTTGAATGGGAAACATGGCCACAGGCTGACTAAATAAGCAATTTAAGCGGTTGTTTCGTGCTGGACCAAAAAGTTAGGGTTCCGGAACATCCTCAAACATCTGTACAGTTTGGACACTACCATTCGTTTTTGGATACGAAAAGACCCTTTGCGGCCGTTCCACCGATTCCGGTAGAGCTCGCAGTGGAACCTCAGTAAGAGGTTCGTAATGTGGCTAGGGCAAAACAGCAGAAGCATGCTCCATACAACTCCACACTTTTGCACAAAAATCACACAATATTCTGGCTAAACAATAGCTGCTTTCCATACCGTTACTGTACTTGCACGATGTACAGTTAAAATTAAACTAATTATTACCCAATACTTATGCAGATCACTTCTGCATGTGCTGCAACGTCAAAATCGTCAACGTCAAACTTTTACACAACAGATCTACAAGCTCACAGTGCATCGCGCGAGCGGCGCGTTGTGAGCTTGAAAATCTGTTATTTTTTCTCACCGAGCAGAGAGTGGCCGTATTGCCAGATTCTATGAGTGAAATAAGCCCAAAATTGCTTATAATAGGCAGGCCTGGCAACACTGATTCTACCAGGTTCCAGTGTTGCCACAGACACAATCTGGGAACCCATCGCCAAATAAAAAGGAAAAACAGCGCCCTCTGCTGTTTTTTACTTATTCATTTGGCTCTGGGCGGAGCTGAACGGATGACCCGTGCTCAGGGAAACAGGGGTTTTGGTCTGCCTTCACTCAGCCTTTCACTTCCGGTGGTGCGACTAGTTTTTCATTCCCACTAACAATATTTCTCCACGGAACACTAACACCATTTCTCCCAAAGAACTATGATGAAAGAGCAATTTAAAATGTTACTAACTTTCTGTGGTTTTGTCGGCTTTGAGGACGCTATTGTTAAATGAGTTTCGGTTTGTTTCCAGTGGGGAACGAACGGCACACATAAGTCCCGCCCACTACATTTGATTGGGTAAAGCGTGGCTTGCTTCCTGATCTGATGGCACGCCCACTTGTAGCCAATGTGCACGGGTTGTCAACACACTACCGACAGATTCAAGCGCAGAGCAGAATCTGTTCTTGAGAGATTACCACAGACTGTGGTAACCTCCTCTGCTGTGACAACCTCCTCTGTTGTCACAGGGGAGAGTTTAAAATCATCTTTGTGTACACATAATATACGTCACAATTTTGCAAAACAATTTAGCAAAACAGCTCTACAAGCTAACAGAGAAACAACAACACGGCCGGATCAAATCAATGGCAGTTTATCGTCTAATGTGCGAACATATGGTGGACATGGAACAAAACATCACAGACACAATTAACTTCAGGTTTCACCTCGCTCTGTTGTTCTCTAAACACAACAGCCATGGGACCACGTGCGTGTGTGTGTGTGTGTGTGTGTGTGTGTGTGTGTGTGCGCACACGCACGCGCATCTCTTACTGTGTGTGTGTGTGTGTGTGTGTGTGTGTGTGTGTGTGTGTGTGTGTGTGTGTGTGTGTGTGTGTGTGTGTGTGTGTGTGTGTGTGTGTGTGTGTGTGTGTGTGTGTATCGTCAAGGCTTACTCGCGCTGCGGCGACACAAGCATTCCACTGTTGTGTTGACCAGAAGTCATGCTACGAACAGCACGTTGACTGGACAAGCACTATTTTCTTATACAAAGTAATCATCATGTCACGGAGAAACCGAACACCAACATCATGCGCTTGCATCGCACTACAGCTACAGAAACAGGTCGTCATTATGTCAACATGTACATGTATGTGCGTTTGCGCGCAGATCCGTACACACACACACACACACACACACACACACACACACACACATACTGTACACACAGTGCGTTGCCTGGCTGCGATGTGTGCGAAATGAAGCCTAGACGTGAAGTGTGTACAATTGATTCATGTAAACTACAATGGTGAGCTCCTCCTCAGTGCAGATCTCCGCCAATCTCCGCCTGGCCGGGTTGCCCGCAAACTTTGGCAGGCAGTGCAGTCATAGCCACTTGAAATGGGAAAAAATCGTAACTTTTCAAAGAATGTTAACTAATCTTCTGAAAGAAGAATTTGAAAATGTAAATGACAGTTGATCACACCTTACACCTTTTATTCTTCTACATTCTTATTTGTTATTTCTAATTATTATTCAAATAAAAGTTACTCATAATAATAATACAATACACTAATCTTATATTAAAATTGCCTTAAGGGAGGACAGGCGGGCGGGTGGACCACGCCATCACACTCATGTCACCATGACTCAGCCATAACCATATATACTAAGGAATTCCCAAAGCAGCTACGTCCAACTATGGAGTGTGTTGTCTAACCTCAATGTTTCATCATGGAATCAAAAATATCATGGCTCGATATTTGGCCACAAAGGGGGCCATGTCCATATATGGCCATGTACTAATTACATCCAGGATCTCGATTCATTCCCATGAAAGGGACTGCCAGATACAGAGATCTCCATATATGCCCATAAAACGGACAAGAAATGACAGATAGAGATCTCCATATATGGCCATATCAGTTGGATCACTGGTGCAACGTGGATGTGTGCTCCAAGGTGGACACTAAGTCACGCAAGATGTGAGGGCAGCAAAGCGGCCCAAACTTCTAGTTGACTTAATTAATGGAATGAAAATTCTTCTGCAACCAGCAGGAGGGGAAATAGTGAACTGCAGCATTTTTATTATTTCCGCATTGGCTTTTTTTTTTTTTTTTCCAACCTTGGATACTTGCTGCCTGGAAACCACATTAAAATGTGAGAGTTTTATTAAAGGAAGTACTTTGTGACTTTCTTCTTCTACAATTAATGTGTCATGAGGTGTGTGTGTGTTATTAGTCCAGTAATATTGGCACTTGACCTCCCACTAATTGCAACAAAAACAAACTCAACTGATTTTGTGTCCTAAATATGTCCTGAATGAGAGGAAAAAAGTCGCAAGGAATTGCATGTAGGGAAATTTCAAAATGGCCGCCATCCACACTGTTATTACACATACAATTATATATCTTGAAAACCGAACACTGTATGAAGTCGACATTTGGCAGGTGTGTTGCTGAGGACCCAGAGAAATGCAGTATCAAGTTTGAACTTGTTTGGATGAGCGGTTCTTAAGAAAGCTGCAATTAAGTGGCCCATTCTAAACAGGCATATTAAGTATAGGCATTCTATGGATAATAAGGGGTTAACATAGGACAAATTGCAACAGAAACTCTTTCAACTTTTTTTGTTTCATAAATATGTTAGTTATAACATATCAAAAGTCCTAAGAAATCCCAGTGGTGGAACATATTGAAAAATGCTTAAATAGGTGATGTGCTGATGTCACAATTTCCCATTGACGCCCATGTTAAAACATATTTAAGCATGTTTCCTTGTCTAATTTCCACACAAAATGTTCAATACTGTCCACTATCAACCAGAAACGGTGTTGGATGCATTACAGTGCTTGTTTAAAAAAAAGAAGAAACAACTAATCTTAACCCTTCAAGTACCATTTCTGTATGTTATGCATTTGTATGCACTCGGTTTTCATGTTCATTTCATATACATTCTTATGTGAAGCACTGCACATGTGATTTTGTTGTGAAGATACCATCTTCTCTGTTGCGAAGATGGTATGCCGCCGACACTGTCTTGCCAATGCTGAGCTACAAACGCCACCTGCGGAGGTAGGCTACCATGGTGCCAATGTCTTGGTTGAGACCGTCTTCCATCACCTTCAATTATAATTAGACTTATTTGATCCCGTGGGAGAAATTAAGTTTCAGAAGTGTTCAGTGTATTGTCATCGGGACACATCAACAACTTGGCAGGGCCGGGAATCGAACTTGAGACCATCTGCTTCTGAGGCTGGCTCTCTACCCATTCAGCTATGGCCATCCTGTTGGTCTTTGCTTCCATGTTAGTCATCTCAGCATGATGGCTAGGTCGTCCACATAACCATATTTTTTTCATGTTGTAAATGGTAAACGGTAAATGGTGCATTTGTATAGCCGCGCTTTCATCCAAAGCACTTTACATAGATTGTGCATTACATTCACCCACACATGGCGGAGGAAACCATGCAAGGCACCAACCTGCTCATCGGGAGCAATTAGGGGTTCAGCGTCTTGCTCAAGGACACTTCGACACTAACTCTGGGGGAGCCCCCCAGCCCGGGATCGAACTGGGAACCTTGCGGTTTCCAGTTCACTCTACCCCGGCCACTCTACCCCTGAGCCACTGCCGCCCCATGTTGTATCTGGTAGGTCATAGATGTAGATGTTACAGCATTGAGGAGAGAACACACCCTTACGGAATACCATTCCTCAGTCATCTGAGCCAGCTGTGCTGGCCATTACTGGTCTGTAGAGCGAAGCTGCGGTTTGACAGCATCTCCATGATGAAGTTCACCATATTTCGATCAGGGATTGTCCTCCGAAACCTCAGGTGGAATTCACAGTGCCAGACAGTGCCAGACTATTTTCGGATTTAGTAATACAAAAAAAAAAAAATCAAAGTTCTGAAAACATTTTTAATTCACTTCATAATAATAATATTAATAATATTAATAACTTTATTTCACTTTCATACAGAAAATGCAGCTTAAAGTGCTTCACATAAAAATGTATATGAAATGAACATTAGTTCATAACAATGCATAAAATGCAGCAATAGCACTCGAAGGGTTAAGGCTTTTTTTCTTTTTCTTTTTACAAGCGCTGTACTACATCCAACAGTTTCTGGTTGATAGTGGGCAGTATTTAACCTTTTTTGTGGAAATTAGACAAGAAAACATGCTCAAATCCTTTTTTAACATGGGCGTCAATGGGAAATTGTGACATCACCTATTTAAGCATTTTGACATTCTGTAGTGTGATATTGTGTGCGCATAATTTAATTGAGTTGTTTGATCAGTACTTGATCAGTTGTGTGATTATGTGATCATAATAAATTCTTGTCACTGATATTCTGTATCCTTGTTTTGCTACAAGGAACAAATACAGCATAGTCAAATCTAGCAGAAAGGACCAAAAAGCGTTATACTTACAGGTCATTTTCAAAACTTTCCCTTCATACGATTCCTTGCGACTTTTTTTCTGTGATTCAGGACATATTGAGGATACAAAATCAGCTGAGTTTGGTTTTGTTGCAATTAGTGGGAGGTTGACCCCCATTTTGACCTAAAATGCCTGGACTATATGTGTTGTAACCAATGTGTATGTGTCACATCAGCGTGATAGAGAGGGGTAGTTGTGGTGCTGCCCCCTCTCCATTTCCTCATTTAAGACAGTAGGTTTGGTGTTTGGTGAGCAGCGTCGCACATAAAGGTAGCACTTTACAATAATGACCCGTTGTAAAGCATTTATAAACGTTTATAAGCAGTTTGTAGACTATTAACAAATAATTAACAACCTGTTTGTTGACATTTGTAAATTATTACTAAAACCTTTATAACCACAGTTACAAATCATTTATAAGGTATTAGTAAGTAGTGAACTATTCAGGAATAAGCCATTTATATACATCTGTAAAGTATTATTAAATCATTTGTAACTGATGTTATATAATATATACAAGCTATTTGTAGATAAAGAAAACCATTTATATACATTGGTTTATAATGATATTGTAGAACATTTAAGAATCATTTAAACATTATTTAAAACACATTAAAACATTATTTATACTCAATTTTGTTCATCATTAAATAATGTAATTTAATGTGTAGGAAATCATTTGGAAATGATTCATATAGTGGTATAAATGTAGTTTTTAGGGAGTTTTTTTCATGTTTAGCAAATGATGCGTAAGACATTCGTAAAGAGTATGTAAACCATTTGCAGACGTTATCATGGGCCTGAGCCTAGTTGCTTCTTTTGGGCTTGTTTTCATAGACCTGGCCGCTTGTTTTTTTTGTGCAAAATCTGGCAACACACTGATTACCTGCATTACACCTGCAGTAGCCTACTAGGGAGGAAGTGAACAGTGATGCAGTTGCAGACTGGACAGAAATATGTCTAATTCATGTTTTATGTGTTTTAACTGTCTTGTTGCAGGTGATCGAGGTAATATAAAATGGCTAATCTTACAGACATGAAGTAGCATTATGACCAGGGGGTATTTTGATGGTGGCCGTTTGGCTCCACAATGTTTGTTTTGCTGTTTAGGCTAGTAATGTCCTCCATGCTTAGCAGTTTAGCTTAGCAGCTAAAGCTAACTTGCACTGGGAGGTGGTGACTGCGCTCCAAGCTGCTACTCTGTGATTCTGTTGTGATGAATTTCTTTGTATAAATGTTAGTGTGTGTGTCCAAGAGTTGTTACATTTTATATCTTAATAAATTGTTTTATACTTTTATACTCTATAACGTTACTTCTGCCACTTCTTGATGTCACATGTTTTACTAATCATTGTTAAACATGACATAATAATGCATCTTCACTTTACAACAAGGCACATGATAACGTTTGCAAATGGTCTACATACTCTTTACGAATGTCTTACGAATCATTTATTAAACATGAAAGATAATTCAAGTAATTGTTTGGTGTCTGTATTAATGAAAGCCAGGTAGTTTGCAACAGGTAAGGAGAAAGTCACATTAACAGACAGTTGTAAATGATGAACGGTCTTCACTTTACTATAGGGCACATAATAACATGTACTAAGGATTTATAGATATTTTAGGAACGTTTTGCAAAGCATATGTTAAACATGAACAAACACATTAACAGACAGTTGTAAATGATGAACTGTCTTCACTTTACTATAGGGCACATAATAACATGTACTAAGGATTTATAGATATTTTAGGATTTTTTACAAAGCATATGTTAAACATGAACAAACACATTAACAGACAGTTGTAAATGATGAACTGTCTTCACTTTACTATAGGGCACATAATAACATGTACGAAGGATTTATAGATATTTTAGGATTTTTTTACAAAGCATATGTTAAACATGAACAAACACATTAACAGACAGTTGTAAATGATGAACTGTCTTCACTTTACTATAGGGCACATAATAACATGTACTAAGGATTTATAGATATTTTAGGAATGTTTTACAAAGCATATGTTAAACATGAATAAAACACATTTCCCAAATTACCGACAAGTAAAATTAATCATGTGGAATTAATGATCTGCAGATAATTTTTAAATATGTAATAATTGCTTAGAAATGGTTTGTTGTTCATGCCTTGGGCTAGAACAAAGATTTAACACATGATTTAATACATGTTTAAAGAGATGTCCTATAACCACGAAAAAACTCAATTTATACCACTTTATAAATAATTTACAAATGATTTCCTACAATTTAAATGACATTATTTATGATGAACAAACTCGAGTATAATTAATGTTTTAATGTGCTTTAAATAATGATTAAATGATTGTTAAATATTCTACAATGTAACCTCACAAACACTATGCCTAACCCTAACCTTAACTCTAACCCTAACCTCGTTATTTTTCATGCTGCTTTTTTTTGTACATAGTGGTATTTTTTCTCTGTATTTTATG
Source organism: Gymnoscopelus braueri (assembly GCF_963280865.1). Lineage (NCBI taxonomy): Eukaryota > Metazoa > Chordata > Actinopteri > Myctophiformes > Myctophidae > Gymnoscopelus > Gymnoscopelus braueri. Next base: position 3,584,768 of record NC_137608.1, read on the forward strand.
TTGATTTGAACTGTTTGGTTGCTACTATATATGTCTATGAAATTAATTCAAGGACCCCAACGGAAACAAGTCCGCAAGGACTTTTTTGGTTGGACCTTTTAGACAAAAGTATTATAAATGTAACTGTGTTGTTTTACATTCTTTTGCCTAATAAAAATTTCAATCAATCAATCAATCAATCAATCAATCAATCAATCAATCAATCAACCAATCAGAAAGTATGCTTAAACCTAACCTCATAAACCCTGTCTGCCTGGGCGAAACACCTGTTGAGTCACTATTTCATCACCCCTAGGCCAGATGTCATCAGTGGTGGTAAACACACACCTGCCTTTGCTTGCCCAGCTCATGTTTAATTTGTGCCCACCTGGGTGTAGTCTGTTGTTGCCTGACAATCAGAGATTATGTCTGCCTACTGACGCATCTGGACACTTCTGAATAGAATGCAAGGTAGTTGCAAGAACACTGGCGAGAACACAAAGCTACGTCCACTGCTTTAGAAACAACAAACCAGTCATATCACCACCCCAATATGAAGGACCGCCCTCAATCCTTTCATTTTCCTAATAGTTTCTCTAGTTGAGTGAAGTATTTAGAGACTCACTGGTACTTTTCCATGTGCTGGAGCTCACAAACAACCTGTACCTCTAGGGCAGAGGTTCTCAACTTGTGGGTCGGGCCCCGAAGGGAGGTCCCTACATGATTTTGGGGGGTCCCCAGATGACTGTGAAGTGACAATTTGGACTTTTAAGACGTTTTTTAAACCAAAAAATCATAAAGTAACCAACAAACTATACTATATACAAACTGGTCAAACACTGGCCAAATAGTCAAATAATATAAGAAAATAGTCAGTCCACAAGCGAGGCGTTGTGTGCTTGTAGATTTGCTATTTTCACAATATTTATCTGTGGAACCGAGTCAAACTAAATTGAATGCCTCAACTCCTACAATTCCAAGTGCTTATAAGGGTGGGGGGTCCCCAGTTCAAATATGATTATTTTGGGTGGTCACGGCCTGAAAAAGGTTGAGAATCAATGCTCTATGGGAGACATGGGATGACAATGACTGTTTTTGCTGAAACAAACAAAATGGAAATTAGATTAGAGAAATATTTCAAATCAGGTATATAATCACAACAGTTTTAATAAATAGAGGTAGGCCTACAATACAAGCAAGGTGTCACGCACAAGGCAAGTCTACACAGCAAATTAGCAGACTAGTACTAGTATACTACTATTACCTGTAACAAGTACATTTTATAATAACTAGATTTTCAGGCCACCATGCAGCCTTCAAATCTAGTCCTATATTGCGCTGATCAGAGCAACGCTGTTAACCATTGCTGTAGCATGCCATGTGTATGCAATTGTGGTTCTTTGGTGCGACCATTCTCATGCAAGACCCCTGGTTGGTGCCACATTTGGTGTGCATTGGAGCAACGGTGCGCCTTGACAACGCGTGGCCCCAGGGGTCCCCTTGCAGCAGTAAGGTGGGTTGTACAATGTGGCCTCTGGCAACATTAAGCTGGATTGTACAATGTGTGGCCCTCAGAGACCCCTGGCAGCATTAAGCTGGGTTGTACAATGTGTGGCCCTCAGAGACCCCTGGCAGCATTAAGCTGGGTTGTACAACATGGATCCTCTGGGTCTTTGACACAGTATGCTGGGTTGTAGAATGTGGCCCCTGGTGTGACTATTGTCATCGCAGACCCCTTAACAGTGCTTTGGCAGTGCCAAGTTTGATGTGGATCAGAGCAGTCCCCTGAACAGTGTTTGTGCCAAGTTTGGTGCAGGCCGGTGGTCCAGATGTTACGTTTGTGACGTCCACGGTCGACCCACCATCTACGCAATTTTAATTTAACTAAGTTTTCAGGCCACTACGCGGCTTTCAGATCTAGTCCTACATATTGCGCTGATCAGGACTGAGGTCTTTTATATACACTGAGTAATTTTAGGTGGATCTGATTATCCTCGGATGGGGTTTGTTAGTACAACCTGTGCAAAAAACGAATGAAATGAAATGCACAGAAATGCCCCAAAAACATAAACATGGCTGACTTCCTTTTGGGGTTAGGTCATGATTCCAAGATAATTATTTTGTTAATCTGGACATGATGTGTGCGTTCCGAAGTTTGTACATGTAATGTGTTTTTTAGCATCTTTAAGCCTTCAAAACTGCAATTTATTTGTGCGTACAATAATAACTAGAAAATAAAATTTCTGAGATTTATTTTGTGCTTGCAGGTGGGTGCTGTGAAAGATTACGTAATGCCATAAGGTGGCACAGGGGATGGCACAGCACTGCGTATAAAACTTAACAACTGGACAAAGGATTTAGAGAAGGGGGAGGGTTAGACAGAGGAGGACAGTCATGAGGGCTTCTCTAGACATACACCTGCTTTTATACTTGATATTGTTCTCTTCCTTTTCCGCTTTGTCTTCCTCATCTTCCTCTTCTTGTGGCTTACAGGCACCGTTTAATCTCAACAGAATGTACAAGGCTGGGGACTTGGTTCTGGGTGCCGTAATTGATATCCACCTCTCCTCTGTCTTCCCTGATCTGTCTTTCACTTCCGAGCAACAGGACCACATTTGTTATGGGTGAGTATCACAAATACAATAGAAAGCAAGAGACCTTGTTTTGATTAATCGCAAAGGATTATTTGATGTTGTATATTTCTATAAAGATAAATGTGCAAGGTTACAGTGGCATTTTGTGTGTTAGGTTCTATATTGATGGGTTCAGAATTGCCCAGACCATGGCTTTTGCCATTACAGAGATCAACAGAAACCCCAGCCTTCTACCCAATGTGACTCTGGGGTATATTCTCTATGATACCTGTTACACGCTTGGAGTTGGATTCCGTGCAGCGTTGTCATTGATCAGTGGGAGAGAGGAGCAGTTTCAACTGGATGAGAGCTGTGTTGGCTCTCCTCCAGTGCTCGGAATTGTGGGTGGTTGCTCCTCTTCACATTCTATTGCAATCTCTAGTGTATTAGGTTTGTACAAAGTGCCCCTGGTAAGTTGCTTACTTGAACCCTGTTTCAATATCACCTATTTGATGTATTGATTTTGGTAATGTGGTTGTTTTTCAAATAAATTATGATGTACAATGTATATACATTAGTATGTTTAAAGCTTGAAAGACATAGAACATATTTAATTGCAGGCAGAACATGTGAGTGGAGCAGGGAGATTTGTAATGTAGGTTTTCTTAAGGTCAGAGTGCATTGCATCTGTGTTCCAGGTTTGATTCACCCTGGACTTCTCTCTCTAGGTCGTCCTCAGACGAGCCCAAACCTGGACCTGAGAATAGCAATGTTCATTTCAACAGTTTTATGTATGTAGTGTTAGTCATAGTCTTTTGAATTAAATTCCATTTAGTTTTAGTCATATTTTAGTCATCTGAAATGTTTTAGTTTTAGTCTAGTTTTAGTTGACTAAATACCATAAGATTTTAGTCGACTAAATCTACAGTTGATTTAGTTAACTAAAATGTATTTTGGTTCAACGGCATCCGTGATGCCGTTGAAATGCCTGATTCTTTTCGGAGAGTGACACCTGCACATAACAAGGCATAACATTACTTAGTTCTGCTGGATCTCTTCTCCAGTCTAGTCTAGTTTTTATTTGTTGACGAAATTGTCTGTACATTTAGTCATAGTTTTAGTCATCATAGCTTAGTTTTAATTTAGTTTTTGTCAGTGAAAAAAGATAGTCAACAAACTTTTTTCATCACAGTTTTCGTCGACAAAATTAACACTGGAAAGTAGGAATTCTAAGGCCCTGAGTCCGCCTGGTCTCGTGGTCACATATAATGTCTTTGTATTCAGAATGTTATTATGTGTTATAACATTTTAACATTAAACCTCATGTATGAATCACTTTGAACCATACATGATAAGGTTACAGCAATGTCAAAATACATTGAAATGTGCACACAACGCTTGTCCCTGGTTCTGTAAATTCCTGCACGTGATTCTCAGTGTTTCATCAGTCAATTAAAGGTTAGCATTTGACACAGAGATAGAGAGAGAGAGAGAGAGATAGAGAGAGAGAGAGAGAGAGAGAGAGGGCAACAGTACAATTATGTTACATAAGATCTTGGATGGCATGCATCCAAGGTGCTTAACGGTGCAGTGTGTATTCATTTATTTATTTGTTTATTATTGTTATTATTAACAGATTTTAGATAATCATCTCAATGCATCTCAGTCGACGCCCGTCCATCTACTGTACATGTGACATGTGACACACGTGTTTTCTTTTCTGCAACCATGCATACTTTCAACCAACTTGGTGTCCCAATTTTGGGCATGTCATAATCAGCGAATCTGTTCAAAATGTGTTTTTTATTTGTAGGCCTATTTATTTGTTCATTTGTTAATAGTGAAAATAGCAGCTCTACAAGTGACACTTTGTGAGCTTGTAGATCGGCTATTTAAGCTATTTTTTAAATAAGCTTTAAATAAGGCTTAAGCGGTAACTTTTATTTGCCACTCCCTATTTTTTTTATTACACCACTGGCGGTGAGTGATGTTGAGCAGAGTGACAGGTTGAGTGGAGCATGAGAACAGCCTGTCATTCCTCACTCACAGATGTCAGTAAGACTGTATATTAAGGTTGTGCCTATAATGCATTACAAGTGCTATTATTAGGCATTATAATGTGCTTATAAAGCATTATATATCTTTTTTTAATAAATGTTTATAATGATGCATAACAACTTGTAAGGTTTATGAAGTATTATAAATGCTGGTCATAATTCATGATATGCTCAGCAGAACAGCACTACAGAACAACTACCAGGTAACACTTTACTTAAAGGAGGGGTCTATAATGCCTTATAATCACATTTATAACGCACTTATAAGACTTCATGACACTCGTTATAAATGTTTATACATTATGCAGAACAACTAATGATAATAACCAATAACAAATACAACATTTTTTTAACTGACTGTTCCACTGAGCTTATAAGTTCTCATACATGATTATAAAACATTCATAACAAGTGTTATAATGCCTTATAAACGCATCATAATGCATTATAAATGTGCTTATAATGCATTATGCACTCAACCTTGATATACAGTGTTACCGAGATGTTTTGTAACTTTTTTCAGATAAGTTCCTATTCCATGTGCTCCTGCCTGAGCGACCGGAATCAGTACCCTTCCTTCTTCAGAACAGTCATAAGTAATACCATCCAGGTGAACTTCTAAGTAGTACATGTTCCACACACTTCCTCTATGAGTGTAATTGATATTGCATATTTGCTTATCTGCGTTACTGCTGGAGCCTAAGGCCTCTGTTGACAGCATCAAAACAGAATTATTAGACCTTTTCATTGTGGAATCTGTGTAGGAGATCCACTGATTTGGACGGACAGACAGACAGACGGACAGACGGACAGACGGACAGACGGACAGACGGACGGACAGACAGACAGACAGACAGACGGACAGACAGACTTTCATTGATCGCAGGGGAAATTCAGTTGCCAAAGGTCAATGATTTACCACTATGTGAATTATCCAGTTTAAGCACTTATCCCTCCATTCTATATCCATTCAGGTGCGAGCTATGCTCCAGATTATGAGACGGTTCGAGTGGACCTGGGTTGGATTATTGTTTATTGATGACGCCTATGGCAACGATGCAGCCCAAATCTTCCGGTCTGAGCTGGCCCAGTCCGGTTGGGGTTGCTTGGCGTATTTGGAGGCTCTGCCCTGGGACAGTGACCCGGCTGAACTCCAGAGGATTGTCACTCTGATGAAGACGTCCACAGCTCACGTGGTCGCTGTAATTGCTTATGGGATCCCTCTGATTAAACTCATGGACGAGGTTCGGGTTACGATCCATGTTAATTTAGGAACTTATAATTATAAGGAGTGTGAAATTTGTTATATTGAAATGCATTTTTTGATATTTTTGTTATTTAAAGTGGCACTATGTAACTTTTTTTTATGAATAAAATGCAATTTGTCAAATCTGTATGGTAGAGTATGTTAATACAATATAACTTATACAATTGGGGTGGTTGTATTTAGTCTCCCTTCTCTTCTATTCAGACATTTAGATCGTGTCACAGGTCATGTCTCATCTAGACACAGGATCTGACACAAATTTTGACCTGATGGTCAAGATTCAATTTGTCCCCTGAGCAAGCAGGCAGGCTCTATTAGCTCAATGGTAAAAATGTAAGCACTTATGCAGGAAACTGGGTTCAAATCCAGGGTAGAAGAGGAAAGTTACATAGTGCAACTTTAATTGCAAGCATTTTTATTGCAAAGCAATTTAATAATTAAGGTTAATTAAATTAACCTATTTATTATTGATAGTTTACAGAAGAGTGTATTATCATTATCATTATCATTATTAATATTAATATTAATATTAATATTAATATTAATATTAATATTAATTTTAATAGTATTATTATGATGATGATAATGATGGTGGTGCATGGTGGTTGTTGTTGTTGTTGTTGTTGTTGTATTTTGCATTTGATCACAATCAACAGGTGGTGAAGCAGAAGGTGATAGGTTTGCAGTGGATTGCTGATGTGAGCTTCATAGAACAGCCAAAGCTCCAGACTCCTCGCTACATGCCCTACCTGAGAGGCAGCCTGGGTATTGCAGTCCGTCGTGGAGAGATACCAGGCCTCAAAGACTTCTTGTTGAAAACACATCCTGAAAATGACTTTAAGAACAACCATGCAAATATCATAGTGTGTCATTCGTTTAATTTCAACAATCTTTATTGTTACATCTTGTGTACAGGCAAGAGTTTCAGGGCTTGGGGGCGGGGGTCATTAGCTTTTCTCAAGCTTTACTTTTGCTAGTTGGTTCAAGTGTCTGATTATCCTGGGGAAGAAGCTCTTTATCAATATACTGACGCTGGCCATGTCACTTTCCATGTAGTCTGGGAGACTTCGCCTCAGAGCCTGGACAGCAGGGGCGCGGCCACTGCGTTCTGATTCAAATCAACAGCCAACGAAGAAAAGGGGGCGGGATCCACATGCAGTGGGTGTTGCATGTAAATACAGTAGGAGCGACGGGAAGCAATTTTTCCTTGAGAAATTCCGGCCGCCATTGTTGTGTACTGCTGTTTGCCTCTCGTCGGACTGTTTAGACGAGTTGCACAGCTCTCAGACCGGTAAGAGGCGTGTCCGCTCAGATTCTGAGCGTAAGTTACGTCCCGTCCACAAATACCAGGGTTCTGGCCCAGAAGTTCCTCGCCCCTCCCGTTTGTATGCGAGAGCTGGCGAAAACTTCTGGGAACTCAGATTACTTTCCATGTGGTATTTTCTGAAACAATCTGTTGCTGGGGTGACTGTGATATTTGATGATTCTGCGCGCTTTGCTTATACAGCATTCATCGTATGAGTCTTGGTTGATGGGAAGATCACATCCGCTGATGCATTCGGCTGTCCACAAGAAACATTTAGTATTTAAGCTGCATTTTCAATCTGATGTTTAGATATTCACAAGGTGTTATACATGTCTGTTTGAGTATTCATTTTGTTTTTTAAGGTGAGGCAGTTTTGGGAGCACACATTTCGGTGTAAATTTGCACCCCTTCCGTCAGAGTGGGTGGATGCTGGTGGAAGGGTGTGTACTGGACAAGAAGACTTGGTAACAGCAGAAACTACCCTGTTGGATGTGTCTAACCTCAGGCCAGAGTATAATGTGTACAAGAATGTGTATGCTGTGGCCCATGCCCTCCATGACATGTTGCAATGTGTGCCAGGAAGAGGGCCTTTCACTGGACACAGCTGTGCCAGTTTGCAGACAATACAGCCATGGCAGGTGTGATATTGATAGACAGTTTACTAGAATTTCCAGTTGGATTTATTTCTGATGATATGATATTGGTACAAATCATGAAAGATTGACATAGGATGAAAATGTATTGGGGGGTTCACACACAGAAGCTCCACCCCCAATTCCCCAATGCCCTGAAGGTTGGGTCAAAATATTTTTCTTGCTCTAAATAATTTTGTTCATCACCATTTCTAGCTTGTGTATTACCTGGAAAAGATCAACTTCACCACATCATTTGGTGATCAAGTATCATTTGATGAGAATGGTGATGCCTCACCAATCTGTGATATCATGAACTGGGTGTGGCTCCCTGATGGAAGCATAAAAGTTCAGTATGTAGGTTTGTACAAAAAGTCAACCTCCGCAGGTGAAGAGCTCATCCTTGATGAAGAAGGAATCTTCTGGAACTTTGAAACCAATAAGGTCACTTTGGCTTTCTAAGATAATTCATGTTGAGCTCATATGTGCATGTAATTTAGTTTGGACTCAAATCGATCATTGTTACCTTCCTCTGTAGCCGCTTCGGTCAGTGTGCAGTGAGAGCTGTTCCCCTGGAACCCGTGTGGCCAGAAGGAAAGGGGAACCTGTCTGCTGCTTTGACTGTATTGCTTGTTCTGAGGGAGAGATCAGCAATGAGACTGGTAGATTTACATGATACATGTACAGTAGATTATCTTTAGGTTGATACTGGACTTGTATGTCCCTTTAACCTTACCCTCTTTGTTAGACTCTACAGAGTGCACCAGTTGTCCAGAGGACTTCTGGTCCAGTCCCCAGCGTGACCACTGTGTCCCTAAGAGCGTGGAATTCCTCTCCTACCATGAGGACCTGGGTATCTCCTTGACAACCATCTCATTGTTAGGCACACTTACGTGTGCCATTGTCCTGGGAATCTTCGTCTATCATCGAGACACGCCCATGGTACGCGCCAACAACTCAGAACTCAGCTTCCAACTTTTGCTGTCACTCAAACTGTGTTTCTTGTGCTCACTTCTGTTCATTGGCCGTCCCAGGCTCTGGACTTGTCAGCTGAGGCATGCAGTATTTGGGATCAGCTTTGTGCTGTGTGTCTCGTGTATCCTGGTAAAGACTATGGTGGTGTTGGCTGTGTTCAAGGCCTCCAAGCCTGGGGGTGCAGACATTATGAAGTTTTTCGGTGCTATGCAGCAGAGAGGAACAGTTCTGGCTCTTACTTCCATCCAGGCAATAATCTGCACAGCCTGGCTTGTGTCTGCCTCACCAACTCCTCGTAAAAACAAACAATACAACAGTGATAAGATAGTCTATGAGTGTGCAGTGGGATCAACAGTTGGGTTTTCAGTGTTACTAGGTTACATTGGTTTACTGGCACTCCTCAGCTTCATCCTAGCATTCATGGCAAGGAATCTTCCAGACAACTTCAATGAAGCCAAGTTAATCACTTTCAGCATGTTGATCTTCTGTGCCGTGTGGATAGCCTTCATCCCAGCATATATCAGCTCTCCAGGCAAATATGCAGATGTAGTGGAGGTATTTGCTATTTTAGCTTCTAGTTTTGGCCTTTTGGTGGCACTGTTTGGACCAAAGTGTTATATAATAATTTTGAAACCTGAGAGAAACACCAAGAAGTCTATCATGGGTCGTGGTGCCACCAAGATGTAGAAGCAGAAATTCAATCATATACATTTTATGTGTATTTTATAACAATAGGTTTATATTGATATATTTGATTTGTGATTGTTAGTAATAAATGTAGTTTTTTTTACCATATTAAACCAAATCAAGTCAGAGATGCAAACATCTATTATCTATCATAAAGTAAGTTGGTGAAAAGTTGATTACCCTCCCTTAAAGAAGTATGGTGATTTTAGACCTATATAGACAATTTGCGTCTCTTGGGTCTGTGAGAGGCAAATAATGTACATGTTTAAAATTGGCAAATGTACCTCTTAGCTATTATTGTCTAACGGCATACATTTTGTAAGGTCCAGCAGGAGGGGAAATAGCGAACTTCAGCCTTTTAATTATTTCCACATTGGCTTCATTTCCAGCCTTGGATACTTGCTGCCTGGAAATTTAAATTTGAGTTTTATTAAAGGAAGTACTTTGACTTTCTTCTTCTAAAATTAGTGAGAATATTAGAGATCCAGCTAGAAGGGGGGACGGGAACGCTTCTGAGACAACAGAGAGATGTACATATTATCATCATTACTAGTTAGCATACTAAACCAATTTATAATAATTAATTCATCCAGGTGTAGGATAGTGCAGCGATCAGTGCCAACAAAAAAATCATTTAAGCCTTGGCATGCTGCGTCTGTTATGTATAATGTGCTTATAATTTAGTTAGAATGTGCGATGCAATGTGTTTATAGGGTTTAATGTGTCATGAGGTTCACGTGTTATGTGTTGTAATCAATGTGTATGTGTCACATCAGTGTGGTTGTGAACGCGGAAGGAAGCCGCGCCTCCGACCAAGTGGAGCTTACTATGTAACCTTGCTTGGGTTGTGTGTGTGTGTTGTCTCTGTGTTCACGCTCTCATTGGCTCGCGCCCCCATGTGACTCACGCTCTCATTGCCTCGCGCCCCCATGTGACTCACGTGCGTGCACTGCCTATTTGCAGCCGCCAGAGTGCGCCAGAGTGCAGGAATTTAGACAATGCTCTGCACACACACACACACACACACACACACACACACACACACACACACACACACACACACACAATGTCAATGTTCTCTCCCCATCACGGTGAAATAACACGGATTACAAGTCCATAAATACACAATATTTTCGAGCTGCGTTCGCTTCCAGCGTTCGCGCGTCTTACTTGTAGAGAGGGGTAGTTGTGGTGCTTATAAAATCAATATGTTTGGTGTTTGGTGTGCAGCGTCACAAATAAAATACTGTTCTTATACATAGTGATCAATACTAATCCTTCCCATCTGAAACCCACTGGTCATTACAATACTGTAGTTGATTTTGATACATAGATATATTAAAAAATATAAATATATTTGAGTATTTTGTATGAAGAACCATTTTGCTGGTTGCTCTTGCTCATCCCTCTCTGTATTATGACACTGTAGAATAGACCTAGCTGCAGGCCTAGTACAACATTGCACCTGTTGAGTCACCTTTTCATCACCCTTGGGCCAGATGTCATCAGTGGTGGTAAACACACACCTGCCTTTGCTTGCCAGCTCATGTTTAATATGTGCCCACCTGGGTATAGTCTGTTGTTGCCTGACAATCAGAGATTATGTCTGCCTACTGACGCATCTGGCGAGAACACAATCACCACCATATCATATCATATCACCACCCCAAAGGACCGCCCTCAAACCTTTCATTGGTTCTGCAATGTCTTTTTCTTCTTCTAATAGTTTCCTCCCACTTTTAGCAACGGAAACTAAGATATTATATCATTCTCTAGTTGAGTGAAGCATTTAGAGACTCACTGGTAATTTTCCATGTGCTGGAGGGCAGTGGTTCTCAACCTGTAGGTCGGGGCCCCAAGGGGGGTCTCCACATGATTTTGGGGGGTCCCCAGATGACAGTGAAGTGACAATTTAAGGACTTTAATACCTTTTACATTTTTTAAACGAAAATAAAAAGATTCTTACTACATCAACAAAAACAAGAACGTATGACATAGATGTCAAGTATAGACTGGCAAAACAGGTCAGTCCCTGTATGTCTGTGGGAGGCGTTTCTTTCAAGGTCAGGCATGTAGTGGATAGTGGGTAAGTGGGATGTGTGATGCCTGTGTTTTCTGCCATGTAGTTGATTGATTTGGCCAGCATTGGTAACGCAAGACATGAGTTACAAGAATATGTAGTTGTTACCTGATAACAAGTTGTTTAGAATTTTTTATTACATTTGTGATGTTTACATTACAATCGATTGGGATTCTGTAATATTTCAATATTTAATTATTAAGAATTGGTACAGTAAAACATCTTGGTAATAATCACAGATGGACTTGAGGAGGTGTGGTACAAGAATCAATATATCAACCAATAACTCATACTAAATATCAACAACGTTTTAAAAACAGGGACAAACCGCAACCACTAGTCTTTACAAGCACCTTCACAGAAAAACAAGGGCAATGTCGCTTACAATAAGCAGACATGGCAACCAATCATGACACGTTGCAGACCCTTTTTACCAAACACGACCCCTTCCACAGCCACGCCCCCACCTTTTTGTGACATGCAATATACTACATTTTCATCCATGATACACATGATGAAAACAGAGCTATATATTGTCCAACTTGACCATACTGTACAATACCAAATACTCTAAAACCAGTTCATCCGCCGTGATGCGAGCTTGTACATCTGCTATTTTTGTGCAGTATTTGAACATTTCTTTTATACTTTTGAATTTTTAAGACAAATTTTCTCTTCACAAAACCTTTTCAGATGGGTGTCCATGGCCTTAATGGGTTGCACAAATGATAAACAACGTAAACATACAGTTTTTCTTTTAACCTGAGGTAGAAATTGCAGAATAATTATAAAATTTAAAATTTAAAATTTAAACGTAACAAAGTTGTTTTTCTTGTTTTTAAATATCCTATAATACAATCGGCATATCTGCCATGCGCGGACTCTGTTAGGTCGCAGTTAGGTCACAGTTTGTTCGTCCGTTTGCAAACTGCGCATGCGTGGGCAGCTTCATGAAAAAACACAGAGCTAATCATAGCCGCTTGCTGCGCGCGAGCGTGTTTCCCCTTGCACCGTGTGTGTGTGTGTGTGTGTGTGTGTGTGTGTGGGGGGGGGGGGGGGGGGGGGCTCTCCAACGGTTTAGCAGATAGAGCCATGTTGGAAGTAGTGCACCGGTTATGCTCATTTTAAAAAGGGCGTGGTCATTTTCGGTTATTTTGTCCCGGATAGAGAATTAGTCAAAGTTCCTAAGTTGTTCCCTGGGGTCATATTAGCCAAGAACGGTTAAGATATTCTCTACTAAATTAAGTGCATACATATCTTAGCTATAGGTCCTCTACTACTAGTCCTACAGTATATTGCGCTGATCAGTATTAAGGTATTTTATATACACTGAGCGATTTTAGGTGGAACTGATTATCCTCCTAGGATGGGGTTTGTACAATCTGTGCAAAAAACATGCACAGAAATGCCACAAAAATATAAAAATGGCTGACTTCCTTTTGCGGTTAGGTCATGATTCCAAGATAATTATTTTGTTAATCTGGACATGATATGTGCGTTCCGAAGTTTGTACATGTATGTGAAACCGTAATGTATTTTTTAGCAACTTTAAGCCTTCAAAACTGCAATTTATTTGTGCATAGAATAATAACTAGCAAAACAAAATTCTTATACTTTTTTTGTGCTTGCAGGTGGGTACTGTGAAAGATTACGTAATACCATAAGGTGGCACAGGGGACGGCACAGCACTGGGTATAAAACTTAATAACTGTACAAAGTATTTAGAGAAGGGGGAGGGTTGATGAGGACAGGAGGGAGGGACAGATGAGGACAGTCATGAGGGCTTCTCTAGTCATACACCTGCTTTTATCCTTGATATTGTTCTCTTCCTTTTCAGCTTTGTCTTCCTCATCTTCCTCTTCTTGTGGCTTACAGGCACCGTTTAATCTCAACAGAATGTACAAGCCTGGGGACTTGGTTCTGGGTGCAGTGTTTGATATGCACCACTCCTCTGTCCTCCCTGATCTGTCTTTCACCTCCGAGCAACAAGACCCCATTTGCTATGAGTGAGTATCACATACAATAGCAAAGCAAGAGAACAGGGACCTTGTTTTGATGTATAGGATTATGATTATGATTGATTTTGTATATTTCGACAATATGCAAGGTTACAGTGGCATTTTGTGTGTTAGTTTCTACATTGACGCGTTCAGATGGGCCCAGACCATGGCTTTTGCCATTACAGAGATCAACAGAAACCCCAGCCTGCTACCCAATGTCACTCTGGGATATATTATCTTTGATACCTGTTACACGCTTGAAGTTGCATTCCATGCAGCATTGTCATTGGTCAGTGGGAGAGAGGAGCAGTTTCAACTGGATGAGAGCTGTGTTGGCTCTCCTCCAGTGCTCGGAATTGTGGGTCCTGATAACTCAGCGAATTCTATTCCCATCTCTAGTGTATTAGGTTTGTACAGAGTGCCCATGGTAAGTTAAAATACAAAATAATTGTAATTATGTATATAAAACATTCGTAAGTAAAAATGTAAAATTATAAAAAAAATACATATTACTTAGTGATGTGCTTTTATTTGACATAAAGTGTGTTAATATGACTTATTTTTACAGTGTTATAATTGCCCCCAACCACTAGCAACTGCCCCCGTCACGGGGGCAATTGTAACACTGTGACTCATTGCATTCAAATTAATATTTTAGTCTTGTCCTTATTAGTGAAAGCTTAAAATTGTATTATTAATTAGGGCACACATATATGTTTCTTAAAGCAAAAGATGACTCGTATATTTCAAGTAGTCTGTGAATTATGAAGGCAAATACAAAAAGTGTTACTTTTGTCCCTGGTCTCCCACACATAGCATATCCATCCAAACATTATGTACTGTACGTGCATGAGCATAGCAGCTGGTATACGTATACTGTCATGACATAGACATTATTGCAAGAAGAGTATCAGTGTGTTTTTTTTAAAGCATCAGTCAACCAAAGGATACAATTTGAAATTGAACTGTTGCTGGGGGAAAGAGACAGACATTGAGAGAGAGAGGGGGGGGGGGGGGTCTAGGTGAGCAGTCAGTAATGTTGAGCAGAGTGACAGGTTGAGTGGAGCATGAGAACAGCCTTGTCAGTCCTCACTCCACTCACATGCTTTGTTTGCAGGGGAAACCACAGGGGGGAGAACCAAAAAGGAAAAGGATAAGAAAAAAGAAAATACATAAAGAAAGTGGTAAATTACAGAACAGATGTTTTGTGTCTCTTTCAGGTAAGTTACTATGCCATGTGCTCCTGTCTGAGTGACCGTAATCAGCACCCTTCCTTCTTCAGAACAGTCATAAGCAATACCATCCAGGTGAACTTCTAAGTAGTACATGTTCCACACACTTGACAAATACCTCTCTCTAGTGAGTGTAATTGATTTTGCATTATAATCACCTCTCATTTGCTTGTGTGTATTACTGCTGGAGCCTAAAGGTCTGATCATCTAGTTCAAGCACTTATCCCTCCATTCTATATCCATTCAGGTGCGAGCTATGCTCCAGATTACGAGACGGTTCGAGTGGACCTGGGTGGGAGCGTTGTTTAGTGATGATGCCTATGGCCGTGATACGGCCCACATCTTCCAGTCTGAGCTGGCCCAGTCTGGTTTGGGTTGCCTGGCGTATGTGGAGGTTTTTCCCTATGACAGTGACCCAGCTGAAGTCCAGAGAATTGTCTCTGTGATGAAGAAATCCACAGCTCGTGTGGTCATTGTATTGGAATATGGGACCCGTATGATTAAACTCATGGATGAGGTTGGGGTTGTGATCCATGTTATTTTGGAACGGATAATTATAAGGAATCTGAAATGAGTTGTATTGAAGTGAAGACATCATTTCATATATAAAATAGGTTGCTATTCATTAGCAAGCATTTTGCATTAGCAAGCATTTTGTTGAACCAAGTATTTGGTTCAAATTAAATGCTCAGTAATTGTAATTGTATGTCATAATGTCTTTTTACACGTTCTTCTCTGCACAACAAGCAATAATGAAAATTCACACATCTCATTGCTAAAACTTAAATTTGTATTGTTAGAATTGTATTAGATTGCATTTGTCTTGATAGTTTACTGTATTATTATTATTATTATTATTATTATTATCATTGTTGTTGTTGTTGTTGTTGTTGTTGTTGTTGTTGTTGTTGTTGTTGTTGATCGTAATCAACAGGTGGTAAAGCAGAAGGTGACAGGTTTGCAGTGGATAGCTGATATAAGCTGGATAGAAGACCCAAACCTCCAGACTCCTCGCTTCTTGCCGTACCTGAGAGGAACCCTGGGTATTGCACTCCATCGTGGAGAGATACCAGGCCTCAAGGACTTCTTGTTGAAAATACATCCTGAGAATGACCTTGACAACAGCCACGAAAATATAATAGTGAGTCTTGGCGGGGCCCATTAGCGTTTCTCAAGGTTTACTCTGGCTAGTTTTTCAAGTGTGTGAGTGCAGTAGACTGCTCTTTATCAGTCTACTGCCAGTGGCCTTGTGAAACATCTAATTATTCAGAAAACCCCAGACCACAGAATATCCACTGAATGTTCAAAGTTTTTTGGGGTCTAATTGAGGTCTGATTGACCCCCCCAAAAAAAAAAGTGAAAATGAATTTCATATAACATTTAAGCTGCAATTTCAATCTCATGTCTGTTTTGAAATATTCACAAGGTATTATTTTTCTGTTTGAGTATTCATTTTGTTTCTTCAGGTGAGGCAGTTTTGGGAACGCACATTTGAGTGTAAATTTGCACCCCTTCCGTCAGAGTGGGTGGATGCGGGTGGAAAGGTGTGTACTGGCCAAGAGGACCTAGGAACAGCAGAAACTGCCCTGTTGGATGTGTCTAACCTCAGGGCAGATATTATGGTGTACAAGGCTGTGTACGCTCTGGCCTATGCCCTCCATGACATGTTGCAATGTGTGCCTGGAAGAGGGCCTTTCACTGGGCACAGCTGTGCTAGTTTGCAGACAATACAGCCATGGCAGGTGTTATATTAATAAACAATTTACTGGTTTCTTGTTGGATTTAATTTTGAATAATAATGATTATGTAAATATGGCATTGGTACAAAGCATTGAGGATGAAATTGTAGTAATACTTTTCTCATAGTGATGCACAATAATACTTATTGCCTGCTGTAAATGTTTACCAAAGTTTTATTTATTATTTATTTGTTTGTTCTTTTTATAGGGAGGGGGGGGGGGGTTAATGTATTCTCTGCTGGGACACAGAAGCCCCCCTCCCATTCCCCAATGCACAGAAGGTTGGAACAAAATATAGTTCATGTTTAAATTGTGCTGTAAATGTAGTTAATACATAAACAAAACATAGTTAATACATAAACAATCCATGTCAGTGTCACTATTGTGTATCTTGTACAAAATAGTCTTTTGCTCTTCATAATTTTGCTCATCATTTCTAGCTTGTGTATTACCTGGAAAAGATCAACTTCACCACATCAGTTGGTGATCAAGTATCATTTGATGGGAATAGTGATGCCTCACCAGTCTGTGATATAATGAACTGGGTGTGGCTCCCTGATGGAAGCATAAAGGTTCAGTACGTAGGTTTGTACAAGAAGTCAACATCCGCAGGTGAAGAGCTCATCCTTGATGAAGACAGAATCTTCTGGAACTTTGAAACCAAAAAGGTCACTTTGGCTTTCTAAAATACCCCATGTTGAGCCCATGATGTGCATGTAATTTACTTTGGACTGAAATTGATCATTGTTACCTCTGTAGCCGCTTCAGTCAGTATGCAGTGAGAGCTGTTACCCTGGAACCCGTGTGGCCAGAAGGAAAGGGGAACCTGTCTGCTGCTTTGACTGTATTGCTTGTTCTGAGGGAGAGATCAGCAATGAGACTGGTAGATTTACATTATACATGTACAGTAGATTATCTTTAGGCTGATACTGTACTTGTATGTCCCTTTAACCTTACCCTCTTTGTTAGACTCTACGGAATGCACCAGTTGTCCAGAGGATTTCTGGTCCAGTCCCCAGCGTGACCACTGTGTCCCTAAGAGCGTGGAGTTCCTCTCCTACCATGAGGCCCTGGGTATCTCCTTGACAACCATCTCATTGCTAGGCACACTTACGTGTGCCATTGTCCTGGGAATCTTCGTCTATCATCGAGACACACCCATGGTACGCGCCAACAACTCAGAACTCAGCTTCCAACTTTTGCTGTCACTCAAACTGTGTTTCTTGTGCTCACTTCTGTTCATTGGCCGACCAACGCTCTGGACTTGTCAGCTGAGGCATGCAGTATTTGGGATCAGCTTTGTGCTGTGTGTCTCATGTATCCTGGTAAAGACTATGGTGGTATTGGCTGTGTTCAACTCCTCCAAGCCAGGGGGTGCAGATATTATGAAGTTTTTCGGTGCTATGCAGCAGAGAGCAACAGTTCTGGCTCTTACTTCCATCCAGGCAACAATCTGCACAGCCTGGCTTGTGTCTGCCTCACCAACTCCTCGTAAAAACGAACAATACAACAGCGATAAGATAGTCTATGAGTGTGATGTGGGATCAACAGTTGGTTTTTCAGTGTTACTAGGTTACATTGGTTTACTGGCGCTCCTCAGCTTCATCCTAGCATTCATGGCAAGGAATCTACCAGACAACTTCAATGAAGCCAAGTTAATCACTTTCAGCATGTTGATCTTCTGTGCCGTGTGGATAGCCTTCATCCCAGCATATATCAGCTCTCCAGGCAAATATGCAGATGTAGTGGAGGTATTTGCTATTTTAGCTTCTAGTTTTGGACTTTTGGTGGCACTGTTTGGACCAAAGTGTTATACAATCCTTTTGAAACCTGAGAGAAACACCAAGAAGTCTATCATGGGTCGTGGTGCCACCAAGAGGTAGAAGCAGAAATTAAATCATATTTATTTTATGTGTATTTTATAACAATAGGTTTATATTGATTTATTTATTTCGTGATTGTTGGTAATACATTTAGTTTTTTACCATATTAAACCAAATTGTCAGAGATGCAAACATCTATTATCTATCATAAATAAAGTTGGTGAAAAGTTCATTACCCTACCTTAAAGAAGTATGGTGATTTTAGACCTATATAGACAAGTACAATTAGCATCTCTTCATTTTCTGTGGGTCTGTGAGAGGAAAATAATGTACATAAAATGGGCAAATGTACCCTTTAGCTATTATTGTCTAACAGCATTATTTTTGATGGCGTTTCAATGGGTTAAAGCCGCTTTTTTGTGTGATTTCTTCACGGTCAAAATACTTGAAAACAGTATTCTCTGTATGAAGGTTTCATAACACTATCAACCAATGCAGTGTTGGCATGTGACAGCCATTCTAGTAGATTTTTTAAAAGCATGTTTTCAACTGCTGGCCCAACTCTAAGCTCCCTTGTCGCTCACTCCTCCCATTGAATTTGATTGATTGAATACTTTATTAACAAGTTTGTTAACAGCACAGGTAGTACAGTCAAAGGTTATGTTAAAAACGATAACACAAAAAGCCCCAGGGAGCTTGTTTCCAATGGGGTCCATTGTACTCAATTCATCAATACTACTTAAAGGTAGGGTAAGTGATTTTCTTTGGTTAAAATAAGTGTTAAATAGCTCTATATTCTGATAGTACTCATTGCTATAGAGTGTTTGTTCAGTAAAAGGAGTCTCCTTGTCTCTCCAGCTCTTTATAAAACAGAAAATGCATTTTAGTTTTAGTTTCAGTTTCAGTTTCATTTCCAATTTTATCCAATCAGGATAGAGAACTCAATCAGGATATAGATTAAACAAGTGAAATTGGAAGTGATGACACTAAGAAATGAGCAGGCAAATTTTGAACTGGAACACTATAAAAATGAAGCTTAAAAATGGGTACTTTCTCCTGATTGGCTGAGATTTTGACACCTACCGGAAAATGAATTTTCTGTTTATTAAAGAGCTGGAGAGATGGGGAGACTCCTGTTACTGAACAAACACTCTATAGCAATGATTATCAGAATATAGTGCTTTAACCTTTTAACAAAATACTTTTTGTTTTAACCCAAAAATATCACTTACCCTACCTTTAATAATACATATAATACAAAACAATACAAATACAATACAATAAATGTTGGAATAAAACTCAGTAGAATCATAAGGTATATTTACAGAGAAAGGAGGGGTGGGGCAGGGGGCAGAGGATTCTACCATCAAGGTGTTCAAGGAGTTAAACTACTGTATGCTCAATTGCATTTTAAGGTCAGACATTATTTTAGGTTAGTTTTGAGTTTGGGTTGGGAGTCGAGACCCTAAAAGTATTTTGGTAGGACATTCCACATTTTGGAGGCAGCTTAGTAGAATGCATTTTCCCCCAAGTTTGAGCAATTTTTTGGGGAGAACGAGGTCAGATGAGCTCCTTCTGATGTTATTCCCATTCCCATCACCTTAGAGTTCGACAGGTATCTGGGCACTGATCCTCTGAGTATCTTAAAGACCAGACCCATTGAGAGATGAAGCATTCTGTCTTCTACCTTGACCCAACCCAGACTAGCAAAGTGTGCTGGTAGAAGGGATTCCTGGGGGAGAGGCCTAGCAGTCTTATCAGTTTGTTTTGAGAGGTCTGTAGTTTTGATTTTAGTGATATTGGGACGTTAGTGAACCATGAGGTGCAAGCATAGTTGAAATGACATTGACTGAGGGCTCCTTGCCGCATAGCCTTGCTCCCCACTATGGTAGGCTATTCAGTGCATGAAAAGCACTTGTGCAAAGACCATTTACTCTATAATGCATACTGTAGGTAACAATGTCTTCAACACGTGGACTCATGGACACTCCTTAAAGGGATATTTCACTTTCAAAAAAAATTTTGGTCATTTTATCGTCTACTCAGGCTTTTGTGAACAGCCCAGACAGTTTTTAAGTTGCTCGATTCAGTATTTAAATATTTGATATTAATTTTATCAGACACGCCCCCTTCCTATACAAACCCATTGTAACTTCAAACTCCATTTTAACCATGTTAGATTCATCAAAAACACCCGTCCTCGGTTCTGGTGACTCATACCGCCCCCCTAATACGCGAGGGGGCCGTGTTTTTTCAATTACTTTTTTCATGTATTTAAAAAAAAAAATACAAAGTGAAAAAAAATTAAATACAATAACAAAATTAAATTAAATAAATGAAAAAGATTATCGGAAAAACACGGCCCCCTCACGCATTAGGAGGGCAGGATGAGTCACCAGAACCAAGGACGGGTGTTTTCGATGAATCTAACATGGTTAAAATGGAGTTTGAAGTTACAATGGGTTTGTATAGGAAGGGGGCGTGTCTGTTAAAATGAATATCAAATATCTAAATACTGAATCGAGCAACTTAAAAACTGTCTGGGGGGCTCACAAAAGCCTGAGTAGATGATAAAATGACCAAAAGTTTTTTTGAAAGTGAAGTACCCCTTTAATGCCTTACTTTAACAGAAAGCAGACATTGATAACATGTAAATGCTGACCTCCCCCGGCGCTCACTAGTAGTGTTATTTTGGCCAACAATATAACTTTGTTTTAATTTTATTTTGTGGTTAATAACTATTTATTCGGCATGATATGATACGTGGACAAACAAAGTTCCTTACAAAACGATAAAAAAAATGGATATTCCCGCGATCAGCCAATGTTGTCTACAAAACAACATAAGTAAGTTAACATGTTTGCTATTTGTTGTTGCTAATTTCATATTTACTTTACATATCGATTTAAGCTCTGACATTTATGTTGGAGTGGGAGTGGGCCTTCACTCAGTAGAACCAATAGAAGCACCCTTTTTATAAGTAATTGTAATTAATGGGAGGTGGGAGCACAATTTACAAAAACTCATCATGCTGTGTGAAAGAAGACTTGAAACTAGCGAATTAAAACATAAAGTCTTTATGAAAAGGTTTACCAAGGTAATAAAACCAAGTGTAAAGGTCACATCGAGTTCCCATTGACTTTAATGGAATGAAAATTCTTCTGCACCCAGCAGGAGGGGAACTGCAGGGTTTTCATTATTTCCACATTGGCTTCATTTCCAGCCTTGGATACTTGCTGCCTGGAAATCACATTAAAATTTGAGTTTTATATTAGAGAATATTAGAGATTCAGCTAGAAGGGGGGCGGGAACGCTTCTGAGACAACAGAGAGATGTTAATATTATTATCATTATCATTATCATCTCTTAGTTTACTAATATACCAATTTATACTTATTAATTCATCCAGGTGTAGGATAGTGCAGCGATCAGTGCCAACAAAAAATAATTTAACCTAAATAATTATTTTAAGTGGCCAAAGGCAGAGGACTTTTCTTCATCCGCAGTAAAAGTGTGCTAGTGTAAGTATGTGGCGCAGAGGGTGTAAAGATGGGACCAACAGGAAGTGGCTGTCATAACATAATGAACAGAGCCACGCTTAGTCTGCTCCATTTGTGTGGCCTAGATCAGGGGTCTTCAACCTGTTTTCAGGCCAAGGACCCCCTTGTGTTGGGTGGGTGGGTTACTGGGGTCAGTAGAACATCTCATGTGGGGGCTGTGTGGTGTCCCAGGCTGTTAATGGTGGAGGGGGACAGCCTTGGCATGCTGCATCTGTTATGTATAATTTGGCTGTGCTTATTATCTAGTTAGAATGTGCAATGCGATGTGTTTATAGGGTTTAATGTGTCATGAGGTTTGTGTGTTATGTGTTGTAATCAATGTGTATGTGTCACATCAGCGTGGTAGAGAGGGGTAGTTGTGGTGCTGCCCCCTCTCCATTTCCTCATGTAAATCAGTAGGTTTGGTGTTTGGTGTGCAGCGTCACAAATAAAAGAGTGTTCTTATACATAGTTATCAATGCTAATCCTTCCAATCTGAAACCCACTGGTCATTACAATACTGTAGTTTATTTTGATACATAGCCTATTATATATTTGGAGTATTTTGTATCAAGAACCATTTTGATGTATGGTTGCTCATACCTCTCTGTATTATGACGGGACTCCCTCTTTCATTGGTGTTTCGCCTTGATTGCGTCTAAACCCTAACATTTAACTTCACTAAAACTATGTCTAAACCTAACTAACCCTAACCCTAACCTCACAAACACTATGCCTAACCATATAACCCTAACCCTAACCTCGAAGAGATTATGCTTAAACCTAACCTCAAAATCCTGTCTGCCTGGGCGAAACACCGGGAAAAGAGACTCTCCCGTATTATGACACTGTACAGGCCAAGCTTCAGGCCTGTAGTACAACATTGCACCAGTTGAGTCACTATTTCATCACCCCTGGGCCAGATGTCATCAGTGGTGGTAAACACACCTACCTTTGCTTGTTTAATTCGTCGTGGCCACCTGGGTATAGTCCGTTGTTGCCTGACAATCAGAGATTATGTCTCTGCCTATACTGACGCATCTGGCGAGAACACAAAGCTACTGCTTTAGAAACCAGTCATATCACCACCCCAATATGAAGGACCACCCTCAAAACTTTATTTTTTTATTCTTCTAATAGTTTCCTCCCAGTTTCAGCAATGGAAACTGAGATATTATGCTACATTCTCTAGTTGAGTGAAGCATTTAGAGACTCTGCTGGAGCTCACAAACAACCTGTTCCTCTAGGGCAGTGGTTCTCAACCTGTGGATCGGGACCCCAAGGGGATCCCCACATGATTTTGGGGGTCCCCAGATGACAGTGAAGTGACAATTTAAGGACTTATAAGGCCTTTTTAATACCTCTGGAAAAAAATGTTAATGTAAAGAAAAAGATCTTGCATCTAAAGTAATCAACAAACTATACTATAAAAGCTGGTGAAACACTGGCCAAATTGTGAAATAATAGAAGTAAAAACAATAAAATGGTCTGTAAGCAGCAGAAAGCTGGATTGTACAATGTGGCCTGACAGCATTAAGCTGGGTTGTACAACATTGATCCTGGGGGCCTCTGACACAGTAAGCTGGGTTGTAGAATGTGGCCCCTTATGTGACTATTGTCATCGCAGACCCCTTAACAGTGCTTGTGCCAAGCTAGATGTGGATCAGAGCGGCTCTGGTATGACTGTTCTCATGGCAGTCCCCTGAACAGTGTCTGTGCCAAGTTTGGTGCAGGCCGGTGGTCCAGATGTTACTTTTGTGACATCCATGGTCGACCCACCATCTATGCAATTTTAATTTAACTAGGTTTTCAGGCCACTACGCGGCTTTCAAATCTAGTCCTACAGTATATTGCGCTGATCAGTATTAAGGTCTTTTATATACACTGATTTTAGGTGGATCTGATTATCCTCCTAGGATGCAAACAGGTGCAAAAAACATGAAATTGCACAGAAATGCCACAAAAACATAAAAATGTCTGACTTCCCTTTAGTCATGATTCCAAGATAATTATTTTGTTAATCTGGACATTTGTTTGGACGTTTGTACATGTATGTGGAACCGTAATGTGTTTTATTTATGTATTTATTTGTGCATAGAATAATAACTAGAAAGGGGGGGGGGATTTGTGCTTGCCTGCTGTGAAAGATTACGTAATGCCATAAGGTGGCACAGGGGATGGCACAGCACTGGGTATAAAACTTAACAACTGGACAAAGGATTTAGAGAAGGGGGAGGGTTAGACCGAGGAGGACAGTCATGAGGGCTTCTCTAGTCATACACCTGCTTTTATCCTTGATATTGCTCTCTTCCTTTTCCGCTTTGTCTTCCTCATCTTCCTCTTCTTGTGGCTTACAGGCACCGTTTAATCTCAACAGAATGTACAAGCCTGGGGACTTGGTTCTGGGTGCAGTGTTTGATATGCACCACTCCTCTGTCCTCCCTGATCTGTCTTTCACCTCCGAGCAACAGGACCCCATTTGCTATGAGTGAGTATCACATAGCAAGCAAGAGAACAGGGACCTTGTTTTGATGTATAGGATTATGATTATGATTGATGTTGTATATTTCGACAATATGCAAGGTTACAGTGGCATTTTGTGTTAGTTTCTACATTGACGCGTTCAGATGGGCCCAGACCATGGCTTTTGCCATTACAGAGATCAACAGAAACCCCAGGCTGCTACCCAATGTCACTCTGGGGTATATTATCTATGATACCTGTTACACGCTTGAAGTTGCATTCCATGCTGCGTTGTCATTGGTCAGTGGGAGAGAGGAGCAGTTTCAACTGGATGAGAGCTGTGTTGGCTCTCCTCCAGTGCTCGGCATTGTGGGTGCTGATTCCTCAGCAAATTCTATTGCCATCTCTAGTGTATTAGGTTTGTACAGAGTGCCCATGGTAAGTTGCTTACTTGAAACCCCTGTTACCATCACCTATTGATGATGATGTGATTTGGATGTTTATCAAATATAATATGATGTACAATGTATATAGTATATTTAAAGCTTGAAATACATATTTACAGAGCATAAGAGTGGAACAGGCAGATTTTCAGCAGGGAAAAAAGAGAAACAAGGGAAAAAGACAACAAGGTATCTACATATTTACACATATCCATCCAAACATTATGTACATGACGAGGTTTAGAAATAGCAGGTTGTATACAAATACTGTCATGACATAGACATTATTGCAAGAAGAGTATCAGTGTGTTGTGCCATTGTTTTGTTTGTTAATGTGTTGTAATCATCATCAGTCAATCAAAGGATACAATTTGAAAATGAACTGTTGCTGGGGGAAAGAGACAGACACAGAGAGAGAGAGAAAGTGGGGGGGGGGGGTCTAGGTGAGCAGTCAGTGATGTTGAGCAGGGTGACAGGTTGAGTGGAGCATGAGAACAGCCTTGTCAGTCCTCACTCCACTCACATGCTTTGTTTGCAGGGGAAATCCCCTCCCCCAAAAAAAGAAAAAGAAAAAGGAAAAGAAAATACATAAAGACAATTGTAAATTACAGAACAGATGTTTTGTGTCTCTTTCAGGTAAGTTACTATGCCATGTGCTCCTGTCTGAGTGACCGGAATCAGTACCCTTCCTTCTTCAGAACAGTCATAAGCAATACCATCCAGGTGAACTTCTAAGTAGTGCATGTTCCACACACTTGACAAATACCTCTCTCTAGTGAGTGTAATTGATGTTGCATTATAATCACCTCTCATTTGCTTGTGTGTATTACTGCTGTAGCCTAAAGGTCTCTGTTGACTTGACAGCATCAAAAGGAAATTATTAGACCTTTTCATTGTGGAATCTGGAGATTCACTGAGATAGATAGAAAGACCTTTATTTATGCCGCAGGGGAAATTCACTTGCCAAAGGTCAAGGATTTACGACAATGTGAATAATCTAGTTCAAGCACTTATCCCTCCCTTCTATATCCATTCAGGTGCGAGCTATGCTCCAGATTATGAGACGGTTCGAGTGGACCTGGGTGGGAGCGTTGTTTAGTGATGATGCCTATGGCCGCGATATTGCCCACATCTTCCAGTCTGAGCTTGCCCAGTCTGGTTTGGGTTGCCTGGCGTATGTGGAGGTTTTTCCCTATGACAGTGACCCAGCTGAAGTCCAGAGAATTGTCTCTGTGATGAAGAAATCCACAGCTCGTGTGGTCATTGTATTGGAATATGGGACCCGTATGATTAAACTCATGGATGAGGTTGGGGTTGTGATCCATGTTATTTGGGAACTCATAATTATAAGGAATCTGAAATGAGTTGTATTGAAGTGAAGACATCCTTTCATAAATACAAATATGTTGTTATTCATTAGCTATTGTTATTCATTTTGGTTCAATATTAGTATTTGGTTCAAATTAAATGCGCAGTAATTGTAATTGTATGTCATAATGTATTTTAACACGTTCTTCTCTGCACAATAAGCAAATAATGAAAATTCACACATCTGAAACTATTTTTTTATTGTTACAATTGTATTAGATAGCATTTGTCTGATAGTTTAGTGTATTACTATTATTATTATTATTATTATTGTCGTTGTTGTTGTTGATCGTAATCAACAGGTGGTAAAGCAGAAGGTGACAGGTTTTCAGTGGATAGCTGACATAAGCTGGATAGAAGACCCAAACCTCCAGACTCCTCGCTTCTTGCCGTACCTGAGAGGAACCCTGGGTCTTGCAGTCCATCGTGGAGAGATACCAGGCCTCAAGGACTTCTTGTTGAAAATACATCCTGACAATGACCTTAACAGCCACAAAAATATCATAGTGAGTCTTGGCGGGGCTCAAGGTTTACTCTGGCTAGTTTGTTCAAGTGTGTGAGTGCTGTAGAGTAGACTGCTCTTCATCAGTCTGCTGCCTGTGGCCTTGTGACTGTGGAGCCACTTTCCATGTGGCAACTTCTGAAACAATCTGTTGCTGGGGTGACCACGATCTTTGATGATTCGGCAAGCTTTGCTTGCACGCAGTATTCATTGAATACGTCTTGGTTGGCGGGGAGATCACATCTGCTGATGCGTAGGGATAATAGTTCACCCCCCAAAAAAATATGTTTTTCTATCGATTAGTCACCCTATGGACTGGAGACTTAAATTCATCGATATTTTTTAGTTTTTGTCGA
The DNA here is from genome assembly GCF_963280865.1 of Gymnoscopelus braueri. Lineage (NCBI taxonomy): Eukaryota > Metazoa > Chordata > Actinopteri > Myctophiformes > Myctophidae > Gymnoscopelus > Gymnoscopelus braueri. Next base: position 3,611,789 of record NC_137608.1, read on the forward strand.
ATTCCTAAGCCAATAATTTGTTGACCAGCAGACCGGTAGGCAGTGGATCCAGTAAGAGACACAAAGGACAGCATGGCGGTCCAGGCACCCTAGGCTGCAATGCCAGCCTGACAGCGTGTCACGGGTTCGAGTCCCGATCCCGATGACCTTTGCAGCGTGTCACTCCCCCATTTCCTGTCAGTCTACTGAGGTGACTAATCGATAGAAGAAAAAAAAAATTTGGGGGTGAACTATCCCTTTAAGCTGCAATTTCAATCTGATGTCTGATTTTATATATTCACAAGGTATTATTTTTCTGTTTGAGTATTCATTTTGTTTCTTCAGGTGAGGCAGTTTTGGGAACGCACATTTGAGTGTAAATTTGCACCCCTTCCGTCAGAGTGGGTGGATGCTGGTGGAAGGGTGTGTACTGGCCAAGAGGACCTAGGAACAGCAGAAACTACCCTGTTGGATGTGTCTAACCTCAGGGCAGAGATTATGGTGTACAAGGCTGTGTACGCTCTGGCCCATGCCCTCCATGACATGTTGCAATGTGTGCCAGGAAGAGGGCCTTTCACTGGGCACAGCTGTGCCAGTTTGCAGACAATACAGCCATGGCAGGTGTTATATTAATAAACTGTTTACTAGAGTTTCTTGTTGGATTTAATTTGTAATAATAATGAATAAGGAATAATACTACTTATTGCCTGCTGTGAATGTTTACCAATTTATTGTATATTTATATGTATTATTTATGTAATTGTTTGTTTGTTTGTTTGGGGGGGGGGTATACATATTCTGTGCTGGGACACAGAAGCCCCCCCTTCCATTCCCCAATGCACAGAATATTATTTCATGTTTAAATACTATGTATTAAATAAATGTGTAAATACTGGAGGCATGTAGTTAATACATAAACAATCCAGTGTCACTATTGTGTATCTTGTACAAAATCGTATCCTTCTCCTCATAATTTTGTTCATCACCATTTCTAGCTTGTGTATTACCTGGATAAGATCAACTTCACCACATCATTTGGTGATCAAGTATCATTTGATGGGAATAGTGATGCCTCACCAGTCTGTGATATAATGAACTGGGTGTGGCTCCCTGATGGAAGCATAAAGGTTCAGTATGTAGGTGTGTACAAGAAGTCAACATCCGCAGGTGAAGAGCTCATCCTTAATGAAGGCAGAATCTTCTGGAACTTTGAAACCAAAAAGGTCACTTTGGCTTTATAAAATACCTCATGTTGAGCTCAGATGTGCATGTAATTTACTTTGGACTGAAATTGATCATTGTTACCTTCCTCTGTAGCCGCTTCGGTCAGTGTGCAGTGAGAGCTGTTCCCCTGGAACCCGTGTGGCCAGAAGGAAAGGAGAACCTGTCTGCTGCTTTGACTGCATTGCTTGTTCTGAGGGAGAGATCAGCAATGAGACTGGTAGGTTTACATTATGTATGAACAGTAGGTTATCTTTAGGCTGATACTGTACGTCTGTCCCTTTGATCTTCTCTTCTTTGTTAGACTCTACGGAATGCATGAGTTGTCCAGAGAGCTTCTGGTCCAGTCCCCAGCGTGACCACTGTGTCCCTAAGAGCGTGGAGTTCCTCTCCTTCCATGAGGCCCTGGGTATCTCCTTGACAACCATCTCATTGTTAGGCACACTTACGTGTGCCATTGTCATGGGAATCTTCATCTATCATCGAGACACACCCATGGTACGCGCCAACAACTCAGAACTCAGCTTCCAACTTTTGCTGTCACTCAAACTGTGTTTCTTGTGCTCACTTCTGTTCATTGGCCGTCCCAGGCTCTGGACTTGTCAGCTGAGGCATGCAGTATTTGGGATCAGCTTTGTGCTGTGTTGCTCATGTATCCTGGTAAAGACTATGGTGGTGTTGGCTGTGTTCAAGGCCTCCAGGCCTGGGGGTGCAGATATTATGAAGTGGTTCGGTGCCATGCAGCAGAGAGGAACAGTTCTGGCTCTTACTTCCATCCAGGCAATAATCTGCACAGCCTGGCTAGTGTCTGCCTCACCAACTCCTCATAAAAACACACAATACCATATTGATAAGATAGTCTATGAGTGTGCAGTGGGATCAACAGTTGGTTTTGCAGTGTTACTTGGTTATATTGGTTTACTGGCACTCCTCAGCTTCCTCCTAGCATTCATGGCAAGGAATCTTCCAGACAACTTCAATGAAGCCAAGTTAATCACTTTCAGCATGTTGATCTTCTGTGCCGTGTGGATAGCCTTCATCCCAGCATATATCAGCTCTCCAGGCAAATATGCAGATGTAGTGGAGGTATTTGCTATTTTAGCTTCTAGTTTTGGCCTTTTGGTGGCACTCTTTGGACCAAAGTGTTATATAATCCTTTTGAAACCTGAGAGAAACACTAAGAAGTCCATCATGGGTCGAGATGCCACCAAGACGTAGAAGCAGATCAAGTCAATGATTATACATTTTCTGTGTATTCTATAGCAATACGTGTATATGGATATATTTGATTGCTGATCACCTTGTTAGTAACAGATTATTTTTTTCACCATATTAAACTAAATCCAGTCAGAGATCTATTTTCTATCAAAAAGTTGGCGGAAAAGTTTGGTGATTTTACACAAGACAAAATAGCACCTTTTCATTCTCTGGGGCTCAAAGTACTATACAGTATGTAAGAGGCAAATTAGGTTTAAAATTGACAAATGTACCCTTTAGCTACTACTGTCTAACAGCATTATTTTTTTGAATATTCTGGTTTCAATGGGTTAAAGCTGCTTTGTGTGACAGAGTCAAAAAACTTGAAAACAATATTCTCTGCATTTCATAACACTACCAATCAACGTGCACTTGACGGCCATCCATATCCAAAAAAATGCATGTTTTCAAATAACTTCTGGCCCCTCCCCTCCCATACCCTTGCTTCCCACTACAGTATGTTAGGTTATTCAGTGCAGGAAAAGCACATGTGCAAAGACCATTTACTCTATAATGCACACTGTAGGTAACAATGTAACAACTATGGACGTTTTTTCGTCCAAAAATGTTATAATAAAGAAACACCACAATGAAATGGTCTGTGACCATAAAATTGGGTGTTAGGGAAACACTGCCCCTAAAATGAAATTCCGGGCCTGGACATTCAAGGTCATCATTCAAGGCCCTTACAGAGGTACCAGTCAGTGACAGTGCTAAGTAGACAAATAAAGGGTGATGTGAACATTTCAGCCACTCAAATGACATTTTCAGCAATTTGCCATTTGATATAAGGTTTAATGAGTTATAATACATACAAAATAATTTGGGGAATATTTAGACATCATTGATTTATACAATCCATTGACCTCAAAACAACTTAACAGTTGCGACAAACATTCGGCAAGAATAGCAGATCCACGAGGCATCGTGACATTGTTTGAGCTTGAAAATTTGCTATTTCCGACCAGAGAGCTGTGGTGTAGAGGGAAAAAAGAAGCGGACTATGTATAGAGCCCAGTGGGACTCCGGTCGACTAATTATCTCCATATAATTGGTCCTCACTAATACTCATTATAAGATGGCACCATTTATGTCTACTGTTGTTTCTCAAGAGGTGGGCTATGGACAGAAACCTGCCTACCAATGATATCAGTTCACTTTTTTTTTTACTGATGTAAGAACAATGGCTTCTATAGTATACTGTATCAGCATGCTAACTTTCCAGGAACAGAAAGGCTGTAGTTTCTATAAGCTTGGACTCGCCATCGATGATGTCACTGGTAGGCAGGTTTCTCAACTGTCCATTGACCACCAATGAGGCACACAGCCAGTATGTGTATCATATGTATTATTAATGCATTGAGTACAATAGAAACAAGCCCCCCTGCGGCTTTTTGAGTTATCCTTTAAGCATAGCCTTTGTACCTTGTTAACCCATTTAGACCTGAGGCCGATTCTAAAATCGACAAGAATGTGACAAACACCAAAAAAAAAATCTCCATGAATTCAATGCTTCATGCGGTGTGTAATTGATAGAAAATAAGTAATGTTTTGGGTGAACTACTCCTTTGATAAAGTATTCAATAAATCAAAGCAGACAGAAAGGTTGCCCTCTTATACTGACCATTAGTGAGGGCCAATTATATGAAGATAAGGTAAAGAAGTGGTGAAGTGCTCCTTTATCATGATGACTTGCAGTACAGTAATGTGTGGCTGCGCTGCAGATGATGTCCTGTAACGCACGCTTTCTCAACGTCGGTTCTGGGGCCCACCAGGGGTCCTTACAGGTCTATAACTCTTTGAGAGTGTTGTACATTGTACACACTAAAAAGTTACAGACCCGTAAGGGTCCATTTGGACACTCTTGTGGTCCTCGGACCCTACATTGAGAAACACTGCTGTAACATTTGTGTCCAGCAGCAGGCCCAGCAGTGAGTGAGTTAGTTAGTTATTGTCCTTGGTCCACTGTTCTGTCCACTGGACTATCTGCTCCAGGTTGCGCTCCAGGTCCTCCGGCTCATTGCTGGCCAGCTGGTGAACGAGCTCCTCCTTGTAGGCTTCCATGGCCTCTTCGTAGATGGTCTGGAAGATCTCACACTGCACGTTGTCCTGCAGCTTCTTCCCCGAGTAGCCCCTGTCGGCAAGGGAAGAGGGTGGATCAATACGTCAGTCATTAGGGCTGGCCGTCTATTTTTATCGTTTTCCTCAATATTATTATTTTCCCAAAAGTTTGGCACCTAACTAGCCCTACATACTTTCACCAAGAAACCCCATTCGTTGTTTTCCCAGGTATAATGCAATAAAAATGGATGAATTTGGCACCTCGCAACTCCTTATTTTTCACCTAGAAACATCAGCTTACTGTGGACACACATTCTTGAAGTTTAGGTTTGTTGTTTTTTTCAGTTGCCTCAGAATGATATTTAATGTATTCAATTCTTATTGTCTCCGCCAGGCCGAAAGGCATGGCGAGAGAGTATGTTTTCGCCCCTGTCCGTCCGTCCGTCCGTCCGTCCGTCCGTCCGTCCGTGTGTCCTGTCTGTGTGTTACCAGCTAATCTCTGGCACCGTTGGCCCGGTCGCTCCGAAACTGTGCACACACACTCCCTGGATGCCAATTCAGAACCTCTGCCCCAATTTTTTCACATGGGCCTGTTATAGCGCCACCAGGAGGCCGATTTGTGCAAAACCCTTTTTTTTTACATTACTCCTACAGATTTTATCCAAACGTCATGCAAATCGGTACACAGTATCTCTATAGTCATGTGATCAACACAAATCTCTCCGATTTCCCATATTCCATCCTCATTGCCTATGGTTGGCTTCCAAAGTTTGCAGGATTGGTCCGTTTTTAACAAAAAGCCTCAAACTATGCACGCAGCTTGCGATTTCCGTGAATTTTCACACGCACATTCCCACTAGGCCGAGGAAGAAATGCCACCCTTTTCACATTGGCCTGTTATAGCGCCACCAGCAGGTCTAATTTAGCAAAACAAATTTTTGGAACAAAATGCCTCAAATCATGAATGCAGTGTCTGATTGCCGTGAAAGACCTAAGAATAGATGGCACCCTTTTCACATTGGCCTATTATAGCGCCACCAGGAGGCCACAATAACGTACCTGACCTGGCGGAGACCTGTGCTCCGAGGAGCACTTTTTCTAGTTTTAAACGTGGTCTCAGTAAATAGGAACATCTCAGGTGCAGTATAGTTTCCCCACTTGTACTTTATAGAAAACTCAGCATAAACAACCAGAAGCAGGCAGAACTAGGGCCGAACAAGGCAGAAGGAGCCTGCTGGCTAAACTCTACAGTCGTGGGCAGGTACTTTACCCCTGCTGAGTGGTATTAACCACTTGAACCCTAGTATCCCTCTTCTGGGGTGAACATTCGGACAAAAATAGCCGACCTACAAGCTCACAACTCGTCGCAACGTGACATGTTGTGAGCTTGTAGATCGGCCATTTTCCACAAAGATTTTTGACCACTTGAAACGCAGTGGAGAAAAAAAAACAAAAAAAAACACTCAAGAACAGATACTCAAATTGTTTTACTTGAGTACAGTACTCAAGTAAATGTACTTTGTTAATGTCCACCACTGGAAGTACCTGGTCTCCAGTCGGCTGTACAGATGGGTGTTGTCCGTGCGAAGGACAAACACTATATGGAACCAGCGCTCAGGGAAGAAGTCACAACCATGGTAGTCCACGATCACACCGCCATCCGACATCTTGTCCTCAAGCTCATCAACCACCTGGAAAAACAACAAATGCACCATTACCGACTGTATACTGAATTACTTTCCCATATGTTGGATTACTTTCCTATTTAGTTGGATCACCTTCCAATGTGCTTTTGTTTGCATGTAATGTATAGTGAAAATACGAGCTTGTAGATGGGCTATTTTTGGCAAGTATTTTTGTACTTTTTGGAAGAAAAAAAAAAAGACACAAAAAAGACAAGTTGAATTGATATATTGAGAAAATACAGCCAGACAGTGGATGAAAGTTAGCCTAGTGAACCATCCTGGTCGTGTGAATTCACCTTATCATGAGCCTGAAGACCTGTCTGGCGTTGGGTGTGTTTTGCATAAACAAAAAGTTGAAGAGCCAATCAGCGCCTGTCAATCACAGAGCCCTGAGCGCAGACGCCGATTGGCTCTTCCAATTTTTGTTTCTGCAAAACGCCCACCCAGCGCTTGGGGCCAGAGACAAGTCTGCAGAAGACACATTCACACATTCACATGATGATGTGAATCCCCACAACCGGGATGGTTTACCAGTCTAGATGAAGTTATGATTTTGTGCAACATCCTATGTTAACCCATTCAATCCGGGGACGCATCTCTGTCATTTTAGATTTCTTTGGCTATTCAAAAATAGCAGATCTACAAGCTCATAGTGCGGCACTCATGCCGCGCTCTGAGCTTGTCTATCTGCTATTTTTGAAAAATCGTGAAAAGTTGTGCAAATCTTTGAGTATATATATTTTTTAAGCGAACATTTGTAACTCAAATATTTGCTTCTGGCACGTCCCTGGAACAAAACATTTTTACAAATGTTCGCTTTAATATATATATATATATATATATATATATATATATATATATATATATATATATTATTCAAAGATTTGCACACATTTTCATGATTTTTCAAAAATAGCAGATCTACAAGCTCATAGCGCCGGCACTTGGTGCACTTGTATATCTGCAATTTTTGAATAGCCAAAGAATGACAGAGATGCGTTCCCGGATTCAATGTGTTAAAATTGCCAAATGGGTGGACGGTGAACGTCACAAACATAGCATCCGGACTTGCGTGACGCACTGTTTCTCAAAAACATCAGAAGATAGCTCGGCTCTGATCAGCGCAGTATAGGACTAGATCTGAAATTCGTGTTTGAAATTTTGCTTCCAGACCTCACTGTGAGGGCAGACCCCAGGTTGGGACACACACTGCTCTCTAGATGTCTGATGGACGTTGTGTGATGAAGAGCTGACACTCACCCTGTCCTCATCCAGAACGGGACACTGGTACTCTTCATCAAAGCCGTCAAAAAGTTTCCCTGAGGAAAAGATCATTATGGTCAACATCAGCAATACCACTCAACTGGTATCTTGAAAATGTATTTTCTGTTTACTAAAGAGCTGGGGAGACAGGGAGACCCCCTGTTACTTAAACACTACCAGTGGTTACTACCACAAATATAGCCCTGGGTTTTTTAGTAGCCAATTATTTCTTACCCCTTTTTTCTCCCCAATTTAGTCATTATGCCAATTGATTCCTCCCCACACACATTCCTGTGTCGTCACTGCAGTCGTATGCTACCAACTCACCTACCAGTGAGGACCCCCACCGGGAGGACGTAGAGCCTTCGTCCTACTCCTCCCGCCCAACACTCCCCGCTGCCGTCCCAACCCGTAGGAGTACGTGCAATGACCAATATCACCCTCCATGGCCGGCTTCCCTCCCCCGAACACGGGCAAATTGTGTTCTTATAGACGCCTGACAAAGCCGCATGCACCACGGTGGATTCGAACCCACAACCTCCGTGGTGGTGGGCAGGGACTTTACCACTGCGCCACCCGAGCGCCGCTATTCACCTGTTTCCTAGGCTGTGTGTTTTCCACTTCCTGTCGATTTGATCCAATGAAATCCAATGAAACTGGTCAGATGACCAATGATATCCAATGAAATTGACAGGAAGTGGAAAACACACAGCCTAGGAAACAGGTGAATAGCCTTAAAAAAAATAGTCTTAGGTTTTTAACCAAGATATATCACAACACCTTTAAAAGGTAGACTTTTAATAGGGATATGTGTAAGATCTTACCCTCCTGTGCGAGGTCGCCTACATTGATGTAAGTCAGTCCTGTCCTCTGTGCAAGCTCTTTGCCCAAAGTTGTCTTACCGGTACCAGGAGTACCTGTAAGAGAAAAGAAAAGTCATCATCACCACCACCACCAACATCATCATCATCCATCCATTAAAGGAGCACTTCACCCATTTTCAACCGACCTCCTTCATATAATTGGTTCTCACTAATGCTCATTATATGATGGCACCATTTCTGATGTTTTTCCTTTCATATTAATGCAAGAACAATTGCTTATATTTCAGCATGCTAACATTCCAGTACGAGAAAGGCTGTAGTTTCTATGGAATCCCCACTCATGATGTCATTGGACAGGTTTCTAAACTATAGCCCACCAATGAGACGGTGTGTGTAGACAGGAACAATTATATGAAGACAAGGTTGAAAATGGGTGAAGTGCTCCTTTAATAACTTGACGACTTGAACCCTAACATCTCCATTCTGGGGAGACTATTCATCTAAAATAGCCAACGCGTTGTGAGCTTGTAGATCGGCTATCTGAGTGCGTTCCCCCTCCAATATTATAATACTGTACATGTATGTAGGTCAATACTGTAGCTCTGATACATTTGGTATTCTTGTCAGAATGTGCTCCCCCATTCAAATTAAAATAGTCACAATATCTTAACCATTGTTTTACAGTTTGATAATCCAAAATGTTTTTCTGTAGTAGATTAAACAATGGCAAATATTAGTTGTTTAAATGATGAGACATATTTAATCACAACAAACAACACTTGTATGAATCTTGATGAATTGAATACACAGGACCACAATGGAAACAAACCCTTAGGTTTTTTTGTGTTATCCTTTTAGCATCATTGTATAGGCTAATCATACCACTTGCAAACTGTTAATAGAGTATTCTATCAAACAAACATTGTATTGAGAGGGGGGGCACATTCTACTAACTTGGGAAACAACATTTGTCCAGATCCAATCAAACAGTAAAATATGAATTGACCCATGTGTGACTCTGAGGGTGTACAAATATGGAACTTACGGGTGCATTTGGTTCAAATACACTCTCATAGCCTTTGATCAAGAATATCATAGATGTATTTTATTGAATTTGACAGTTTTGTGTAAACAGGTCAAAATCAATAAAATACATCTATGATAGTCTTGATACAAGTCTAACACTCTCAGAGTAGGCTACATCATTGGTTCTCAAAGTGGGGTCCGGGGACCCCCAGGGGTCCTTGAGGGAGTTCCAGGGGGTCCCCAACTAAATGATAATATAGGAACCAAATGAACCCTTATGGGTCTGTAATTCTGAGAGTGTACAAATGTTTTGTCACATTTGTACACTCTGAGTTAAATGAACATTGATTTTACAATATAAGTTGGGGTCCCAGAGATAGAAATGTCATTACATGGGGGTCCATAGCCTAATGAATGCATTTCAAACTGGGGGTCCTTGAAATTAAAATGGTTGAGAATCACTGCCGTAAAAAACTTCTTATGGGGGTCCCTGCCTGGCATATCTTTTCAAATGGGGGTCCACGGGCTAATAAGTGTCAATTTGGGGGTCCTTGCCATGAAAAAGTTAAGAGAACCACTGGGCACACCTGATGTTGTTCATTGAGAGTGAGGAGGATTTCACTGCGTAGATTGGAGGGGGACACACACATTTTGACAGGGATACACACCATGCCACAATACCATGGATTTCAATAGCAAAGCAGATTGTTTGTACCTGTCAGCAGAATGTTCGGTCTCTTCGTGATCTTCATGTTTGTTTGAAGTGATGATCCGCCGGTTAGAGGTGTGTAAACAGCGTGTTTTCTTCTGGACAAACACACACACAGAGATAGGAAGCAAAATCCAGAACGTGCTGTGCGTGAAGGATCACATGCACTCACCATGCGCACACCGACCACTGTCAAGTTACACACCAACAACAACTAGAGAAGTTCCGGGTCGCCTTTTTGTGGAAGAAAAGTGCGTTCGGAAATGCGCACCGGGGAGCGCACTCGCCTGTTAGTTTGCATTGGCCAGTGCGCTCAGTGCTGTATTTCCGAACGCAGTCTAGTAGAATGATTTTAATAATTTCCAAAATTGACTATTTTATTAGATCACAATCATTATTGTCATACTTAGGGTGTGTTCGGAAATGCGCACCGGGAGCACTGGGCTATTAGTTTATTGGCCAGTGCGCTCAGTGCTATATTAGAAACCTTAACACCTTGTACAAACCCTAGCTCTGAAACATATGGCGCTACTTCTTCCTAGTTTTTGAAATTTCTACATTTACAACCCGTACATCAACATAAACGTTCAGATTTCAAATATAAAGTGCTTACCCCACGGCCACGGATGTAACAGGTTAAAACGCCTGGGTCTAATTACCAATATCTTCCGTATTGTTCAATAAAAAGCATTTGACTCCTATCGGCGGCCATTTTTTCATAGAGTTATTTGTATCCGCATGCAGTACACCTTCCAACCGATAGGGTCGCGTGAAATCATACGAAGGAAATGCTGAGAAAATGACCACCGATCGAATTCAAATACTTTTTTATTGGACAATACGGAAGATACTAGTACTTAGACCCAGGCGTTTTAACTTGTTACAACTGTGGCCGTGGTGTCAGCACTTTATATTTGAAATGTGAACGTGTATGTAGATATACAGGTTGTAAATGTAGACATATAAAAAAAACAGGAACACGTAGCACCAAACAGGGATACGTCACACACCATGTGAACTACAAACACTAAAAGCTATGAAAACCAGAATAATCTGTGATGAATATATTTTTTTCCAGTATTGTAAGTGCATTTTGTCCTGTTATTTGTAATTGTAATGTTGATATTTTGTCTATAAAAAAATGGTTCTCAACCTGTGGGTCGGACTCGGGATCCCCAGTGGGTCCACACATGATTTTTTCCCCAGATGACAGTGAAGTGACAATTTAAGGACTTGTAAGACCCTTTTAATACCTAAAAAAGAAAATGACCATATTAAACTGCATCAAAATAATCAACAAACTATACTAAAAATTGGTCAAACATTGGCCAAATAATATGAACATAGCAGATGTACAAGTTTGCGAGGCGCTACTAACTAATTATCAACAACTTCTAGTTATAGTACTTTTACTTGTGGAGTAAAAGTACAATATTTGCCTCTGAGATGTAGTGGAGTAAGTAAAGGTATTGAGAATTGGAAATACTCCAGTGAATTAAAATTACCTCAAACCCATACCTCCCATTGTATTTAATTACAGTAAATGTACTTCGTTACTTTACACCACTGTTTTTTCAAAACTTTTATTTTGGGGGAAATAATTGCACATCCGCTCGTTCTGCGGCCTCAGCACGGTTCACTTGACAAGGTCCCTCTGGTGACGTCACTTTCAGGCGCCCCGCGTTGCAGAAGGACCCCACGAGAGTCGGTCTTGTTGTCGTGTCGCGCTCCAAAAACAGCAGATCTACAATCAAACAGAGCGTAGCATCGTAACGCGCTGTGAGCTTGTAGATCGGCTATTTTCGGAGCGCGACGCCGTCGTGCAACGAAGTATACATCCCGTCTTAAAGGGAACCCGGCCCCCGCTCCTTTAAAAAACGCTGTTGTTGTTGTTTTTTTCTGCAGTTTAAACAGTTAAAACAGTTTAGTTTTTTATCAAATATCTCTGCATTATATATACATATATATTTGGAAAATATTGCAAACTGAGTTAGCCACGGAGGGTCAAACATGGAGGTAAAGACACGTTAAACGTTGGGTTCATGTTTTCTGAGCTAACTTGCACCTTGCTAACTTTAGCTAGCCGATCAATAAGTGAACTCATAATAACATGGATACATCATATTTCCAGTTATGAATGCTCTTCATTCATAAATAATGTGTTCAGCTTTGATCAGTACGTGGTGTCAAGTAACTAAGTACATTTACTCAAGTACTGTAAGTAACATTTTTAGGATTTTATTTTATTTTACAGGAGTATTTCCAATTTCAGTTCTTTTACTTTCTACTCTACATCTCAGAGGCAAATATTATACTTTTACTCCACAACAATTATTTGAAAACTTTTGTTAATAGTTACTTTGTAGATTTAGATTATTATTACAAAACATTAACCTTTTCATCCATATATATATACATTTCGGCCATTTGAAAGTACTTTGAGTACTTGTCGGCAAGCGACACCAGGGAGTATTAATGTGTTTTTACTCTTGGACTTTTGGGGGGCTTATTGGCTAGTCAGTCTGTTATTGTTATTGTCTTGTATTGTTATTGTTAGGACCAATGTCTCATAATGTGTTTTTGCTCTTGTACTGTTTAGTGTTATTTGTTTTACTTGCACTGCTTTTTTGTACATACAGTGTCCTGTGCAGCAGTGGTGGAAAAAGTACTCATTTTTTTTAACTTAAGTACTGTAAAAGTATCAATACTGCAATGTAGAAATAATCTGTTACAGGTAAAAGTCTGGAATTCTAAAATGTACTTGAGTAAAAGTACAAAAGTATTGGTATCAAAATGTACTTAAAAGTACCAAAAGTAGAAAGTAATCCAAAAGCCAAAATATATATAGGGCTGAAGTGGGTAATGTGTGTTTTGTAATAATAATCAAAATCTACGAGTAAAAGTACAATATTTGTCTCTGAGATGTAGTGGAGTAGAAGTAAAAGTATAGAAAATTGGAAATACTCCAGTAAGTTACTTTCCACCACTGCTGTGCAGGCAGCACTGCACTGTAGTAGTAGCTAATAGTTTTCTTTCCCTGTATCTGTCTTTGGTCTTCTTCTTTACTGCTGTATTACTGCCAATGACAACTGAATTTCCCCTGCGGGGTGATTAATATTTTCTGTTCTGAGTATATATTCAAGTACAGGGTCTGTTGATGTTTGTTAAAAATATTTCCTTCTTTTATTTTGTATTGGCAGGCATGTACAGTGCAGAGATATATTGGTTATTTTCAATAAAGGTCTGTATCTTCTTTGTTTTTGCAGTGTTGTCATCGATCAATGTGATCAGCTGCCTCCAGATCGATCAATGTGATCAGCTGCCTCCAGATCAATGTGATCAGCCGTGATCAGACCAGTGAGCTGAGGATGTCAAAGCTTTCTCTCAGAGGAAAAGAACCTCCAAGCAAAGTGAGTTGTGTGCGGTGGAAAAAGTACTCTTTTTCTTTCTTTTTTACTTAAAGGTAGGGTAAGTGATTTACTTTGGTTAAAATAAGTGTTAAATAGCTCTATATTCTGATAGTACTCATCGCTATAGAGTGTTTGTTCAGTAAAAGGAGTCTCCATGTCTCTCCAGCTCTTTATTAAACAGAAAATGCATATTCAGTACTCTCTCCTGATTGGCTTAAATGTTGTCTCCTACCTGAAAATGTACTATATTCTGTTTACTAAAGAGCTGGAGAGACCCCTGTGACCGAACAAACGCTCTGTAGCAATGATAACTATCAGAATATAGTACTTAAACTTTTTAACAAACAAAAAAAATATCACTTACCCTACCTTTTTAAAGGAGTAGTTCACTCAACATGACTTGTTTTCTATCAATTATTACACACCCCATGAAGCCTTGAATTCATGGAGGTTTTTTTTGTCGCATTCCTAAGCCAATAATTTGATGAAATTATATGGGGTTCCCTTGACATTAAAACTTATGAGCACCACTTATATAGCAACATACGTTTTTCAGAAAACTGTTAGGATTTAGAAGGCATTTGTAGAATCGGCCTCAAGTCTTAATGGGTTAAATCAGTGGTGGACAACTTTGATAATGGAGAGGGCCACTATATTTCCACACTCACTCCAGAGGGCCACATTGCATACTGTATACTGTCGGGCAGAAACCTCTTATCTCCGTATTTTAACTTTTTTCGTATGTACTACGCCAGGGGTTCCCAAAGTTGGGGTTGCGACCCCACTTGGGGTCGCGAGAGACTGACGGTGGGGTCGCGAAATTATTTTGGGTCATAAAAAAAAAAAAAAAAAAAAACTTTTTTTTTATTTTTTATTTTGAAATTCAACAGAATGGATGAAATACAACCTAAAATGATTACAAATAGTACATTTTACCATTTTAATACATTTCAAATGCGCACCGAACGTGCAAGTTTATGTGCATAAATTACCTCCAGGTTTAGGTGGGGTCGCGAGTCAATGGCCGCCTTATTTTGGGGTCGCGGGCTGAAAAGTTTGGGAACCCATGTACTACGCCATTCTATGTCACACAAAAGTAGCAAAAATAGCCGATCAACAAGCTCAACTTTTTGAGCTTGTAGATCTGCTATTTTTGCTTTTTTTAAATTGGAATCCTGAAGAGTATTTTTTTTTTCATTTCAAATGCATTTAGTTATACTTATGTTAACATTATGAACTTAAATACAAATATATTGGACATAAAAAAGACAATAGAATTTTAATATTAGTCATTAAGCTACTAATATAGACCGAAGTAATTAAAGCGGGTCATGTTTGCATGTTTGGAATTGTAACAGCTGAAATCAATAATATATCAGTATTCCCATATTAACCTGCGGACCGCATGCATTAAGTGAAGGTGGGGGCCGCATGTTGCCCCCGCGCCGCCAGTTGCCCATGTATGCGTTAAATAATCCATGTGCCCACTGTAGACGAGCCGCTGGGTGGAGCCATCGTTTGGAGATCTGTTTGGTGGCGCCTCCTCTTTCTCCTCTGGAGGAAGTAAGGGGAGGAAGGCCCGGCCTGCCGCCGCTGAGCCTGGCGACGGCGGCACTTGTGGCGGCCCCAGGAAGAGGAAGGGAGACGCTAGCAGCCTAGAGTCTTCTATCGCCGTAGGACAGGCGTCTCAGGGCGACCAGGATGTCCCCTGGGTGGACACTTACGCTCCCCACTCACAGGTAGGCCTCTCGCAATTATTGCATAAATCGCCTCATAATCGTTTCCATGTTGAGAAATGTTCATACATTTTCCCCCCAAAAAGAGGAAATATCAGATTGAAATAAATATCAAAACATCATCATTCTCTCCTCCGCATCATCAGCGCCCATACCCTAGTAGGTGGGGTTGGTGAAAGGGCCTTTCTGTGTGGAGTTTGCATGTTCTCCCCTAGGGTAGTTAATACCCTCACAAAAACATGCAGTAATCCTGGTCTCCATACTGCCTCCCCCTGGTCAGCCGGGGCGCCTGATGGAGGGGAAAGGAACTGGTTGGAATAACGTGTTCCTTCCATGCGCTACGTCCAACCGGGGAAACTCCCCCCTGTCGGGTGATGAGAAGGCTTGTTAGCTCTCATGTATTGAAGGAGGCATGAGCTCGGCTCTGGGCTCTCCCCATAGGCTGGCAGAGGGAGTGTAGCGCCCAGGATTACTTGGACAATTGGCACTGGGTGAAGAAAAATGGTGTTGATTCACCGTCTGTTTCTATGTGAGTGTTTTGTTCCAGGTTCAATGTTTGTGTGTTCGCAGGCTGACCTGGCTGTCCATAAGAAGAAGATAGAGGAGGTGGAGAACTGGATGATAACTCATGTCGATGTTAAAACATCCAAGGTTTGCAGTTTGTCTTCATAGTCCTAGTATGTGTCCCTAGTCTGGGGCCAACATTTGTTGCCACAAAAAAATATTGGTATGGAGGGGGGGGCTAGTATAAACCCCTGGGGCATTCCGGTCAATGTAGGGTAAGTGATATTTTCTGAAAAGTTTTTCATTGCATATCTCCAGCTCTTTAATGAATAGAAAATACATGTTCATGTGGGTTGCCAATGTAACCTATTAAGTTAAAGAGTGATAGGGTTGGGTGATATGGATAAAATCGACCAAAACCTCTATGAATATTGTTATAATATTTTGGGTATGGCTATTAGTGCTTTCCCAAAATATTTACAAAATAGGATTTTTGAATCATCAGTACTGCCTATAATATAGGCATTCGTTTTTACATTATAATACCTAAGTAGGTAAAGGCCACAACACGTACAGGTACAACAGTCAGACAGTCAAGAAACATAATGTGTGAGCTTGTAGATTGGCTATTTTCGGTACACAACATCATTGTGCGACAAATTATAAATGTTGAGCAGTTGGTGTTTGGGATTTGTGCTTCAGAGCAGTCGTCTCTTGTCATCCACAGAGCGGTTCGGTGCTGCTGCTGTCGGGCCCGTCCGGCTGTGGGAAGAGTGCCACGATGCAGGTGTTGTGCAAGGAGCTGGGCTTCAGACAGCAGGAGTGGACCAACCCCTCAGGCCTACCAGCTGCCAGCCTGGATCCAGATGCCTACAAGCAGACGTTTGACCCTGGTGAGATGCTCCTCAAAGATGAGCCACTTACCTAGGGATGTAATGATTATAGATTTTGATGGTACGATTATAGTCTGGGAAATGATCACGGTTTCCCGATTATCCCGATTATTACAACGCAAAAGTCATAAGAATACATAAATTACATGTAACATTTTCTAAAAGCCGGGATTTGACCTTTTTTCTTAAAAAGATGTTGACTGCTATAAAGAAAAACATCACATGGATTCACCTGGGACGTATCATCAGTGTTGTAGCCTGGGGTCGACGGGTGTTTCGGGTCTCGCAACATACATCCTCGCCCAGGTGACCCGGCCGGGGTTGATCAAGCCCCCGACTTAAGTCCCAGTAGCTACCCACGGTCAGTCCTCTTAGGGCAAGGCGGGGCCCCTCAGTCCGCTTCTCCAAAATATTGTTCACAAGAGATCAGCTAGTTTTGCTTAATGTTCATTTTAGATTTTAACCACTTTAACCATTATCTTATACTTTGGCTATTAAAAAATTGCAGATCTACAAGCAGCGAGTGCCGCGCTGTGAGCTTTAGGGCCCAAAAGCAAAGATTTGAGTTAAAAATGTTGTTAAAAAAAGCGCAGCAATGAGCTTGTAGATCTGATATTTTTGAATAGCCAAAGTATAAAATAATGGTTAAGTGGTTACGCAGATGCATTCCCGGATTGAATGGGTTAAATGCCAATGTATATGTGTACCTACTGTACTAGAGCTTTGGGCCACAGAGGAGACGAGCAGGGAGAGAGGGGGATGACAAGAAGGAGAGAGGGGGGGGGGGGTGAAGATGAAGAAGACTAGATATTCTAGAAAGACAGGAACTGACCATGTCCTTGTTTATGACTGAGGAGGAGAACGTCACCTTCAGGTTCCCTGCGTGCGCCGGGGCCACACAGCTGTTCTGGTAGAAGATAATGTCTGTCTACATCTGGGGGGGATGTCCTTACTCTAACGTGCTTTATTCATTTGATGTTGACAACCACAGATGGTCCAAAGCTCCAAACCCAATATTTCTGGTACTGTTCCAGAGGCGAGGAGGAGACACTCAGCCTGTGTCTTGATGGAGGTCATGTATATTTATGGAGGAATCACCCTGACTGGATTCACTAATGACATGTACAAGCTGGACACCACTACAATGGTCTGGTCTTTAATTAACACCAGAGACACACCTGCACCTGCTTCAAGTGACTCTGCCACCATCATCGGGACAAAGATGTTTATATTTGGCGGCTGGGGGGACCCATGGTGTCTACTACAACAACATCAGAGTGTTTGACACAGAGACCAACAGCTGGCTGAGCAGACCTTCTGCACAGCTTCATCCAGAACAACGCAGGGGTCATTCAGCCTTTGCCTACAATGGAGAGCTGTACATATATGGTGGCTGTAACTCGAACCAGCACTTCAATGATCTGTGGAAAATCAATCCACAGACCTTCTCATGGAAGGAGGTTGAGCCCAAAGGGAAAGCCCCGTGTGGGGTGTCTTCGATGAGTTGTTGCATGGTGGGAGATCGTATCTTCCTCTTTGGAGGATACAACACTGATGACCTGTATATCTTAGATTTAAGTCCTAATCTGAAGATGTTATGCAAGCTAGCAGTTATTCAGTACGGTGTGGAGCAGTCTGAACTCCCACACAACATCAGGTGGGAACTGGCAGCCATGACTACCAACTATAACTGAAAACCTAACATAGCCCTATAGAAAGAGAAACAAACTGTGATCCCATTTAAAAAATCACACCCAGTGTGAAGTGGGCGGTGTGATCACAGTGGTCATCACAGTGATGGAAGTTCACTTAAAGAAAAGTAATATTGTGGACCAACCATTGTACACCCCTAACTTAAAATAAAACATAAATATGTTTTTTTTAAGTGCATAGTCCTATTTATAGGGCTATGCACATGTGTCATGTTTCACTAGCCAATCACAGTCCTGAATAGACTGTGATTGGCCAATCACGGTGCAGGGTTAGGGGGGTACACTGGTGGCCAATCACAGCGCAGGGTTGGGGGGGTGCAATCGATGTCGATGTCCAAACCTCACATGTAGGGGCGGTTTCACCGCCCAAAAATAATATTAATAAGAATAAATAAGAATACAAAATAATAATAAACAAACAAACAAACAAACAAACAAACTGCAAATGGCAACGGGGTCGAAGTATATCAGAGAAAGATGATGAAGAGGAAGATGATGGCCCTCAGGTGAAAATGCAGATGAAGAGGAAACATAAAAACACAATGTGTTTCACAGTGACATGTGTAGACCAAGGACCAGTGGAGATTATACCCAGAGCTAAGTGGCTGATGTGGGAAGACGGATTCTTTGCTGGAACTGTTACCTCCACGACCCTCTGGATAAGTGGATGAAGATGGATGGATGGATGGATGGATGGATGGATGGATAAGTGGGTGGATGGATGGATTCACCAAATTAAGACTAGAGAGAGGGGCGTGTCTGATAAAATTAATATCAAATATCTAAATACTGAATCAAGCAACTTAAAAACTGTCCGGGGTGCTCCCAAAAGCCTGAGTAGACCATAAAATGATTTTTTTGTTGTTGATAATTACAGTACCCCGCGATACAGTTATCGTGGACGTTTTTTATCGCGATATACGATAATATCGTTTACCGTCCCATGCCTAGCGCTAACCCATACTGCTCCCGGATGCCGTCTACATTCCGGCTGTCAACCGTCTCTCCAGTGGTCACCAAACTATTCCTGGTTGTCTAATACTCTTAAATTTTACGGGTGAATATTGAGATTTGTATTAATATCACAGAGCTTCCAGCATGCTAAACCTGTCCCCACCCTCCTGTGTTCTTGTGTCAGGCTCACGGTTCGGTGGCTTCACAGGGACGTCCCAGACAGCACAGTTCCAGGACTTCCTCCTCAGAGCCAACAAATACAACTGCCTGCAGATGGCAGGAGAGAGCATTACTGCAGAGAGGAGACTCATACTGGTGGAGGTGAGAACCAACTAGGGCTGGCCAGTAGACATATACCCATGTATTGGCCGATATATCTGCCATTTTAAAATTATAAAACTATTTTTGAGCGGTGTAGCCGCTCCTATAAGTGGGTTTGGGAATTCGTCCTTCCCTGTACTGTGATTGGCTGACTCTATTCACACCCTTTTCGCCTTACCGTGATTGGCTGACTCTATTCAGACCCTTTGCTTTGATTGGCTAGCGAGACGCATGATGAAATTAATAACCTATAAATAGTACCACGCACCTCAAAAACTTCCATCACTGTGATGACACCGCTCACTTCACACTGGGTGTGATTTTTTTACGGTCTCTGCAATTATGCACGATCCAATTTTTACCAATTTCAACTCGGAGTCCCTATTTTGGGCTTAATGTCGTTGTGGGTGAAAATATGATGTTAACACATTAACCGCCAAGAACGTAGTCCTACGGTCCGTTAAATCCAACTGTTAAGCGCCGAGACCGTAGCCCTACGGGCTGCGGTCTTTTCGCGCATGCGCGGTCCGGGTGCACTTTCGGAATTTTTTTGATCCACTTCCGTTTCCGGTTTGATGACCGGAAACGGAATTATTTGGGATCCGGTTTTGACGATCACGTCCGCCCTCGTTCTACAGACGAAACTGAAACTCAATTCTCTTCCTGTAGTTTTTTCTCCTCGCATTTCACTGTTTAACGTAATCCGCTCTAACTACAACATGGATACCCCGTTTGACACGCGATCTTCACTGGGAGATAAAGGGAGATCTCGCGGATGTAAACAGACCGGCTCAATCTCAATCTTAAGGATTTTAACAAGATCTATGGCGACATGAAAAAAACAAAAAAACAACAAAAACACCTTGGCACTGGTGAGTACATTATGAGATTAACCTCTGGCGGTCGATGTGTTAAAAATAAAAAAGTTTTTTAAATAGCAGAGCTATGCATCGCAATGTGTTATGAGCTTGTAGAATGGCAATTTTTTTTGTTTTCTATTTTTGAAAAAGGAAATTGTTTAGAATTGACTTTTTGACTAAATATCGCTCGATGATGATGATCTAGGACTCGGACCCAAAAATCATCTGAAATTCTGAGTCCGATACAACAGTATTGATTTCATCGACTAAAACTATGACGAAAAATGTTCGTCGACTACCTTTTTTTCACTGATGAAAGTCGAAAACGAAATAAAAACGAAATACAAATTAAGCTACGATGACTAAAATTAAGACTAAATATATTGACAATTTCGTCAACAAATAAAAACTAGGTCTAAAATGTTAGGATCTCTACTAGTGGAGAAGAGATTCAGTAGAACTAAAAGACAAGTCGTTTTATGTTTGGTTGCGCGTGGGTGTTGCGCTCTGAAAATAGCCGATCTACAAGCTAAAAAAAATAAAAGTTGTGACGGCTATTTTCAGCGTGCAACCAATTGTAAAATCAGCCATTACGACGCCATCACGGCCCACCAAAATACATTTTAGTCGACTAAATCAACTGTAGATTTAGTCGACTATTCATTTTATGATATTTAGTCGACCAAAACTAGACAAAAACTAAAACATTTCACATGACTAAAATATGACTAAAACTAAATGGAATTTTATTCAAAAGACTGACTAAAACTAAATAAAAATTTGCTGTCAAAATCAACATTGCGATACAAGCTAAAATAGGGCTTGAGTGGTGAAGCATTTAGCAGAGGCTCTCATCCAGAGTGACTTTCAGAGTGTAAGATGAAGATGTGAGATTTTTCTCCTTCCCTTTGTCTCTCTGCAGGATTTTCCCAACCAGTTCTACAGACAGCCAGACAGCCTCCACCACATCCTGAGGTGAAATTAGAATCACATGAATATCGTCGCTGACGGGCAGAAACCTCTTATCTCCATATTTTAACTTTGTGTTTATTTGTAAATTAATGCCATACTTGATCATGCTACAGAACATCGTCACACAAAAGCATCAAAAGTACCAGAGCTACAAGCTCAAAACGTGTCGCTTTGCGTTTCGAGCTTGTAGATCTGCTACTGTTGATATTTTAATTTGAATCCTGAAAAGTAACCGTTCTGGACAGGTTTCCACCCGACAGAGACGATATAACAAGAACATGTTAACAGTAACATTGTTAAAACACGTTATTGTTTGTTACGTATGTGACGTCACATGCATGAAAACATACCCCAAAGTTTCTATTTAACACTCTTGAGTCAATGTAATGCAAAGATATTGTTGCAGTCGGACAGAAACCTTGTAAAATGTAAAATGTTATGTTTTATTGTCTGTTTTATTTATGCTCTACTTTGTTGTACATGTTGATGATCTACAAGCTCACAATGCATCTTCATACGGTTTTATAAATATTTAACCAATGTAAAGTATTAAGGGCTTGTGACTAAATAATAACTACATTGGATCCATCAGATCACTGATTTCTTTCCATTTCCTGAAAAGTAACAGTTTTGGACATACAAGGTTTCCACCTGACGGTGACAATAGTGTGTGTGTGTGTGTGTCTGTGTGTGTGTGTGTGTGTGTGTGTGTGTGCGCGCACTGTGCACCCAGGCGCTTTGTGAAGACGGGAAGGTGTCCTCTGGTCTTCATCGTCTCAGACAGTCTGAGTGGAGACAGCAGCTCCAGACTGCTGTTCCCTAAAGAGCTGCAGGAAGAACTGAGCATCTGCAACATCAGGTAAAACACACACACACACACACAAAGCAGCGGGCTAGGACACACTGCTACAGTCATCAGTACTGTAGGACTGAAACTACCAATTTTCTTTGCTTCACTTTTATTTTATTTTATTTTATAAATGAATCAACGCTCATCCACTTGAGTCCTATTTTTCATATAATACATTGGTTTCACTCAACAATAGCTGATTTACAAGCTCACAACGTGAGATTGTAGATTGGCTGTTTTGGCCACTTTTGCACCATACTATCATACGACGAAGTATAAAATATGGCAGTCATTTATAAATAAAAAAACATCATAAGGTGAAATATGGAGAAACAAGGTTTCTACCCGACAGTGACAATATGAGTTTTCTGGTGTGTTTACAGTTTCAACCCAGTGGCTCCTACCAGCTTGATGAAGGTTCTGACAAGAATTGCCACCCAGGAGGCAGGCAAGGTGAGGAAAAGATTCACTTCTCTCTCTGTGTGTGTGTGTGTGTGTGTGTGTGTGTGTGTGTGTGTGTGTGTGTGTGTGTGTGTGTGTGTGTGTGTGTGTGTGTTTATTTATTAAGGATCCCCGTTAGTCTACACCTTAGTGGAGACTATTCTTCCTGGGGTCCAGGCAAAAACATAACAATACAAATAAAAAAATAAAAATGCAGTACAACATAATCAATGTTAGTGAACAAAAACACAAACTTAGAGAACAAAATGTACATTAACAGTAACATTAAAAACAAAACAGGTTTGTCTGAAAATACCAAAAATAATAACCTAATCTAATTTCCTTTCTTATTATTGCTTCCTTAAGTTTCTTTTTGAAACCAAATGTATTTCTTGTTAGAGTCAAATGTCGGGGGAGCACATCCCAGTATGCAATGGCTCTGTACACTGTTTTCTTAAGTGCATTGGTTCTGGGCAGAGGTAAATTAAGTGACCACTTAATGCCTGTCTAGTATTATAACCATGTCTTTCATTTGCAGGTAATAGCTCTGTAAAAACAAACTAAAGGGTTTCTGTCAGGAATACACATTCTTTAGGCTAGGGCTGCATGCCCGTCTTCCACCCACCATCATCCATTACAGCCTGGCATGCATAGCATCCACACTACTCCATCATAGCATCCACACTACTCCATCATAGCATCCACACTACTCCATCATAGCAGCCACACTACTCCATCATAGCAGCCACACTACTCCATCATAGCAGCCACACTACTCCTGACAGAGCAGTGAAGTGCTAGTCTTGCCGCTCTGTGCTGAGCAAGCTGAAGTTTACCAAGTTCTTGCTTTGATGCACTAGACCAGATAACAGGACAGTAGTCCAGATTTGACAGAACTAGAGATTGTATGACTAGTCTAATTGTTGTGTTAGTTAGCAGATGAGCACTCCTTCTAATGGCATAGATGGAATTACTCATTCTCACCACTGTATTAATCTGGGTGGACCATGACAGTGTTTCGTCAATAGTGACACCAAACAGTTTGACTTCTTTAAAGGGGAATTTTGGACCACGGTTTTCTTACCTTTTCTATGATGTTAGGATATCCTAGGATGAGTGGTACAGTAGAAAAATGTCATAACTCTTGAATGCGCCCCACCGGAAGTCTCGCTAGACGAGATTGAAATCTCGAGATTGAAATCTCGTCTAGCGAGACGTCCGGTGGGGCACATTCAAGACAATCACGTTGCATAGTGTTCTGTCACTATGAACGTCAGAAAAAAAAAAAAAAAAAAAAAAAGCTATCAAAAGATGCGATCTAGCGCTAGGCCTATTGGTGCACGTTTTTAGCTGTGGCGGACCCAGAGTGGATTTATGAAAATTTTCTACTGTACCGTTCATCCTAGGATATCATAACATCATAGAAAAGGTAAGAAAACCGTGGTCCAAAATTCCCCTTTAACCTGCTCAATAGTAGCACCCTGCAAAGAGAGGCTTAATTTCTGATCTGCCCTGAGAGCATATTTAGAGCCTATTACCATGCATTTAGTTTTTAAGATATTCAGCTTATTATTAGTGTGTGTGTGTGTGTGTGCGTGTGTGTGAAATGCAATATGCAGCCCTGAAGCTATTGCAAAAATATTACGATATCACAATAGTCCTGGGCAATGTATAAATATACTGGTATCATGATATGACACTTGACATTTATTTCCAAAAGTTCTGAAAATAGCAGATGTACTAGCTCACAACATGTCACATATTGACATGACTACTATGTTCGCTATTATTGTGAGAGGAAAGAAACGATACCATCACAATACTATATTATCGTCACAATATTGGTGTTGAGGTATTTGGTCAGAAATATTGCCTAACCCTATATCACAATAGGCTACTGGATATTAGCGAATGTGAGTTTTGTGTGTGTTTTGATCAGAGTGGGAAGAGGAGGATAGCAGTCCCTGACAAGGCTGCATTGGAGCTGCTGTGTTCAGGGAGTTCAGGAGACATCCGCTCTGCCATCAACAGCCTGCAGTTCTCCTCATTTACAGGTGAGGGCGCCAGAACATAAGGCACTGCGATACAACACACCTTAATAGTACACTCAAGTCTGACAAAAAGTGAAAGGTGCTTTAACTTACAGTAAGTGATATGTTTTTTGGTCAAAACGTAACGTTTTTTCTTAAATAGCTCTATATTTTGAAAGTAATCATTACTATGGAGTAACAGGGGTCTCCCCGTCTCTTCAGTAAACTACAAAAAAATACATTTTCAGGCGGGTTGCCAATTCCAATCAGGAGAGAGCACCCATTTATCAGCTTCATTTTATAGTGTTCCAATATTTATTTATTAGTCAATTCCAAGTTCATTTGTTTATCCTGACCTGTATCCTGTATGAGTTCTCTCTCCTGATTGGCTGAAATTGGTATCCTAACCTGGAAATTTATTTTCTGTTTAGTAAAGAGTCACCCTGATGGAGACTGTGTGCCTCAATGCATTATTTAACTATCTTGCCATGCATTAGCCCACTTAATAAAGGCGTTTTAGTTTTAACACAAGGGTGCCTTGGTCTTTTCCCTTTTTTTGGTCATAAGTTATATATTTATTTATTAAGTGCATATACTGTGCAGCTGCCCTTGATTCTGTACTGTGAGAGCCTTTTCTTGCACAGTAACCAGTGGTGGTGGTAGAAGTACTCAGATATTTTACTTAGTAAAAGTAGCACTACCACATATAGTAATACTCTGTTACAAGTAAAAGGCCTGTGTAAAATATAGTTAAAGTACCAAAAGTAAAAGTACTAAAATGTTTGAAAATAGCAGATCTACAAGCTCACAACACGTCGCATCGCGTTGTGTTGTGAGCTTGTAGATCGGCTATTTTCAAATAGCCTATGTATAAAATAGGGCTAAAGTGGTTAATGCAATGTTTTATAATATAATAATTTATATCTGCAAAGTAATTAGTAACTAAAGTTTTCAAATAATTGTAGTGGAATATAAGCACTATATTTGCCTCTGAGATGTAGTGGAGTAGAAGTAAAAGTATTTGAAATCGGAAATACTCCAGTAAAGTAAAAAATACCTAAAAAATCTACTTAAGTACAGTACTTGAGTAAATGTACTTAGTTACTTTACACGTGTGGCAGTAACCAATAATTACTTTGTCAATGCACCTTTCTAGACTCCTCTTTGGAAAGGGGACCGTGGGCGTCCAAAAAGGGCAAATCTGCGTCGTCGTCTGGCAAAGGTGTCCCTAAGAGGGGAAGGGGGAAGAGGAAGTCCAAAGACAGTCAGGAGCCGGATGTGGAGCAGGCCATCGGAGGAAAAGACGCCTCGCTTTTCCTGTTTCGAGCCCTGGGCAAGATCCTGTACTGCAAGAGTAAGCCCCCTTCCACAGGTCTTTATTATGTGAACAATAGTAGCAGCCAAGCAATCAGATTTTAAATTTCAAGGACCCAATTATCTCGGAGAGTTTTGTACACTCTCAGAGTTACAGACCTGTGATGGTGGTTGAATATGATGGAATATGATTAAGGATTACTGTGATTATGGTAAGCTCACATTTCATATCACACACACCATACAGTAAAACTCCTGTAACTTTCACTAGCCCCCCCCCCCAATAAAAATAAATAAATAATAATAATACAAATAATCTGTGAATTATTTAGCGGACCCCATTTTGAGAACCGTGGATCAAGACAGTGGCTACTTTTCAAACGTTTTTGCCTAAGGCACACCAAAGGACACCTGTGTTCATAGTGAAAGTAAATCTGAAAAATTGGGGGGGAAACAAATTGCAATAATGTACTGTTTTATTAAATTCTTTACCTATAATGATGCCCAGAATAGGCCATGTCATGTTTTCAGAAAGATTGAACATTTCCGGAAATAATTTTAAATGAATGTAAATGTGTTTATTATTCATAATGAGTTGGGTTTGCTGATGAACGTTGTGTGTGTGTGTGTGTGGAACAGGAGAGGCCCCTGAAGACACAGAGGAGCCTCAGGGGCCCAGTCTGCCAGTTCATCTGTCAGAACACCACAGACCCAGACTGGTGGAAGACCCTGAGGTAAGCACGCGCATTTTCATTTCTCCCATTTTTATCCTGCGTTGTACGACGGTGTCAACATGGCGAAAATAGCTGATCTACAAGCTTTTAATGCTTCACATTGCGTTGTGAGCTTGTAAATCTGACATGGGAGATGACCTCAAGAGGTGGCTGTCTGTAGCTACAGTGGAGTCAGTACTGCTGTATGGAGCCGAGACATGGACACTCACAGTACAGCAGGAAATGGCCCTGGATGGCGTCTACACAAGAATGCTACAAATGACACTTGATGTCACAATAGGCTCTATGCACAGCAGCCATATTGGAAAGAAATTGGGCCTCTTCCTTACTTCCTTCACAGGTTGTACCAATGATACTAATGAAGGCTTTGTTCCGTTTCATGTAGCACAGTGGTTCTCAAAGCTTTTAATTTCAAGGACCCCCATAACTCTGAGAGTGTACACCTTTTAAGGTGCCATTTGGAACCCCCTCAAGGAACCATGAGGGTCCCTGGACCACACTTTGAGACCCACTGGTGTAGCAGAGTGTTTACAGTGAGCCAAAATGCACAATATCAGCACCCTGACTCTGTTTGACCAGAGTGGAACAGAGCCTTCGTTAGAATCATTGGTAACACCTGTGAAGGAAGTAAGAAGAGGCCGAATTGTCTTTACAATATGGCTGCCGTGGCGTGCATAAAGCCTATAAGGGCGTGCCCAAAATAGGGACGCCAGGTTGAAAGTATTATCAATGAAACAAATGTAACATTGTCCTGCACCCATAATTCCTATTTTGCGACTATCTTGCTTTAATTTTCACTCTTTTCTCCATGGTGTCTACGGTTGTCAGCTGGTGGTGGAGCGTTCGCACATGTCTGCTGACTTCTTCAACCTGTACCTGCACCAGAACTACCTGGACTTCTTCTCCGAGGTGGAGGACGTGACGCGGGCCAGCGAGTACCTCTCTGACGCCGACTTTCTCACTGGAGAATGGACCGTGAGTAGGCCTATCACCATCATGACATTTTAGTAGACCATACATGGGCAACTCGCCCCCACCTTCACTTAATGCAGCCCGCAGGTTAATATCAGAATACTGATATATTATTGATTTCAGCTGTTACAATTCCAAACATGCAAACATGACCCGCTTTAATAACTTCTGTCTATATTAGTAGCTTAATGACTAGTATTAAAATTGTATTGTTTTTAAGTATGTATTTGTAAAGTTAAGTTGTTAAGTATGTATTTGTATTTAAGTTCATAAAGTTAACATAAGTATAACTAAATGCATTTGAAATAAAATAAAAAAATTACTTTTCAGGATTCCAATTTTAAAAATTGCAAAAAAATATTCAGGATTCAGGAAAATACAGAGATACGAGGTTTCTGCCCGACAGTATATGAAATGTGGCCCTCTGGAGTGAGTGTGGAAATATAGTGGCCCTCTCCATCATCAAAGTTGCCCACCCTTGTAGTAGACCATTAACTATTATTCTAATAAATGTGATGAATGATTTAGTTGTTTTTACTTAAAGGTAGGGTAAGTGATTTTCTTTGTTTAAAATAAGTGTTAAATAGCTCTATATTCTGATAATACTCATTGCTATAGAGTGTTTGTTCAGTAACCGGAGTCTCCATGTCTCTCCAGCTCTTTATTAAACAGAAAATGCATTTTCAGGTCTGGATACTAATTTTGTCCCATCAGGATAGAGAACTCAGTCAGGATACATTTTAAACAAGTGAAATTGGAAGTGATGACACTAAGAAATTAGCAGACAAAATTGGAACTGGAACACTAGAAGCTGATAAATGGGTACTCTCTCCTGATTGGCTGAGATTTTGTCACCTACCTGAAAATGTATATTCTGCTTATTAAAGAGCTGGAGAGACATGGAGACTCCTGTTACTGAACAAACACTCTATAGCAATGATTACTATCAAAATATAGTGCTTTAACCTTTTAACAAAAAACTTTTTGTTTTAACCAAAAAATATCACTTAGTTTTTTCCCCCCGTTTTTAAGTTAATTGTGTTTTTGATACTGAACATTTGAATATAGAAATCAAAATCACATTTATGTTTGCCTTTTATGCTTGTAAACAAAAAGAAGGTATCGCCATAAATAGCCCATACACAATTTTTGTGTATGGGCTATAAAATAGCAACAATATCTACACAACACACTGCATGGTGACGTGTTGTGAGCTTGTAGATCGGCCATTTTCGGCGCTTGATACCGATACTAAGCGAAGTGTGAATCAGGCTTTATTGTGTTTTTACAGTCTCGCAGCACCATGGGGGAGTATGGCTCCTCTGTGGCCACCAGGGGGCTCCTGCACTCCAATTGTGGACACGTTGCACCAGGCTTCAGACCGCTGCATAAACCCAGCTGGCTGCTGGTCAACAGGAAGGTACAGATACAGTACAGCGTACACATGAAGAAATTCCCTTTTACATAAAAGTAGCAATATCAGAATATAAAACTACTTTTACTTTCACAAGCATATGGCCTGTATTAAAAATGTGACCTAAAACAAAAGTATTGGCATCAATAATCTAAATCCGCAAATTAACTTGTAACCAAAGTTGTCAAATAATTGCAGTGGAGTAAAGGGTACTATTTGCCTCTTGAGATGTAGTGGAGTAGAAGTATGACGTATTGAAAAATAGACATACTCAAGTAAAGTAATTGTGAAAAATATAGTACTTGAGTAAATGTACTCAACTGGCATTACTTTCCACCTGAAGAAATGTTTGATGATCATGTAAATGTGCACCGGTGACTCAGTCACAGTGATTCTCAACCTTTTTAAATTAAAAGACTTACCTCTGGCACCCTCACTGCACATACTCCTACGGGCTGGGGCGGCACCTATCAGCCGGGGAGTGATGGGCGGGAGGAGTAGGGCGAAGGCTCTACGTCCTCCCGGTGGGTGAGTCAGTAAGATACAGCAGTGACAACACACCAATGTGTGTGGGGAGGAATTAATCAGCAGAATGACTAAATTGGGGAGAAAAGGGAGTAAAAAGCACCAAAAAAAAAACACTCCCAGGCGGATGCACCTGGGACGTATCATCAGTGTTGTAGCCTGGGGTCATCGGGTGTTTCGGGTCTCATACATAGACCCTCGCCCAGGTGACCCAGCCGGTGTTGATCAAGCCCTGACTTACGTCCCAGTAGCTACCGAGTCAGTGCTCTTAGGGAGAGACAGGGCCACTCAGTCCGCTTCTCCGGAACTACTCTGCCGGGACCGGGGGAGGCTCTGGCATGTGGAGGGACTAGGATCTGTGGGTTGTCTCCTGGCCGGGCTCCTCCTTCGTCTCACCAGGTCCAGGACCTGAGCGCTGCACGAGACCCTGTCTCCAAACATTTCTCTCTGGTGTGATGGTGTCTTGGGCCGTGGTGGTACTGCAGGCTCCACTTGCAGCTTGCTTGAAAGGCCTCACCGTGGGTTTGTGGGCTTCTTCCTCATGGAAGACACAGGCTGGGGCGCCAACCCATTGATTGATTGATTGATTGATGTACTTCATTTAGTAAGACATGAGAACATCAGTACATGGAAGTACAAATTCACAATACAAGGTCTACTAATCTGGGAGTCTCATTAAGCACTAAGCTTGTTTAAGATGAGATCCCCATGCACACAAATCATGATGACATATAAGAGACAGACAGATATACACACTACTATACAGAAAGTCATACAATCAGCTTACAGGTTACTGGTATGAAGAGTGAAAAAAATATATACAAAAGAAGAAAAAGAAAAGGGGGGGGGGGGGGTAGGGGGGGTAGGTTAAGACTTAGACAGGGGCCATTTTCGAATTGCAGCCTCCTGAAGGTGTATCTTTAGGGCAGTTTTGAAAGTGAGTAGGGTTTTACACTCCTTTTGGTAGGGCATTCCACATTTTTGATGAATAGCATGAGAACGAGTTCATTCCCTTTGTTGAGCCAAATCTGGGTTGCACATGATTTGTGGAGCTGCCTCTGGTGTTATGATCGTGGACTTCATTAACATTTAGGAAGTATTTAGACAAATACAGGGGGATCCCAATGTTGTGGTGTATCTTGAAGACCAGGCCCATAGCAAGTTGCTGTACTCTGTCCTCAACCCTAAGCCATCCAATCCTAGCAAAATGAGCAGGGGTTAGATGGGTTTTGTAATTGAGGCTAAGAAGTAGCCTTACTAGTTTGTTTTGGGATGTTTGGAGCCTTGTTTTTAAGGCCTTGGAGGTGTTGTGATACCATGAAGTAATACTGCTCCCGGGTGCCGTCTACAGTCCGTCTCTCCGGTGGCCAGTCTATACTGTAAAATCCTCAGTGTTAATTTAACTCAGAGAGTGTACATATGAGTGTACTTTTACTTGACTTTATTTGTTTATTTAGACTGGGCACCGCATATTAATGAATAGTACATATCAATGTAACGTGAATACACCAGATTTAGCAAAGATGCTAATTTACATCTGCAGTCCCCACAAATAAACGCACAAAAACAGGCAGACAGTTCATTATGTTACATTACATTACACAGGGAAAACAGAGCATAAAACGTATATGCAAGAACAAAGATACAAAACGGGTATAAAAAACCCTGCAGGTCCATTTGGTTCATCTCAAAACTGACATTGCACGACTGGTGAGACCAGGCTACTCGATTCGGCATTCATAACATTGTGTGACGCCTAACCATATAAAATTGATATGCATTTTTTCCCCCCAACATATGGTTTGTATTTTTTTGAAATAATAAGCTTTAATTTTATAATGGAAGTCAATGTGGCTCCGATCAGCTGAAACCTTGTCCAAAATTGGAGTCATATGTCGTAGATATGTCATAGATGACTGACATCATAGAAGACTGATGTCACATGAAGTCTCTCTGACATTCACTTCGGAGCGACACCGTTCCCATTTGGACCCAATTTTTTATTATTTTATCTGTTTGTGTAAACATGCATTTTAATCACTTAAACCCTCTATACCTTTTAAACCTGACCTGAGTTGGCTCTGTACTTGCTGCTTTTCCCCTCTACACCACATCATTCACAGAAAATAGCCACTCTGAGCTTGTAGATGGGCTATTTTTGGCGAAAGTTCCCCCCAGAATAGGGAGGCAAGGGTTCAAGTGGTTAACGTTGTACGCCTATAATATTATTGTTTGCCTAATAGCACTATTGCATACATGGGCAACTGGCGGCCCGGGGGCCACATGCGGCCCCCACC
This sequence comes from Gymnoscopelus braueri, assembly GCF_963280865.1. Lineage (NCBI taxonomy): Eukaryota > Metazoa > Chordata > Actinopteri > Myctophiformes > Myctophidae > Gymnoscopelus > Gymnoscopelus braueri. The sequence goes on from NC_137608.1 coordinate 3,643,753, forward strand.
TTCACTTAATGCGGCGTGCAGGTTCATATGGGAATACTGATATATTATTGATTCCAGCTGTTACAATTCCAATGCAAACATGACCCGCTTTAATTACTACAGTCTATATTAGTAGCTTAATGACTAGTATTAAAATTCTATTGTCTTTTTTATGTCCAATGTATTTAATTTCAAAAAGTTAACATAAGTATAAGTAAATGCATTTGAAATTAAAAAAAAATTTACTTTTCAGGATTCCAATAAAAAAATAGCAGATCTACATGCTCAAAACTGATCGGCTATTTTTGCTACTCTTGTGTGACATAGAATGGTGAATACGCATACCACACTAAATAAAATACGGAGATAAGAGGTGTCCGCCCGACAGTATATGCAATGTGGCCCTCTGGAGTGAGTGTGGAAATATAGTGGCCCTCTCCATCATCAAAGTTGCTCACCCCTGCACTATAGCATTGTAACATTGTTTCTTATTTATGTTTTTGACACTTGCTTTGTCAATGTAAACATATGTTTTCTCGTGCCTACAAAGCTTCATTGAATAGAAAATTGTAAGCTTCCATTAATGGAATTTTGATAACATTTGTGTCTCTACAGCACCGTGAGAACTGTCTGGCCGCTCAGTCTCTCTTTGCAAACTTCTGTCTGGCACCAGTCAGCCTGCAGACAGAGCTGCTGCCCTACCTAGCACAACTCAACAACCCTCTGAGAAACCAAGGTAAACACACTCACATCTCTTAACCCATGTCTTCTAAATCTTTCTGAAAAAACTTATGTTGCTATCATATCAGTGGTGCTCAAACTTTTTCATGTCAAGGACCCCCAAAATTATATGTATTTGGCCTCCGACCCCCATCTCAAAATATTTCCTTCCAGGGACCCTCAGAAGCAAAGATTTGAGTTACAAATGTTTACTTTAAAAATAAATATACATTGAAAGATTTGCACACATTTTCACGATTAAAAAAAAAATGCAGATCTAATTTGAGCTTGTATATCTGCTATTTTTGAATAGCCAAAGTGACACAGATGCGTTCCCGGATAGAATGGGTTAAAGTTCTCAGTCGTCACAGCTGATTTCAGTGCTTTGGATTGGATAGAAACCAGCATGTCTTCTATGAAAGCATGTCGCACACCGGAAATAGCAGATCTGCAAGCTAGTGAAAGATGATTAAAACATTGTTTAATTAAAAAAGTTACACAGTTTGACTTTAAGGATTGTGAAAGAAGGAAGGAATTAAAGAAAGAGAATTGTGGGATAGTTTGACTAATGGTGTGGATGTAACTGACTATGGTCAACTCTGTCTCTGTGCACCTCCTATCTCTCTGTTCTCATGTAAATGTCTTTCAAATGAGGGACCTGACCTGTGGCTTCACAAAGACTTGCCCTGGAATTTGTATTTCTATCCAACTGTATCCATCCAGCTGTAAGTGATATTCATATGTATACATACATTAGTGTTAAATAGCTCATTGCTATATAGAGTGTTTGTTTGGTAACAGGGTTCTTCCCCTTCTCTCCAGCTCTTTAGTAAACTTAAAATACTATTTTCAGACTGGGATACCAATTTCATCCAACCAGGATAGAGAACTCATAGAGGATACAGGATAAACAAGTGAAATTGTAAGTGATTAAATATAAAAAAAGACAAGACAACATTGGAATTTGGCCGGTTTTAAAATTGAAGCTAATTATCTTTGTGGGGTTCTTTCTCTCCTGTTTGGATGAAATTTGCAACGCACCTGAAGATGTATTTCTGTTTACTAAAGAACTGGAGAGACGGGGACTCGGGGAGACCCCTGTTACTGAACAAACATTCTAGCAATTATTACTATCACAATATAGAGCTTTAACTTTTGAACAATAAACCTTTATTTCTAACTTTTAGTTTAACCAAAGAAATATCACTTACAGCACCCTTAAAGCTGCTATCAATAACTTCAATGTCCTCCCCGAGATTCAAACCTGGGTCTCCGGCACGAGCGCTGACATCTTAGCTGGTTTTCCATACAGACGGCATGCTTGGGAAGGCGAGTTGCTTCCATTTGAGTGTCATGCAGTACCTCTTGTCAACCAGTAGGCGTCCTACCTGACCACAAGATGTAAAATGTCTCAATAGAAGAGTAGGTAGACCAACTCAAACCACTGCGGATGGATTCGTATTAACATACTCTACCACATTGGTTCTCAAAGTGGGGTCCGGGGACCCCCAGGGGTCCTTGGAGGGGTACCAGGGGGTCCCCAGCTAAATCAGTTAATATAGTGTCAGTCATTTTAACCACTTTAACCATATTTTATAGTTTGGCTATTCAAAAATAGCAGATATAGAAGCTCATAGCACGGCGCTACAAGCTTGTAGATCTGCTATTTTTTAAAAATCATGAAAATGTGTGCAAATCTTTGAATATATATATATTTTGAAATGAACATTTGTAACTCAAATCTTTGCTTCTGGGGGTCCCTGGAACTAAATATTTTGAGATGCGTGTCCGTGGCCAAATACATATGATTTTGGGGGTCCTTTACATGAAAAAGTTCGAGAACCGCTGCTCTACCATACAGATAAAAACAATGTTATGGATTGCAGCTTTACATGACATGACTTGTTACATGTTCTATGACAGATTATTCAGACCGTGTAAAAGGATCAGTGTGGTATGGGAGCTAGCTTTGCTCCCAAATACACTTGCCTCTGTTTGGCACTTTGGAACTCTGAATACTTATTGATACTATAATTTAGGAACAACATTCAAATGTATTGTCTATTTTATTGATGAAAATGTTCTTCTTTTCAGTGGTCGTCACAAGGATTTGATGCATTTCCAAAATTGTGTTAACACAAATACGATCATTACATTATCTATTGAGTACTTTAAAAAGAGGAACCACTTCCTAGAAATAACCATTTATGAAAGAGAGAGCTCACTTCTACAAACTCACAGTTTTTGTTTAGATGGGGTGATGATAGATGTAAGATTTTTTTCTTTTTACTATTAGTAATTAATCACATTAGTCATTGGGGAAAAGTAATGGATTATATTTTACCATGCAACATGGTCTGCCTTAAGACCTTTGCTTGCGACGATTTGTGAGCTTGTAGAAAGGCTTTTTTCGACCCGGGACACTGTAAACTGAAGTATAAATTAACTGTATTACTGTCTGTGTGTTCCAGCTCAGATCACCTTCATTCAGGACGTGGGACGTCTACCAAGGAGAATGTTCCCTGGCAGGTATACAAACAATCACTAATGTCAACCTACCGTATTTTCCGCACTATAAGGCGCATCTGAGTATTATTTTCATATATAGGGCGCACCGCATTATAAGGCGCATCCGCACTATAAGGCGCACTGACGGTGCGCCTTATAGTGCGGAAACCAAGGGAACCAATATTGATACATATACTGTATAAGGCGCATCGGATTATAAGGCGCATCCGCACTATAGTGAGGAAAATACGGTATTCATGTTATTTTTCACTGCCCTATTCTCTTCCACTCTATGTATAACAACAAAAGATCTTTTATTAAAGTATCCTTTATATAAGCATCCTATATGAATACAATGCACAGTACAGTAGCGACACAGTACAATGTAGAGGTGAATTAACTCACTGAGTGCCAGAATTATTTCTGGCTATGTTGTCCCAGTGCCAGAGATTTTTTCAAAGTAAAAAAAAAGTCCTTAGGAAGTGAGATACAGCCCTTTTCAGTTATAAGTTAAACAAGGAGTGGATGGAGCTGCAAATCTTCAGATAATATCTTGGGTTCTGAACATCTTTTCTTTTTTTTTCTTCTTTTTTTTTCAAAAACACGTGAAACACGTGATTTAGCACTCAATGAGTTAATGAGGGCCTTCTTTTGCTGTGCCAGTTTTAACTGAATGCATTTTTCTTTCCCTTTTTTTTAATGGTATGATTACACAATTTCTGACGTTTTGGAATCCACGCAATAATTGAATTATTCAGCCACACTGTACGCAGTTTCTGTTTCTTGTGTTGTGTGTCGTGTATAGATAACAGAATACAAGTTGACAATGTGTCATGCTGTGAGACATTGTGAGCTTGTAGATCGGCTATTTTCAGTGCGCATCCCACTATGCAACCAAGCATAAATCAGGGACATCAGTCAGCACGCCGTGTCAACATGGATAGCTAGTGCGACCTGAAAACCCATTGACAGCACCATTGACAGCACTACAACCGTGGGGATGTAGGGTGGAATTATGGCCACTACATGAACCAAATAATTGTAACTTTCTTGGTCTGGCGGGGCTACTTGGCAAAGTTTGACCCAGTGATGAATGAACACATGAGACAAGCATAGAAAAGAAGAAAAAAAACATTGCTGACCACTACATGGGCAATACAACATTACTTGTGCTGTAATGAAGGCAATTGTTTTTGCTGTCTCCAGTTTTGAGCTTTCCATGGTAAAGTGCACGTGGTCTAATGTATTTTAGTTGAAGCCCCAAAACATACCATTATGGAGGTAAACCAACTTGAATATATTAAAATTTAAATAAAAAACTAACACTAAATAAAGACTTAGCCTTTTCAGTACCTAACAATTAAACTACCTGCTTTAAAAACGAAATGAAACTAAACTGAAATTGAAAACTAAATGTCAAAACTAAATAAAAAAAAGTGTTGTCTGTGTACAACATCCAGGTTCAAAACCGAGGCCCTGACGGATAAGGACCCCGGCACGTTGGAACCGGACAGCGATGGCGAAGAAGAGGGAAGCCCAGGGACCCCTGCTCTAACCGGGGACGACGCCGCCGCAAGCCAAGCCCCTCCTGCTCTACTTGACAGTCAGGGTCAGGGGGCCGAGCTACCTCCCAGCCAACCCCAGCCCACCATAACGGAGGACCTGATGGAGGACGAGGATCTGCTCATAGAGGAGTATGACAGCGATTAACAGAAGGCTTGTTCCGGAAAGAGACTTGTGACGCTTTCACTGCCTTACTTAAAAACTGTGACCCTTTTGTTAGTTTTTTTTACTGTTAACCGATTAAGACCGGGAACGCATCCGACTGTGTCATTTTTAGATTTCTTTGGCTATTCATAAATTTTTGATTTACAAGCTCATTGCGCTGCACCGAGTGCCGTGCTATGAGCTTGTAGATCTGCTGTTTTTTTTTTTATCGTGGAAAATTTGTGCAAATCTTTGAATATATATATATATTTTTTAAAGTGAATTTTTTTTACTGAAATTGAACCACTGAGAAAGTTTAGAAAAAAACTGCTAGGATTTAGAAGACATTGTAGAATCCCCAGAAGCAAAGATTTGAGTTACAAATGTTTGCTTTAAAAAATATACATATTTAAAGATTTGCACACATTTTCACGATAAAAAAATTTAATCAGATCTACAAGCTCATAGCTATGAGCTTGTATATCTGCTATTTTTGAATAGCAAAGTACAAAATAATGGTTAAAGTGGTTAAAATCGAAAATGACAGATACTTTCCCCGGTCTTAATGGGTTTGAGGGCCATCTACACCAAGCACGACGACTATGACGATATGTGAGTTCCGTAGCTGCGGCATAATAGCTCCCCTTGATCTGATAGACATCCGGCATAAATAGACATCCGGGAGGCAATCGGTCTCACTACACTGAATTCCGAGAGTGAGACCGATTGCATCCCAGTTGTCCTTCTGAAAGGATCTTGAATGGCTGCAAGTGTTTATCGTTCATGAAATCACTCTGAAAGTGATCCAAACGATATAATTCACCACTATTGTCGTTCTTGTAGTGGACGCCACCATCCGCGTAGGTTAGAATGACATTTCAAACAACATATTTATAGTTACCGTTCTTGGTGTGGGTGGCCCTTATATATCCGTTATTCTCCAACAAGTATAATCTGTTACTCAATAAAGTCCGGAGGCGGATTGTCTCGTGTTGTCAGGCAATGGGAGATCTCCGCTCACTGGTACGTCCAGTGACATCTGGTGAATTCAATTTGAACACCAACCTTAACCTGTTACTTTCCCGATATCAACAACCGGCCTAAAGTCTTTGCATTGGTTCTGCAATGCAGTTATTATTTTTTTTTCAATCTCAGAATTATTTCTACCCCGTTTAGCCTCTACATTTTATTTAGATCATTGGTTCTCAACATCAGGCCCGGGGACCACCAGGCACCCAAATGGACTCTTAAGGGACTGCAACTACGAGAGTACACTCAGAGTTGAAGGAACAGTGTGATTGGGGTCCCAGAGATACAAATGCTATCAAATGGGGGTCCGAGGCCTGATGCATAACAAACTGGGGGTCCTTGATATTAAAAAGGTTGAGAATAACTGATTTACAGTAACCAGATGTATCGGTGGGCAGAGATCTCTGATTGCCTGTCTGTGCAGAACAGAGCACTTATGCAAACTCACTTACAGATCAGCTCTTAACATCCAAAATATTGTTAATATTTATTTTATGTGCATATTTAAAACACTTGCCTTTGGTAATGTTATTTCGTTTTGTGGCAGGGTTGTTTTTTTCCCCCTGAAACGACCTCTCATTGGATGGCTGTCACGCTCCTACACAAAGGCACATTAGAACACTGAAAACATTACTTTTCTTTGTTTGTTTGTTTGTTTGTTTTTCCTTCTTTAACTGTTTCCCTTGAGTTGGGGAAAAAGGTTATGTGTCATTTAAATACCCACTTGAAGGATGTTTTTATTTGTGTGTGTGTGAATTAAAAAAGAATTTCGCTTAATTAAAAGTTGAGCTTTGTTTTGTCTTCAGAGTAATAATGGTGGTTTACACCTTTTAATGTAATGTTTGTTTAAGATTAGAGTAGCCAACACAGTAAGTACACAGCATTTGTAATATCGATGATGAAACTGCTCCCTATAGGGATCGGGCGAAAGGCGTGGCCAGGCCCAGAAGGACTAGTCCCGGTGGCCATCTTGGATGATCACTATAACAACAGTCCTGTAGCAGAGGCCCTCAGATTTTGAGATACCCCCACCCGAGTTAGAACAAAACACAACCATGTTTTTTCTTATCTTTAGGGTCTCCCATTAATGAAATGGATTGTTGTGAAATTTTATTTTGGGGCAAAATTAGTTTTTTGGGCTATTCTTTAGAACTACCCCAATCTCTAAAAAAGGCAAATCCGAATAGGGCAAAGGTGACCAAAAATGCTATAACTTGAGAATGCTCACTCTTATCTTCATCAAATTAGCTGAGGTATGAACCAGGTGTCTACCCTACATCACCAAAGAGTCAGAATGTAATTTACATAAAGAAATACTGAAATATAGTCCTTTAAACATACCTTTAGTTTAGGCGGAAATTGTACTTTTGTAGTGAGGACTCCTCTACTTTCCCTCATTTAGAAAAAAAACATACATTTATGTCAAATAAGCTGTTGATGCATAAGATGCATAAGATGCTATTAAACAATAACCAGTGGTTGTATGGAGAGATCTAGTACAGTTTTATTGCAAATGAGACTTCTTTAGACATACCCCTAATCACAGTATTCCATTTGTGTAATGCTTCTCTGTATTGAGGCCTGCAATTCTCCACACTATGAAACATGAAACTATGAAACACACACAGCAATCATGTGTGAGTGTGATTGAATATGGTGCTGTACTTTGCTCACATACATAATTGCCTCAACATTGCCTGAAATGTTGCCCCAAAATCACAATAATAGATATTCAAGGAGGGTTAAACAATGCCAACTGAGAAGGAATTTGACTTATAATTTGATTTGGACTTTTATTTGGTATATATAAAGTACAAAAAGTAAAGTGTTATTCCAATACTTTTTGTAGTATTAGGTGTAAAAGTTTACCAAAGTTTGTCAACAAGCATAGGACTACAGAGTGATGTAGCAGAGCATCAAACTGGTCATGTAAGATGGCGTCAAAAGTGGGCGTCACTGTGCCCGATTCCTATAGTGGCAGTGCTGGAAGAATACATATACTTGAAGTACCAATAGTTTAATGCTCATTATGTAGAATTACGCAGTTCACAAGTATTTTTTTCAAAGGTTTAAAAACTGTCAGAATCCTTCAAAAATAGCCGATCTACAAGCTCACAATTTATTGTGAGCTTGTAGATCAGCTATTTTCAAATCGACAAGGTGTCAAATGGGGCTTAATTAGTTGATGCATGTTTGTTAATAATCTAAATAAACAAAGTCACTTGTAACTAAAGTTTTCAATTATATTTGTGTAGTAAAAATGTTGCTCTACAATGTAGTGGAGTAGAAGTATGAAGTATATATACTCAAGTAAAGTAAAAGTAACTCAACATTGTAGTTAAGTACAGTACTTGAGTTTTAGTTACTTTCCACCTATGCCTAGTGGCATGTTAAGGTACTACAGTCTGAATCGCACTGAGTGGGAGGAGGCGGGTTCCTATTCCCACTAGTTTGATCAGAGTTGATGCGTACAATTAATACATTAGCCGAATATACAGTATAATAATGAATCTCCAATTTGTCACATAAGTTATCTAATTTCTTCCTCAGAAGGGGATTTGTTTTGCTGTTCAAATCAGACAACGCGGTTTGATTCCTCACTCAAGTTTGCAGGTAAGCGAAACTAATACAATACTGCTGTCATTGACGTCACAACGGAATCAGTGACCTAAGTAATACGGTGACTTTTCTGTTCGTCTGAGGTTAAACCATAGAGTTAAAATAAGGGTTAAACACTTACAGATATTTGGAAAATTCAGATGGCACAAAATGACGAATTAAAGGCTTTATAGGCTTTATTTCTTGTATTGTTATCTTCCTGGCGTGACATTTTAGTACTGTTACAGAAATGCACAAAAGAAAACTTGTGCCACTTGAAATTTAGGCTACATCAGGCCCATCACCATCATCTGTCTCTTATGTATTGTTTCCACAATATTGACAACAACGCATTGCTCAGAGTGAGTCATGCAGTGACTTCTTTCAAACCCCAGAGCCTTGATGGCTCTGATAATACAACTACGACTGTTGGTCGAGTAACGGAATTCGATAGGTCACCAATTAGGGTGAAACATCTGTCCTACGCATTTACCACAAGGTAAGAAGTGAACAAACTACAGAGCAGCTTTCAGTCACATACATAATATAACAACCAACCATACAGTTTAGTCACATTTAGAATATAGCCTACTTAAATTAAAGTATTGACGCTTTAAATGTATTAAAACTTCTTTAAAGTCGATGAGGCTGTCACACTGTCGCTTGTCGTTGACAGATGTTACCGCGGAGTAGCCTAATAGTATAAATTGGCAGTGGTGGTAAAAGTACTCAAAATGTTTTTCTTAAGTAAAAGTGTCAGTACTGCGATGTAGAAACACTCTGTTACAAGTCAAAATCCGATATTCAGAATGTAATTGAGTAAAAAGTACAAAATTATTGGCTTCAGAATATACTTATAGTACCAAAGTAAAAGTACTCATTATGCATAATGTCCCATTTCACAAGTTTTTAAAATATATTAAAATAGCAGATCTACAAGCTCACGATGCATTGTGAGCTTGTAGATCAGCTATTTTCAAATATCCGAATAGGGTTAGTGTGTGTTTTGTAACAATAGTCCAGATCTACAAAGTAACTAGCTACTTTATAGATTTAGATTATTATTACAAAACATAGGCATTTACTAGTAAGTTTTCATTGGAATAACTGTATTTGAGTAAATGTACTCAGTTACTTTCCACCACTGAAGAGCCGAGGCAAATCGAGTGTTACTGTGTAAAACAGTTTATTTTATTTATTTCTATTTAGTTTCTTGCTGTAGCTGAATATCAGAATCAGCAGGACAGAACAGGATGGCTTTATTCATCACAGGTTTAGAGGTGTGTAAACACTAAACAGGTGGATGGAATTATACATAATTTGTAGTTTTCTGTAAAGGGAAGAAGAATAGATAGAAAGAAGAGACAGAACACAGAACACATACATAACAGGTCAGGATATTATAGGGTTTAAGTGGCTCCTTAATTAATTAATTAATTATGTAATACCGTTGACTTTTCTTCCCTATGTGTTTGTGTATTATTTATGTATTTATTTATATCTGAGTTTATTTTTTCTTCCCTTTCTTTTTTTATTTAATGAATTAATCAATCGGTTATGTTTTTTCTTCCCTCTGCAAATAAGTTTATTTATTTCTCTCTTTATTTAATCAATTAGCCTAATAGGCTCTATGCACAGCAGCCATATTAACACTTCCTTCACAGGTGTTACCAATGATACTGATGAAGGCTCTGTTCCATTTAGTGTAGCACAGTGGTTCGCAGATTTTCAATTTCCACGACCCCCATAACTCTGAGTGAGAGTGAACAAATGGACCATTTGGTTCCATTTGTACACTCTCAGAGTTACACATACGTAAGGGGCCATTTGGAAACCCCTCAAGGAACCATGAGGGGTCCCTGGACCCACCCACTGGTGTAGCAGAGTGTGAGCCAACATGCACAATATCAGCACCCTGACTCTGTTTGACCAGAATCATCAGCCTTCATTAGTATCATTGGTAACACCTGTGAATGTCCTCACAATATGGCTGCTGTGCATAGAGCCTATTCATGATGAATTCATGTTGAGTTTATTCTTTTCCTCCAGATGCAGGGGGACAAGGAAGGCTGGCAGCCCGCTGGCGGGGAGGCGGCCGCGGCGGAGGACGACATGGCCGGAGGCGACTTGGGCGACGGAACCGTCAGCCAGCCGACGCTGCCGTCGGTGAGCGCCGCCGTCGCACAGAGCAGGAGCCACGCCCACGGCGAGGAGCTGACGACTCCGCCCACAACGGGACCCCTTAAGCGGGGGAGCCTGCAGGGGAGCGAGGGGGGGGCTCGGACCCCTCTGACCTTCTCCTCCTCCTCTAATGGACTGTACAGACTCCAGCCAGAGGGAGAGAGGATGGGCGGCGCCCCCTGGAGGAGACTGACACGCACACGTAAGATATAGCCTACCTACCTAGCTCTGAATCATAGCCTAGAGTGGACCGCGTCCCCTTAAGGCTATGGTACCGATGAGCCAATGCAGCCGACCCACAGGGTACATAACGTGTGAAAATAAGAAATACACTTTCGCTACTCACCAAAACAAAGACGGTTTTATGGAGTTGAAAGCCAACTCTACTACCACACAGGTCAGAGGACCGCATTACACCTTGAGATAACGTATCATTGGATGTTATTCTGCGCTGCAACGTTAGAGGCGATGTTCCGTAAAAACATCTCTGAACCAGGAAGTGTCTCTCCGTCCAGTGGAATATTTTACATTTTGGCCAAAAAGTGTATTTTAGACGTGAGGGGGGTGGCTTAGAGTGTTCCCACTTAGTAGAGTTGGCTTTCAACTCTACTAAGTGGGAACCGTAAAACCGTCTTTGTTTTGGTGAGTAGCGAAAGTGTATTTCTTATTTTCACTCCCGACGACACGTTATGTACCCTGTGGTGCGGCTGCATTGGCTCATCAGTACCATAGCCTTAAGGGGACGCGGTCCACTCTAGGCTATATTCAGAGCTATAGCCTACCTAGTACTCCTCAAACATTGTTTTATGAAAAAATGATATGCAAATGTTTTTTCCAAATTCTTCACACTATTTAAAGATTTTTCAAAATTGTTAGAAAATAGCTGAATAAAAAGTATATAGTATAATAAAAAAGTTAAGAAGCTTGATTCAGTATGTAGATATATGATATGATATTCATTTTATCAGACACGCCACCTTCTTATACAAATCCATTGTAACTTCAAACTCCATTTTTAACATGTTAGATTCATCAAAAACACCTGTCCTTGGTTCTGGTGACTCATCCTGCCCTCCTAATCCGTGAGGGGGCCGTGTTTTTTTGATTACTTTTTTCATTTATTTAATTAAAAATGTTATGTTTGCCACCCACCAATTTGCTGGCTGGCAGTTCTTGATGTCTTTGGCAGTGTCCTGCTAGTCTCATTCTCCTGGCTGCTATTTTCTCGCTCACCCTTGGCATTCCCTCATACAGGATCTTGTTGGTAACTTGTGTACTCTTGCTGATGTTAAGTACTGCACGCAACATTCTGGTGTAGCACCCATCTAGAGACTTCTGCAGGGTTGGCTTCAGGGTCCAGCATTCACTGCCATAGAGGAGAACAGACTCTACCGTTGCATAGAAGAAGCTGAGTTTGATTTGACGGGGGGGTTGGAGTTCCATACATTGGTCATGCCGTTCAGAGCCCTCCATGCAAGTGCCTTCCTCACTTTAAGATCTTGCTCGGATGAGTTGACCCATGAGCCCAGGTACTTGCCTCCTCTAAAATGGCGCCCGAGATACAGATGCCTCAGAGCCGGTGGAGGTGTCTACCTTTATATGTCTATGCTCAGGGCCCCTTGAAAACCTTTGCTCAGGGTCCACTTGAAAACCTTTGCTCAGGGTCCACTTGAAAACCTTTGCTCAGGGTCCACTTGAAAATCTCAAAATCAGTCACGGCCCACCAATCTGACCACTTAAAGAAGCATTCCGGACTAGCCTTTTTCTTACCTTTATATGATGTTATTATATCCTAGGACGAGTGGTAAAGTAGAAAATGTCCATAACTCCATACCGAGTCCATACTGAGTGTATGTGCTCTGGAAGTCTCGCAAGACAAGATTTCACCCGTGATTTAATCCAAGCCGCTTGTAAACACTAAGGCGGCACATTTGGGACAAAAACACTGTGGAGAGTTTTCTGTCATTATGAACGTCAGATATCACCCCCAAAAAAATATTGAGCAATAAAAATCTAGCGCATGGACCGTCCGCTCTGGTTTTTAGCTGCGGTGGACTCGGTATGGAGTTATGAAAATGTTCTACTGTACCACTCGTCCTAGGATATAATAATAACATCATATAAAGATAAGGAATAGGCTAGTCCGGAATTCTCCTTTAACCCAGCAGCAGACAGGTTGTCGAGGTGCATTTTCAGAGCATGTTATGATCAATTTTGATGTGGACCAATGGAACATCGGTATCACAATAAAAACACTTTTTTGTTTGTTTTAAACAAAACACAACATTTTGTTTTTTACATATTTATTTTTATATGAATGCTATATCATCATTCAAATCTTAATGTTTTGCCAATAATTTGGGGGCCCACTTGCAGTATCCTCACAACCCACCAGTGGGGCCTGGCCCACAGGTTGAGAACCGCTGGTGTAGCTGATCCGCGTATTCATATCCATAATGCAAACGAGTTACGCAAAGACCCACCCTTGGAAACACCCCGCCTGTCTCTGAAACGCCCTGCCTGCCTCTGATTGGTCTAAAGGACAACGTTTCGACCCTACCGGGTCGTCTCCTACCGAGACGATACATTTTGCACTTCAAACTTTGTACTGTAAAAGGGATATTTTCCCTTCATCTTTATCCTTTTAGTATAATATATTGGTTTATTGCGAACGCAGCGGAAGGAGGCACGCCTCCGCGCGAAGTGGAGCTTACTATGAAACCTTGCTCGGGTTGTGTGTCTGTGTGCAGTCTGTGTGTCTGTGTGCAGTCTGTGTGTCTGTGTGCACTGCCTGTGTGCAGCCGCGCCCCCATGTGACTCACGCTCTCATTGGCTGCTGACAGATCTCAGAGTGGAGCTTTCTATGAAACCAACCCGATCGCCCCCCAAACACGGTGAAATAGCACAGATTGACAAACGGCAATTCCGTGCATAGATGACTAGGAACTCCGAAACTCCGTGCATAGGAGAACCATATCCCCCCCCCCCCATTAACTTCAATACGAGGCGGAGGCAGTCACGTGACTTTCTCTCTACGCTCTCCCCATCACGGTGAAATTACACGGATTACAAGTCCATAAATACACAAAATTTTTTAGCTGCGTTCGCTTCCCGCGTTCGCGCGTCTTACTTGTGCTTATTTGGGCTTGTTTCTAAAGTATAGTTGCTTATTTGGGCTTGTTTCTAAAGTATAGTTGCTTATTTGGGCTTGGTTCCCTCAAATTAATATATATTTGGCCACAGATCTGAAAATATTTTGTGTATTCAAAATGTTTCAAACATTTATTATTCAAGATTTCTCTTGAAAATAGCAGATCTACAAGCGCAGTTGTGAGCTGGTAGATCTGTTATTTTCAAATATCTGATGTAAATGCTCAAAGTGTTCATGTGGCCTATAGTCTTATTCATACTCACTATCCCTTGCATTATCAAAGGTAACTTAATTGAAACATCAGTTTAATTTGTTTTTAAAAAGTAACACGTCGGGCGATGACAGCGGCGTCACAGGGCTCCCCCATCTTTGAATCAGTTGTTGACAAGGCAACGAGCTCTGGCCAATCAGAGGCAGGCGAAGCGTTTACAAGGGCGGGTCTTTGCGTAACTCGTTTGCATTATGGATATATACGCAGCTGATCCTACTATGTCGTTTTTTGTGGCTTCTAGTGTGAACACAGCATTACTGCTGGTCAGTGTGTTCTGTGTCCTCTGTTGACTCACACTGTTGACTTTGGTGGGAGAGGTGAGACCAGAACACAAAGACCAAACATCTGTTATACACACGCACGCACGCACGCAGGCACGCACGCACATTCACACACGTTCATTTTGTCGGCTAAAACTATGACGAAAAATGTTTGTTGACTAAAATGTTAGGGAGGGACTAGTGGAGAAGAGATCCAGTAGAACTAAAAGACAAGTCTTTGTATTATGCTGGCTATTTTCAGCATGCAACCAGGTGTAAAATCAGCCATTACGACGCCATCAAGGCCTGCCAAAGTACATTTTTTGCCGTCAAAATCAACTGTAGATTTACCGGTAGTCGACTAAAACTAAACTAAAACTTTTCAGATGACTAAAATATGACTAAAACTAAATGAAATGTTATTCAAAAGACTATGACTTCACTAAACTAAATCAAATTACTACTATTTTGATTAATTATTGTTAGATATGGAATATTAGAGTATACAGTATACTGTATGTGCAAGGGTTGGACAATATGGACAATTTTGTTGACCAAATACCTCGATATTGATACTATGGCAATAATATTGTATTATTTGTTTGTTTGTTTGATTGATTGATTGATTTATTGATTGAATACTTTATTGACCTTTTTTTTAAAGTACAGGCAGTGCAAAAGGTTAAAAACGCATGACACAAAAAGGCTTGTTTCCAAAGGGTCTCACATCACGATATCGATATACTGTTGATATTGTCCAGTATTGCCCAGTGCCAATATGTGTCCTCCATCATCATCTAGAGTCCACGGCTGACCTCTCAAAGGACGAGCTGAGGACAAGACTCCAGGAAGTGACAGAGGTACGGGGAACACCATAATTCTTGGAAATGGTTTCAAATAGCAGCCCTGTCCACCACAAATAGTTTTGCATAGTCGTTAGAATGTTTCCATTCATCTGTATGGAAAGAGCTGGATGAAATGGAACAGCAATATCATATTTTCATCAGTATTTCCACATCGTTGTCCACGCTCTTTTAACTGCTTTCAACCTGATGTCCCTGTTTTGGGCATTTTGGTCAACATTTTTCAAGTCGAGAAAATAAAACATTTAGAAGCGAGAGCTTGTAGGTCAGCTATTTCAGAAAATTCTCGAAAGTACAAAATGATTATAAATTGTATTTGTATTAATAATTTGTTCAATTAAATAATTAATCGCAATTACTTGTAGAGAAAGGAAATAAATTATTTCAAACAGCATTTGGCTACTGGCCAGTACACACGTACCCTGCGTTGGAGGCCTAGTTTGACCTCCGAGGCAAAGATGTCAAGTGGTTTAATGATCTTTTTGTCTTGGCAAATATTTGACTTGTTCACTGTGGCCTGTGTCCACTCCTCACTGTGTGTGTCACCTGTGTGTGTCACTGTAGGAGTCAGAGTTTCTGCGCTGTGAGCTGGAAGTGACGCGACGTTACCTAGAGGGCAAATACGAGGCCCTGAAAATACTCCAGGGACAGGTGACCACACACACACACACACACACTGTATCTGTACAGTAAAACACCACACACACTCTGTATCTGTACAGTAAAACACCACACACACTCTGTATCTGTACTGTACTGTAAAACAGTGGTTCTCAACCTGTGGGTCGGGACCCCCAGGGGGGGTCTCACATGATTTTTGTTTTTTTGGGGGGGTCCCCAGATGTTAGTAAAGTGACAATGTACCTGTTTAATACCAAAAAAGAAAGAAAGAAAATAAATTAAATTAAAAAATTAAAAAATGACTGCATCAAAAGTAATCAACACTATACTATAAAAACTGGTCAAACATTGGCCAAATTGTCAAATAATATAAGAGAGGAAAAATTGTGAAAATATCCGATCTACAAGCTCACAACGCTGCCTATGTACAAGCCGTTGTGAGCTTGTAGATGGCTTTTCACACTATGTATCTGTGGAACAGAGTCAAACTAAATACATTAAAACAAATATTAAACTGGTCCCCAGTTCAAATATGATTATTTTAGGGGGTCCCTAGTTCAAATTTTGGGGGGTCGCTGCCTGAAAAGGTTGAGAACCACTGCAGTAAAACACCACACACACTCTGCATCTGTACAGCAAGCCTCTTTTCTGCAGCTGATGTGTCCCGATTTGTATCCACTTTCAACCTGGCTTCCCTGCATTATTTTGGGCATGTCTACACGGAAGTGTCACAAAGTGCAAAAGTTTCAAAGCAATTTGAAAAACCAGTCATTCTAAGTAGGAAACCTGTACTAATCAAAACATTTAAGAGTCCCATAGCGTAGCCAAAAGCATTTATTCCACACGCTACACATTCCACAGTCTGTAGCTCTTTTTTATGCAGAGTGTCTTCTAGACTAGAGGGGCAGCAGGCAGGAAGGGGAGGGGCTGTAGCTGATTCTTTTGATAGTGAACACCAATCCTGACTCACACAACGGCTTCTTCTGCTTATGCTAATACCCCAATGCATCATGGGTACAGGATTCTAATTCCAAAAAACTATACATTGTAGTCAAATGTAGCACATTTCACCTAAACTAGCATCAACTATGTCAGAGTAATGTATGTAAGTTAACATAGTGGTATGTTGTGTGGGTGAGTATATGTGTTGCAGTAAGCCTCAGTGTGACTGCTATGTGTGTGAGTGACTTCCTCCATGTCTGGCATGTACAACTCATACTTACCTGGCAAGGGAGACACCATGATCAAGAAGGTGGTTCACCCAGGGCGAGGCTTAGCCATTGCACTCCGTGCTTTGCTGACCCCTGCGAATTCCTCAAATGTGGGAATCTCGATTGCATAATTTCTGGTAGTGGGGGACTGCGTTCGCGCTCTCCCCTGATTATACTGTGAAAAATAAAATAAGATACCACTTAGTGCATTGACGTCACTATGACAATTATAACTCACGTGATAGACAATCACCACTTTGTGTCAGGACCTAATCACCCTGTCAGGGTTCCCCATTGATTATCCCTTGCTTGAATGTAGATTACAATGGTACCAGATACAAGATGAATAGTTAATGGTGAATTCAGAGACATTGTGAGAAGGAAATCACTGTTTCTGAAAAACAGTACAAGAGTGGCTAACAACTTAAGCTAACAATAAGAATTCATTAGTTATTAATGCACTTATAAGTCCTTATACAACGCTTATTAACATTATTGCATTGATAAGACAATACAAGTGTTAATTATAGCAATGTAAACATGTTTATTGTTAGATTATAAGACATGTATATACACTTATGAGAAACTTCAGTTTATAGACTACTTAAGAACATTAATAAAAGCAGAGGTAGGCTACTGTGGTGTCTGAACGAACTCACCAGTGACAGACAGTGGTGTCGTGTAATCATGCCTGCCTGTTTTTCATGTGAGGCTCTCCGTTCCCCCCGCCTCTCCGTCCTTGCCTCCCAGACCCCTCCCACACGTGGCCCGTGTCAATCAATCAAGATTCTTGATTGTGAATGCTTGATTCTCATCTGGGTCATTCCTACTATTTGTTGCCATTTCGGTACATGTTATGCTAAAGATGGCAATTACTCCTCATGTAATGAAGAATATGGTAGCACAGCATTGTGAACACTGAGTTAGAATTTTAATATAGTTATAAAGCATATTTCCAGAATTATTAAAATGTATCAATTTCCTCTATAGTGAAGCATAATCCATTAATAACATTTGGTGAGAAACAGAAGGGGGGACAGTCAATTCAGGAAGATTTTAAGCATTAAAATACACAAATCACCATTAATAACATTTGGTGAGAAACATTAGAACTAATACTATCTAATAATAATAAATAAACATGATTGGGAACACAGCTTACTTCTACTCAAATCAAAGTGATTATTTTAATTTGATTCACCCTGAGGTACATATCTTTGTGTTCTATAGTAGAGAGGTTGGAATTAGTGTTTTTTGCATATTGTTTTTAAATTGCAATATCTATCTATCCTATTCTATGATTCAATCGTGAATTCAGCGTTGTGTCGTTGTGTCCTTCGTGTGTGTTTTTTTTTTTGCAAACCAGCAGCGCCGTGTTTTGTGTTGTGACAGCTAGTCAATGACATGCGTCGGGGGAGCGGTCTGGGAGGCAAGGACAGAGAGGGGGAGGGGGCGCGCGGGGAACGGAAAGCCTCACATGAAAAACAGGCACGCTACACATTCCACAGTGTCTGTAGTTCTTTGTTATGCGGAGTGTCTTCTAGAAGGACAGCAGGCAGGAAGGGGAGGGGCTGTAAGCTGATTCTGTTGATAGTGAACACCAATCCTGACTCACACAACGGCTTCTTCTGCTTATGCTAATACCCCAATGCATCATGGGTACAGGATTCTAATTCCAAAAAATATATATATTATAGTCAAATGTTGCACATTTCATCTAAACTAGCATCAACTATGTCAGAGTAATGTATGTAAGTTAACATAGTGGTATGTTGTGTGGGTGAGTATATGTGTTGCAGTAAGCCTCAGTGTGACTGCTATGTGTGTGAGTGACCTCCTCCATGTCTGGCATGTACAACTCATACTTACCTGGCAAGGGAGACACCATGATCAAGAAGGTGGTTCACCCAGGGCGAGGCTTAGCCATTGCACTCCGTGCTTTGCTGACCCCTGCGAATTCCTCAAATGTGGGAATCTCGATTGCATAATTTCTGGTAGTGGGGGACTGCGTTCGCGCTCTCCCCTGATTAAACTGTGAAAAAGAAAATCCCACATAATATATTGAGGTCTCTGTGACGATTATAACTCACAAGTCAATCACCACTTTGCGTCGGGGTCTAATCACCCTGTCAGGGTTTCTTCTTCAATAATGTCCAGATCCCCATTGATTATCCCTTGCTTGAATTTGGATTACAATGGTACCAGATACAAGATGATAAATTGTAACGGTAATGGTGAATTCAGGGACATAGTGAGAAGGAAATCACTGTTTCTGAGAGTTATACTAAGTTTGTTGTAATGAGCATTCATTAGTTAATAAGTCCTTATAAGATGCTTATTAACGTTATTGCATTGATAAGACTGTACAAGTGTTAATTATAGCATTGTTAATATGTACATTTTAAGATTATAAGACATGTATAGGCACTTATCAGAAACTTAAGTTTATAGACTGCATAACAATATTAATAAAAGCCTTATGAGTTGCTTATAATTGCATTACAAATAGCATTCAGTCTCTCTAACTTACATATAGTGTAATTGTTTAACTTTTATTAAGCTGTTTTGACGCTTTATTGACATATTATGCATTTACAAGCAGTAAACTATGCACTGATTAACAGTTTAACTAAGATTTTAGCATCTAGCTGGTGTAAAGTGGGAACAATGCCTTGTTAAGGCTAATAAATCATTTATTATGCACTTATTAAAAGTTAACTATGCTTTTTGCTTCTAGCTGGTCTAATGTGGGAACAGTTCCTTACTAAGATCAATACATCCTTTACATGCAGTGAAATGTTGGTTAAAAGGATATCATGCATTGGCCGGGAATCGAACCCGGGCCTCCCGCGTGGCAGGCGAGAATTCTACCACTGAACCACCAATGCTTACAGACCATGTTACAGCGTCATTCCGGACTCTGTAACCGGCAGTTTAAAATCCTAGCGTGATGTGACGTTAGGATTGACGTTGCACCGCCGATCCGATTGATATACCATATATGGAGATCTCTGTATGTGTCAGTCCTTGTCCCCTTCATGCCCATATATGGAGATCCCTGATGTCATCAGTATATATATACATATATGGGCATGCCCCCTTAAGTGCCCATGTATGGTAGCCTGGTAAACCCTCCCTCCGGAAATCTCAATTCCATTTCATTTCAGGAGTGAGTCTGGCCTGATCCGCCTGTCTGCAATATTGGCTGTGCTGGAGTTGGGCGGGAGTAATACCGTTGACTGACAACCCCTTCAGCCAATGATAATTTTTCCCCTTCAGCCAATCAGCAGTTCACCAGTCTTAATGTGACGCGACGGGACTTTTGAGACAGCCATACCCAAAATGGGTTGCCTTATTCGGATAAAATGGTGTCACTGCCCGCCCCTACCCGTTCTCTAAATTTTTATTTTTAAATAGGCTTTGTCATGATTAATTGACCACATATATGAAGTTAAACAACTAAATTCTATCCAAACGATATCTTATAAGTAAATTCCGTGCCTCAAAATAGAAGTTAGAGAGCTTTTTGAAGTAAAAAAATAGCGGAGAATTGGCCGCACAAGAAAAAGATGGCTGCCGTTCGTGTTTTGGGCTCACTCGAACTCGCCACCTGATTGGCCAACGTAAGCTGTCAATCACAGAACAATGAGCGACGACGCTGATAGGCCCGGCCGTTTGGCATACAGAGCCAATATTGCAGAAAGGCGGATCATGCCAGACTCACTCCTGAAATGAAATGGAATTGAGATTTCCGGAGGGAGGGTTTACCAGGCTACATGTATGGAGCTGAGTGATTTGTTTGCGCCTAATAGAGCGTCGCAGTTCCCGCCCACTTCCTGTTTTTTTTGGTGCCGGAAGAAAAAACTCAATGCATTTTTCCATTGACATTTCCAAAAATATTTATATCTATTAATTTAAGCCTCGAATCAAGCCATCACGACATGACATGAATCATGACCATAAACGTTTGATTCTGTGATTTTTTTTTATTTTATATTTAATTATATGATATACTATATTTAATAAATACCCTTTGTTTTGCCGTTTTCAACACAAAAAAAATCACAGAATCAAACGTTTATGGTCATGATTCATGTCATGTCATGATGGCTTGATTCGAGGCTTAAATTAATAGATATAAATATTTTTGGAAATGTCAATGGAAAAATGCATTGAGTTTTTTCTTCCGGCACCAAAAAAAACAGGAAGTGGGCGGGAACTGCGACGCTCTATGCCACATTGAGGTTGGACAACACACTCCATAATTGGGCGTAGCTGCATTGGCAATGGTTATAGCTGAGTCATGACCTAACATGAATGTAACGGGTAGCACAGGTATTTTAGGGACAAGGCTGGTGGCGCAAAATAGCAACTCGGCCACTGCAATGCCCCTTGCGCAAGGCTAAATCCCCAAATAGTGGGTAGTGCGACTTGGGCGCAAAATAGGGAATCTATTATTTTGCAAGTCCAATGACCCCTCCTATGTTCCAATACCCCCTCCTATATGCTTTGCCGGAGTTGCCCCAGTGGCCTAATGGATAAGGCACTGGCCTCCTAAACCAGGGATTGTGCATTCGAGTCCCGTCTGGCGTGTCTAACAGCAGAGTGGCACAGCGGAAGCGTGCTGGGCCCATAACCCAGAGGTCGATGGATCGAAACCATCCTCTGCTAGCTGCATTTTATCGGCAGAGCATATAAAATGCTGTGGGGAACATTCACTGATAAATAGCACATCTACAAGCTCACAACTTGTAGATCGGACACTATTTTTAGTATTTCCCTAAGAGTTCTGAAAGTTCTTGCCTAGAATGAGTCATACTTCATGTATTGCTTTTGACAACATCAAGCTAGCTCTGACCTGTGCTCTCTCACACAGTGGTAAACATTTTGGCTGTGCTGGCTATAGTGTTGATTTTGACAGCACATTTTTATTTAGTTTTAGTTTTAGTCTTTTGAATAAAATTCCATTTAGTTTTAGTCATATTGTAGTCATCTGAAATGTTTTACTTTTTGTCTAGTTTCAGTCGACAAAATATCATAAGATTATAGCCGACTAAATCTACAGTTGATTTAGTCGACTATAATGTATTTTGGCGGTGCCTTGATGGTGTCGTAATGGCTGATTTTACATTTGGTTGACGTGTTGTGAGCTTGTAGATCGGCTATTTTCAGCATGCACACCCTAGCGCAACCAAGCATAAAATGACTTGTCTTAGTTTAACTGGATCTCTTCTCCACTAGTCTCTCTCTAACATTTTAGTCTAAATTTGTTGACGAAATTGTCAATATATTTAGTCTTAGTTTTAGTCATCATAGCTTAGTTTTTATATAGTTTTTGGCAGTGAAAAAAGGTAGTCGACGAACATTTTTCGTCATAGTTTTAGTCGACGAAATCAACACTGGCTGGCTACCTGCTCCAATCGACTTGAAAAAAAAACCCACTGTCTATATTATCTATTTAGAAATTCCGTCCGTGTTTTCTGGGTCGGGCTGGGTGAGCTTTTCTGGTTTGAGTACCCGCCTGTCCGCCACTTCACATTGAAGGAAAGTGCACCAGATATGTGCTATCTTATCAAGGAGTTTCTGCTCACTGACAGCAACGCTATATTGATATAACAATATAACAAAGTAAAGATCAACACAGCCCCTACTTCAAGGATGACTTACAAATTATTGACACACAGTTGTTTCCTTAGTTTTTTAATACCATGTTAGTTGGCCTGCAGGTCAAAAACTGGCCCTTTAGTGGTGAGTTAGTCATTAACATAGGATGATAAGAGGGAAATTATGTGTATGAATTTGTATTTACACACTTTCATGTTCACATAGCTTCCATTTATACCCCAGGAATACATTGAATTTAATTTCTTAGAGTAAAAAAAAGAAAAAAGACCACTAGGTAATTACACAGTCATTACAGAGCTATGCTGTTGTCCTGATACCACTTGATATCAGTCATTCTAAGTAGGAAACCTGTACTAATCAAAACAAACATTTAAGTCCCACAGTGTATCCAAAAGCATTAAGTCCATATCATTCAGTCTATTCCACACGCTACACATTCCACACAGTCTGTAGCTCTTTGTTATGCAGAGTGTCTTCTAGACTAGAGCGGCAGCAGGCAGGAAGGGGAGGGGCTGTAAGCTGATTCTGTTGATAGTGAACACCAATCCTGACTCACACAATGGCTTCTTCTGCTTATGCTAATACCCCAATGCATCATGGGTACAGGATTCTAATTCCAAAAAATATATATATTATAGTCAAATGTAGCACATTTCATCTAAACTAGCATAACTATGTCAGAGTAATGTATGTAAGTTAACATAGTGGTATGTTGTGTGGGTGAGTATATGTGTTGCAGTAAGCCTCAGTGTGACTGCTATGTGTGTGAGTGACTTCCTCCATGTCTGGCATGTACAACTCATACTTACCTGGCAAGGGAGACACCATGATCAAGAAGGTGGTTCACCCAGGGCGAGGCTTAGCCATTGCACTCCGTGCTTTGCTGACCCCTGCGAATTCCTCAAATGTGGGAATCTCGATTGCATAATTTCTGGTAGTGGGGGACTGCGTTCGCGCTCTCCCCTGATTAAACTGTGAAAAAGAAAATCTCACATAATATAGAGGTCTCTGTGATGATTATAACTGTTCAGGTGAATAGTTAATGGGGAATTCAGAGACATTGTGAGATAGAAAGATGCTTATTAACATTATTGCATTGATAAGACTGTACACATTTTTATTATAGCATTGTAAACATGTTTATTGTTAGATTATTTTATAAGACATGTAAAATACACACTTATGAGAACGTTTAGTTTATAGACTGCTTAAGAACATGAATACAAGCTATACGAGTTGCTTATAATTGTTTATATTAGCATTACAGCTAATAACAGCATTCGGTCTTACTAACTTACATATTATGTCATTGTGCAACCTTTATTAAGCTGTAAACAGTTTATTATGCATTTACAAGCAGTAAACTATGCACTGATTAACAGTTTAACTCAATGTTTTGTTAAGGCTTAATTAAGGCTAATTAAGGCTTTATTATACACTTATTAACAGTTAACTATGGTTTATGCTTCTAGCTGGTCTAAAGTGGGAACAATGCCTTACTAAAATCAATACATCTTTTACATGCAGTGAAACAATGGTTAAAAGGATGCCTTGCATTGGCCGGGAATCGAACCCGGGCCTCCCGCGTGGCAGGCGAGAATTCTACCACTGAACCACCAATGCTTGAAGTTGTTGAAAACATGTGTCTTACAGGACAATGAAAACATAGCCTATACCTGGAAAAAAAATCATTTTAGAGACTGTAATGGCCCCTTCAGACTCAATTTATAGTGGTCTTATCTCTTTTGAAACGTCCTCACTTTTTGGGTTGAGGTATACATGGGAGAGGGAACTTGGGATTGAGCTGGGGGAGAAGGATTGGTGGAGTGAAGCACTATGCAGAATCAACTCTTCCTGCGCATGTGCCCGTATGTGTTTAATTCAATTCAAAGTAGTTCACAGGATTCATATTTAATAGGTACCAGACGGATCTGGTCGCATACGCTTCTCTTATAGCTAGACGGCGCATATTGCTCCACTGGAAGAGTCCTAACCCCCCTCCCACGACTTCTTGGTTAAAAGACCTGTCATCATTTATTCACTTAAAGAAAATGAAGAGGTTAGAGGTTCCTTGAAGGGGTTTCACAGAACCTGGGACCCATTCCTTTCATATATCAACTCTTTGACTGTGATTGATGACTAATACCTCCCTTCCCTTTACCCCCCCCCCCATTTTTTTATTTATATATATATGTGTTTTATCATTATTATTATTATTATTATTTTACTATTATTATCATTTGTATACACATTTAACTGTGTTTAATTCTATTATTCTCCCCTCAGGGTAGGTGGGTGGGCAGATGTTAGGGTTTGTTTTGTCGTGTTGTATTTTTTGTATAGTTTTTTCTGTGTTATGTTTGTCCCGTATTTTTTTTTTAAAACAAACTTAACACTACTACTACTACAACACATAAACTGAACTTAATTTTATTGAACCAGTTAAGCCTATAATGATGACATGACCAAAATAGGAATGCGAGGTTGAAAGTGGTAGGACACATCGGTTGCATAATTGCTGGTACTGATGTCAAAATAGTAAAATAATGACTGGTACGTCTGCCAGACTGATATCGTTGTTGTCGTGCAGAAACCTTGTCCTTAAACCTTATCTCCATATTTCAACTTTGTAAATCAATGCCCTACTTGGTCACACTTCAGTGTCATATAAAAGTAGAAAAAATTGCGACGCATCGCAACGCGTTGTGGGCTTTTAGATCGCCTATTTTAGCTATTTTTGAAAATAATATTAAGTGAAAGTGTATCTGAGTTTTATAAATAATGAACCAATGAAAAGCACTAATACAAGCTTGTGGCTAAAAATTGACTACCTTGGATCCATCTCCTGAAAAGTAAAATCTTTGGACGATATACAGTAGTACCTGTAGTGTATCAGTCTCTATTACAGAAGCCTTTTATTCTACATCTGAGTGATCCATACCTTTCCATACCTGCATTAGGATGTGAAACACAGGAAGACTGTGGTATGGCAAATGACCAACCATCCGCCCCGTACTACAGATTAATAGAATAAATACAAATACGTGAAAGTGAAATTACTTTTAATTCATCTTAAATGGACAATTCACCATAAAACCAATGAATAAAAAAATACAAAATGTACATAAAAAACAGAGAGAGAGAGACAGACACACACAGAGAGAGAGAGAGAGAGTGTGTGTGTGTGTGTGTGTGTGTGTGTGTGTGTGTGTGTGTGTGTGTGTGTGTGTGTGTGTGTGTGCGTGTGCGTGCGTGTGTGTGTGTGTTTTGGCAGGTAGACCACAGTATGGTCAGTGGTGGACCAAGTACTGGAGCTGAGTACCTTGTCCACCACTGCGCATGTTTTTGTTTTCTCCCCTAAGGTGATTTCTAAAATGCTTTTGACACCACTGGTCTCTCTCTTTGTCCCATGCAGGCCATCCTTGACAAAGCCACCGGTCACACCAAGAGCCTGCTGCAGAAGAGCGAAGAGAGAGGCAAGGCTTTGGAGAAGGTAGGTGATACTCATGCACAGTGGAAAAAAGTACTAACCTGTTTTACTTAAGTAAAAGTATCAATACTGCAATGTAGAAGTACTCTGTTACAAGTAAAAGTCCGGGATTAAAAAATGTACTTGAGTAAAAGTACAAAAGTATTGGTATCAAAATGTACTTAAAGTACCAAAAGCAGAAAGTACTCATTGTGCAGAATGTCCTATTTCACAAGTTTTCAAATGTATAAATGTCTACAAATCTTTTGAAAATAGCCGATCTACAAGCTCACAATGCGTTACTTGAGTAAATGTACTTAGTTACTTTACACCACTGCGTCATGCACCTCCAGGGCTGTTCAAACAAGGGCTTGGGCGTGTTGTTGACACTAGCATGCCTTCATCAGTCTCTGGCTAACAGCCCTGGGCTAATGTAACTGTTCAAGTGACAACATCCTCCAGACACAGTTGACACAGTGTAGTCATTAGTATGATTCACATCATTTTAGCGCTGTTTTAGGTGGAGGCCCAAAGGTTTTAGTTTTTAGTTTTATTTATTTGCACAATAAAAATAGTACAAAGGTCAGTGGTGGAAAAAGTGCTCACATTTTTTACATAAAAGTATCAATACTGCAATACTCTGTTACAAGTAAAAGTCCGGAATTCAAAATGTAATTGAGTAAAAGTACAAAAATATTGGCATCAAAAGGTACTTAAAGTACCAAAAGTAAAGGTACTCATTATGCAGAATGTCCCATTAAAAATCTTTTGAAAATAGCAGATCTACAAGGTCACAATGAATTGTGAGCATGTAGATCGGCTATTTTCAAATGGCCGAAATGTATACAGTATAGGGCTAAAGTGGTCAATGTAGGTTTTATAATAATCAAAATTGACAAACTAGTAACTAAAGTTTTCAAATAATTGTAGTGGAGTAAAAGTACAATATTTGGGTCCAAGATGTAGTGGAGTAGAAGTAAAAGTATTGGAAATTGGAACTACCCAAGTGAAGTACAAATACCTCAACATTTTACTTAAAGAGGTGGTGCCATGTTTTTGCACTTTTTCTGTTTTTCATGTGTCTATGAGGTTGATAGAACTTCATTAAGGCCCCTGCTGGTGGTTTTAAGGTGTTTCATGTCTTCTCTGACTATTTGGAGTTTTTTCCTGGAGGCTGAAACCTTGAGAGTCAAACGTGCCAATCCAAAAACAGCGACATACTGACGTAACAATGCCCATACCCACCCACCGCACCTCCCCTCATTATCATTGTCATTTATACTACAACCTTTTGTGGGCGGAGCTGCCTCAAACACACGTGTGTGT
This sequence comes from Gymnoscopelus braueri, assembly GCF_963280865.1. Lineage (NCBI taxonomy): Eukaryota > Metazoa > Chordata > Actinopteri > Myctophiformes > Myctophidae > Gymnoscopelus > Gymnoscopelus braueri. Next base: position 3,671,272 of record NC_137608.1, read on the forward strand.
GACCATGGCAGGGTTTGTTCTGTGCTGCTGTGTGACAGCTATCAAACAGTTGTTTCACACTTTGCCCATTGACACGGACAAACGTGATCAATGGCTTAATTTCATTTATAAAGACAGGATTTTTCCCTCAGCCCCCTCTACCAGGCTTCGGGTGTGTAGTTCCCATTTTGTTGATGACTGCTTCACCAACTTAGTGCAAGTCAATATGGGATTGCAAACAGGAAAGTACTGAAGCCAGGTTATATTCCGACGATTTATCCTGGAGACACAGAAAGCAGCACCTCAGGAGCGTTACCGGTAAATTAAAACATCCGCCAGCCCCAATAAAATGATTTAGGAGCATGAATCGGTTTGACATAGCCTTGTCTGTGACCTCCCCCACCGTTTAGTTGTGGGATTTAGTTCAGCGTCAATAAGATCGCTTCTGAACATCGTATGGAAAATGTAACGGTAGTCGCGGTAACCTACAGTCGTCTGTTGTTATGACGGTGTGAAGAAATTAATGGATGGGTTGAAACAACCTTTTAAATCGGGGTTTTGTGCCGGTCTGCGACTCTGCGTTGAATTCAACGTGCCAAGACAGTGCTGGTCGTGAACGCGCATCGCCGTTTAACATGGCGTAGAGTTAGATCAGGGACGAGCCTCCATGTTAATTCAACGCAGGCTGCCAACAAACTAAGGTTTTAAACGGTTGTTTGAGCCCATCGATGCGTTGTTTCACGCCGTCGGAACAACAGACATATGTAGGTTACGGCGCCTAGCTTTAGATTTTTCATACGATGTTCAGAAGGTAAAACATTTACATTAAATCGGCAGAACATACCGACGCGGGCGGGACCAACTCGAGTCATACAGTCTCAGCCAACGTTAGGGTCGCTAGAGCTAGTTCAGTTGGATTAGATACATAGCGTGATTGTTTGTCAATATAATAAAAAAGAGACGAATTATCTGTGCCTCTGCAAACAGAAGTGTATTATCAAGGTGGAAATGGCTCTGAATACATTATGAGAGCATCTAGTTAGACGTTTTATATGCATATGCCTACTGTAATATACTGTAGCTTATATTTCCATTTTCTAGTAAGGGGATGTATGGAAAGAATACATAGCCCATTTAAATGGGAATGTCAGGTTGAAGGAATACAAATGCATTGTAATGATAGTAAAATGTGTGCAGTGATGCTATAAATAATGTCACTGATGTAATGGATACCATAGTCATTGTAAGATAAAGTTCTACTTGGATCACAGGATATTGAACATCACCATGGCACATCTGTAAGAATGTATGACAACTGATGGTTCTGTTTAAAGGACAACTTTAGTTTTTTACATCCAAGGTTTATGTTTTAGATTGTAATTAAATTAAATAAAAGATGAGTGTTAAAATGTTTTAATTTACTGCTTTCTATAGTTTTAGCAATTTTTGCGATATTTTTTACAGTGGGGGGAGGCATTCGGTCCGGTGGCTAAATATGTATTTTTTTACACAATAACCCGGCGTTTTCTTTATTATTATTTACAGTAGCTCTTCTAGCCCCCAATAATAATCACATCTGGCCATCAAAGACCACCGTACCTTTTTTATTGTGTAAAAAAGGAATATTTAGCCACCGGACAGAATGCCCCCGCCCACTGTAAAAAATATCGCGAAAATTGCTAAAACTATAGAAAGCAGTAAATGAAAAAGAAACTAGAGAAGTCTCCGCCAGGTCAGGTAGGTTATTATGGCCTCCTGGTGGCGCTATAATAGGCCAATGTGAAAAGGGTGCCATTTATTCCTAGGCTGTGCACGGCAATCGGACACTGCATGCATGATTTGAGGCATTTTGTTCTAAAAATGTGTTTTGCTAATTTTGACCTGCTGGTGGCGCTATAACATGCCAATGTTAAAAGGGTGGCATTTGTTCCTCAACGTAGTGCAAATGTGCATTCAAAGTTTCACCACAATCGGACGCTGCGTTCATGATTTGCGGCATTTTGTTCAAAACGGGCCACTCCTGCAAACATTACATGTCAATGTTAGCCAATCAGGATGGAATATGAAAAATCAAACAGATCCGTCTTGATCACATGACTATAGAGATCATGTGTACCTATTTGCGTGAAATTTGGATCAAATCTGAAGGCTTAATATCAAAAAATGTGTTTTACATAAGTCTGCCTCCTGGTGGCGCTATAAAAGGCAAATGTGAAAAATGCAGGGCAAAGGTTTTTCCTTGGCCTCTAGAGAGTGTGCATACAAAGTTTTACACTGATCGGTGCAGTTATAGGTAAAAACACGAATCGGCCTGTTACAGCGCCACCATGAGGCTGATTTGAACATTTTTAAATGGTATTTCTTCCTCTGCCTAATGGGAATGTGTGAGCAAAATGTCACGGAAATTGCATGCTGTGTTCATGATTTGAGGCATTTTGTTCGAAACGGAGTACTCCTGCAAACTTTGAAAGCCAATTTTTGCCAATCAGGATGGAATATGAAAAATCTGAAATTAGCCGTTTCTTCTAATGACTATAGAGATACTGTGTACCGATTTGGGGGATTTTGGGCCAAAATCTGTAGGAGTACTGTCCAAAAATGTGTTTTGCAAAAAGCGGCCTCCTGGTGGCGCTATAACAGGCCCATGTGAAAAATGTGGGGCAGAGGTTCTGCTCTGGAATCCAGGGAGTGTGTGTGCACAGTTTCTCTGCGATCAAGCCAACGGTGCCGGAGATTAGCTGTACACAAAATGACAGAATGACGGACACACGGACGGACACACGGACGGACGGACGGACGGACGGACAGGGGCGAAAACATACTCTCGCCATGCCTTTCGGCCTGGCGGAGACAATAACACTCATCTTTTATTTACTTTAATTACAAGCTAAAATATAAACCTTGGTTGTAAAAAAACAAAGTTGTCCTTTTAAGCCTTTTATTTATCCGTTGCACACATGAGCATTTGGGATTTGAGCAAAGGGTTGATGAGGCTTTCCGGTTATGGAGTAGTTCTTCTTCTTCCTCCTCATCTTCATCTGAACCAGATTCAGGTTCAAACATATATGGCTGTATTTGTCCAATTTGTCCTCCTGCCATTTTGTAAACAAATGGGCAGAACCATGGGCAGTCCTTTAGTGATAAGGGGGAAGGACTAGGACAGGTGGGTGGTCTTATAGGAGGAGGCGGAGGGACTGGATTAGATGGGTGGTGCTAAGTGAAACCAGGTATACTTAATGAACTGGTGGGTGTGTCTACATGAAAACAACATTTTAACACTTACTGTACACTTAATTTTTTTTGAAAAAAATCCTTACATAATAATAATACCTTATGATCAGGTTTTAGGGTTGAAAAATATCATGGCACTCCATCTTTAAGTACAGTACTTGAGTAAATGCACTTAGTTACTTTCCACCACTGACAAAGGTAGCATTATTAAAACACACAGAAAATTAAATGCAGGTGAGAAAGAAAACCCATATAGGGCTTATAATAACAAACTTAAGACATGATGAAGACGTGTGTGTGTGTGTGTGTGTGTGTGTGTGTGTGTGTGTGTGTGTGTGTGTGTGTGTGTGTGTGTGTGTGTGTGTGTGTGTGTGTGTGTGTGTGTGTGTGTGTGTGTGTGTGTGTGTGTGTGTGTGTGTGTGGCAAAGGAACCATATGTACTAAAATGCATTATGAATTAACTACTTAACACATCGTGTGCCAGAGGTTTATTAAAATAGGGTACATCTAGTGCCAGCATATCTTCCATCCACTTACGCTGATATGTTGCGTGCTGTAGAAGCCCCAACCAGGACGCGCATGTAAACAAAGCCTGCGTGCGAGACGGCGGAGGGTCCTGACTAACGCCTGGAACAATAATATTTCTAACACGATCCAATCGAAAACGGACTCAATGACAACACACGTCCGTGGTTTAGCTGACTGATATTGTCCTTCTAAGGCATGAGGAGACCATCTTTTCATGATTCCTTTTTTTTCTTTTCTTCTTCTTTTTTAACACCTTTACCGCCGGGCCCGTAGTTCTACGGGCCGTTAAATCCAACGGTTAAGCGCCGAGCCCGTAGTCCTACGGGCTGCGGTCTTTTCGCGCATGCGCGGTCCGGGTGCACTTTCGGAATTTTTTTGATCCACTTCCGTTTCCGGTTTGATGACAGGAAATAGAATTATTTGGGATCCGGTTTCGACGATCACGCCCGCTCCCATTCTACAGACGAAACTGAAACTCAATTCTCTTCCTGTAGTTTTTTCTCCTCGCATTTCACTGTTTAACGTAATCCGCTCTAACTACAGTCATGGAAGTCCGTTTGACACGCGGTCTTCACTGGGAGATACAGGGAGATCTCGCGGATGTAAACAGACCGTTCACGGCTCAATCTTAAGGATTTTAACAAGATCTATGGCGACATGAAAAAAACTAAAAAACAACAAAAACACCTTGGCACTGGTGAGTACATTATGAGATTAACCTCTGGCGGTGGATGTGTTAATCAGATGAACCCTAACGTCCCTATTCTGGGGTGAATGTTTGACGAACATATCTACAAGCTCAAAATGATTTGCGTTGTTACGAGTTTTGAGCTTAAGTAGACTTTTTCTGTGAAGATATTGGTGACGTAGAGGAAAAAAGGCAGACCTAGTAGAGCCTTTCCGGTCAGCTATGTACATAGGGCTAAAGTGGTGAAATGTCTAACGTTAGAAAATAATAAAATACAAATACATTAAAAAAAAAGAAAAAATGTAAAGTAATAAAAAAATAATTAATGGATATTTCAAAACAATAATAACTTTGTTCTCAGTGCTTCAGAAAACGTTGATCTATCTATCATTAATTTGTCTTGCCACCCCTTCTAGGAAGTGAATGGCTTGCAGTGGGAGGTCACCTTCAACCAGGTGCAGCTGAAAAACTTTGAGCAGTCGTGGCAGCAGAAATATGACAGGTGAGTTTGATCGATTGATTGATTAATTGATTGAATACTTTATTAACACAATTGTTAACAGTATACAGGTATTACAGTCAGTCAAAGGTTATGCTAAAAGGACAACACAAAAAAAAACTGGGGGCTTCTTTCCCCCATTGTGGTGCATGTACTCAATTCATCAGTAATACATACTCAGTAGCATCAAACGGTATATTCAGAGAAAGGAGGGGTGGGGGCGGGCAGAGGTTAAACTATCCTTAATTGCATTTACTCTCTTGTCATATCTGGTTTTTAACCACTTCAACCTTTTAGACTTGGTAAACTGGGCCTGAGTTGGCTCTGTACTTTGACCACTTTCTTCTGTTTTTCTACACCAACTCTCATGGGCAAAAATAGCCAATCCCCAATATTCTGGGGAGTGGAGGTTCCAACAGACTTGCTCTGTTTAACCGCATCCCAATTGTGGGGGCGAACATTTGGCGAAAATATCCAACCTACAAGCTCACACTGCGTCACGCTGCGAAGCGTCGTGAGCGTGTAGATTGGTTATTTTCGATGAAGATATTTAGTGTAGTGGGAAGACAGGAGGGGGCTCAGTATAGAGCCCTGGGGGAAGGCAGTCAACTAAGTATATAGGGGTTAAAGTGGTTAAGCCAGGGATCCTCAACGTTTTCAGGCCAAGGACCCCCTAGCTGAGAGAGAAATGAAGCAGGGACCCCCTCTATATTGTATAAAATAGTTTTTCAGATTAAACTTTTTTTGTTTACGTGGTCTGCTCTTTTCCCCCCTCTACACATATACCTCTTTGCCAAAAATAGCCGATCTACAAGTTCACAACGCCTCGCAGCGTGAGGCGTTGTGAGCTTGGAGATCTGCTATTTTTGGCTAAAGTTCTCCTCAGAAAAAGGGATGCTAGTGTTCAAGTGGTTAAGGTAAAAACAAAAAAAAAATCATATCACACAAAGATTTGGCGGACCCCTTGTAGTAACTCTGAGGACCCCCTAGGGGCCCCAGACCCCCTGTTGAAGACCCCTTAGTTAAGCTATATTGTTGCTGGTCCTTGTATTGTGTGCATGTGCGTGTGCGTGTGCGTGTGCGCGTGCGTGTGTGTGTGTGTGTGTGCAGGGTTTGCACAGAGAACAGGGCTTTGAGTGACGGTCTCGGGGGGAGAGTGAGGGAGGTGCAGGAGCTGAGAGCAGAGAATGCTGGTAAGTTCCATTCCATTACAATACATACTGTGTATTACATATCGTCACTGTAGGGTGGAAACCTTGTCCAAAACGGTTACTTTTCAGGAAATGGAAAATAAGAACCTGTGTTCCATTGGGTCCAATGTAGTTATTGTTTAGTCACAAGCTCTTGTTAATACTTTTCATTGGTTCAGTATGTATTAAATCCACAGGAAAAGTGAACAGGGCCTAGTTTAGCATGCCTCGATGTCACCATCTGCTGAAGTCACCTTAGCTTTGACTGGAGATTCTTAGCTTTGAAGTGAATTGTACCCAAAGTCACTAAATACTAATGAATGGACATCTAAGGCAGCGGTTCGGGGACCCCCAGGGGTCCTTGAGGGAGTTCAAGGGGGTCCATACCAAAAGGTAACAGTTTAACCACCTTAACCATATGTTATACTTCTAGGGTGACCATATGTCCCGTTTTGTGCGGGACAGTCCCGCATTTCAGTGACTTTTCAAGCGTCCCGCAAATTGAGACGCTGTCCCGCTTTTTGATTGATAGGCTCCAGTTTTCAAAATGCGTTTAAAATCTTGGTTTTATTAATTAACTGGCTGTGCGCAGCGGAGCAGTGGAGTCTGTCATTAGGGGGCGGGCCGAGTGTGTGTGTGTGTGTGTGTGTGTGTGTGTGTGTGTGTGTGTGTGTGTGTGTGTGTGTGTGTGTGTGTGTGTGTGTGTGTGTGTGTGTGTGTGTGTGTCTGTCTGTCGAGAAACGCAGCCCAAAACACCCAAAACACTCGCCCCAAAACACACTCGGTGGAATACAAGTCGGAAAGAAAATAATCAGGAGCTCCGAGCTCAACAACATAGTAAGAGGATACAAGAGCTATCTGTGCAAAAGCTGCAAAGTGTGCATATTTAAGCAAGTATTTTAAAACAGTGAAAGCTAACGAGGAAAAATAAACAGAAAGTGATAGACCCCCGCGCCCCGCCACGACTCAAACCAGCGACCACGTTGTGAATAATTATAAACAAACAACCTCCTGGTGCTTCCAAGTTGGGGGGTAGTTTGACCAAAACCGAAGGTATTGAAGAGGAGGAGAATGTTATGGTCATCAGAGATCAGAGGATCTAGCAGCTGCCATTCTGATAATGTTAGGAGCAATTAACCAGGCAACAGTGACACTACGAGCAGGTAGGGTCCAACCAAGTGTTTCTAAATGGACTGCAGTCTGAACAGAACCCTATCCATCAGATCCAAAGTAGACTAGGTAAAGACCATGTATTATGCAAGTACATAATGAAGTTGACCAAAGTTTCTCAGCTGCATTATATTTGTTATTAGTGTCTGTCTATCCTCTGAAACAAAGGGGTTTATAGTGAGAACTTGGCATCATTGTGAGCTCCTTATTCAAGACATTAATTACATCCAATAAGGCTTATTGGATGTAATTAATGTCTTCGCACTCAAATCAAAGCCTCTTAGCACATTGAATGCCAAAAACGGTCCGGACCGTTTTTGAGGATCCAAACGAGAAGTGCCGAAAACGGTCCGGACCGTTTTTGACCCAATTCTATTTTTATACATGTGGGCCACGTGGGGCGCTAAAACGAAACTTTGACATCACCCAAGGAGTTTCTGAGAAGAAGAGGCTGGATCTGGCTCCATGTCAAAAATCCTTCCGGTCAGCGTTTTCAATGTTATCTCCTTGACTAAAAGCTTAATATCTCCATTTCTTTTTAATCTGGTGGAAACGAGCCGTTTTCGATCGGCGATCACGCTGCAATGGAGGATCGCGTTAGAAATATTATTGTTCCAGGCGTTAGTCGGGACCCTCCGCCGTCTCGCACGCACGCTTTGTTTACATGCACTTCCGCGCCTGGGCTTCTCACAGCACGAAACGTATAACGCAAGTGGATGGAAGAAATGCAGGCACTCAACGTATAATATTTTAATAAACCTCTGGCACCCAATGTGTTAGTAGGTTGTATTGTCCAGTAAATACAGATAATTTCAAATGCATTTCGTTGTTAAGTTTTTATTTGCATAGTAGTTCTATTATAGTTATTATTATCATACTCCTATTACAGAGAAGATTTCATACCCCCCACTTTTAGCAACAAAAAAAAAGTTGTAATTTTGTTTAATTTTTTTGATTATAAATCGGTAAAATCAGGCAAAAATAAGAATTAAATAACATAACCCTAACCTAACCCTAATCCTAACCCTAAAACCGAAATAAAGTAACCAAAAACTTGAAAAAGACGAACCCAATCCGCCCAGAACCGCGGAAAAGCGCGCGGGGGGTCCTCATGCACGCGCACTGCGCGCGCGTGCATGTGTCCCGGGATGTCCCGCGGAACGGGTTCATCTGTCCCTCATTGGCCCTGTTTGGATCTGGTCACCCTATATACTTCAGCTATTCAAAAGTAGACGACCTACAAGCTCACAAGAGAGAGTGAGCTTGGCTGATTGGCTATTTTCAAAACATTTTGAAAAAGAATTGTGAGCATTGTTAACAAAACAAATCTTCTCTTTTGGGGGTCCCTGACACAACTGATTTTCAGAAAGGGGTCATCATGGCCAAATACATATGAATGTGGGGGTCCTTGACATGAAAATGTTTGAGAGCCACTGATCTAAGTAAGTGTGTGTGTGTGTGTGTGTGTGTGTGTGTGTGTGTGTGTGTGTGTGTGTGTGTGTGTGTGTGTGTGTGTGTGTGTGTGTGTGTGTGTGTGTGTGTGTGTGTGTGCGTGCGTGCGTGCGTGCGTGCGTGCGTGCGTGCGTGCGTGCGTGCGTGCGTGCGTGCGTGTAGCTCTAAATCAGCAGTGTCTGGAGCTTCTGTCCATGCTGAGCGTCAGAGAGCAGAAGGCCTTTCAGGGCACCAAGCCACCATGTGGCCGAGGACGAGAGGTGACCGTCCTGGAGGTGTGTGTGTGTGACACAGAGAGAGAGGGGGAGAGAGAGACAGAGGAGAGAGAGAGGGAGAGAGAGAGATTGAGACAGAGAGAGAGAGAAAGAGATACCAGAGAAATCAGCAGATCTAAAATCTCATAATGCGTGGCAACACTATACGTTGTGAGCTTATAGGTCGGCTATTTCCGATATTTCAACGCTGTTGTATAATAAAGCATACAATAGGTTAATCAGACTAATGTATAAAAATCACAGTGATTCTTAAACCTAATTTAGTTTTAACGACCCAGAAAGAAACTATTTGAATTCGAAACCAAAAAATAATTGGCAAGTAGATAATCGACATTTGCAGCCATATTTTAATGCTGTCCTGTGACTGTCCCTCATCAGCTGGGTGTCCTGGGGGCGTGTCAGTGTCCCGGGGCCAGAGAGCCGTGTCCGTGTGCCCGCACCGCCGCTTCCAGCAGGAAACAAGTCCTTCAGCTCCGACACGAGGTACTGTACTGACCCAGACCATAAAGGGGGGTGTAAGTGAGTAAGTAAAAAATAGACCAGATTGATTGATTGATTGATTGATTGAATACTTGATTAGTCAAAAATTTAAACAGCATGTGGTACAGTCAGACATTAAAGGGATAGTTCACCCCCAAAATGACTTTTTTTCTATCGATTAGTCCCCTCATGGAGACTTGAATTCATGGATATTTTTTTTTTTTTTGTCACACAAAAGGTTAACACAAAAAAGTCCTGGGGACTTGTTTCCATTGTTGTCCTATGTATTCAATTCATCAGCATAGCATTAAAAAATTGCACAATAATGCATGTCATCAACAAATACAAAACACTATATGTACAAAGGAGAAAAAGGGAAAATGGCGGCAGTGAATGACACCTCCTTTTGATGGGAATTTACATTTACCTCCCCTTGTGGTCTCCTGATAGATGTTTTTATTATTTTTTTCAGATCAGAATGTTTGCAACAAACGCGTAAAGTGTTTTTTCCGGGTAGAATTGGATATTTACATAAAATAAAGTGTCCAGAACACTAGCTATGCCTATTTTTTTCAACCTGTGGATATTTAGAACAACATTTTATAATACAGTATATTTCTAACTGGACGTGGCACTAAGTCAGACACCAGAGGGGACTGTGAGGTACATCATAGGCAGACCACTTTTGGACAGAATGTCCTCTCCATCAAGGGAAGTTTTTACGATGGAACAGCCTCCCAGTCACTCTAAGGGAAAGCCCCACCCTGTGTACCATTTATATGTGTAACTGTAAAATCATCAGTGTTCATTTAACTCTGAAAGCGTACAAATGGAACCAACATTTGGTTTTTTTTTTTTTCCTCTAATCTGGCTAATTTGACACTGTGTTATTTTAGGCCTGATACAAAATAAGTTGAGAACCAACCATTTACTTAAAACAATAGTTGTTACAGTCTGCTTGAAAAGTAATACAGATTAACAGCAGCCAGTTGAACATACTGAAAATCAAAATAAGTCCAGAATCAACAATTTACTTACAGAATTTTTTATGTCAATATCCCAAACATTTGAACATCGATATACTTCTATAATTCATAGATATTTCTAATTAGGCATTAGATATGTTGTTGTTTTAGGTATTTGATTTTATTGTAGGTATTTATGTTTTTAGTTAGGCTTAAACTAGGTATGGTATTCTTAAAAAAGAAATATTTAGGCAGTTGTATGTCTTCTTATGTATTTGTTCGGTTGTTTTTGTATTGTAGGGCTTTTATATGTGGGGCCTGCAGTTGGAAATGAGCTTCTAGCTAAATCCGGCATGTTTACATGAGATCATGTTCAGCTGATTGAATTCACGTTCATGTATGGAATGTTCATTCATGTGCATTGTCCCATCTAAATAAACAAATACAGTAAGTAAAGTAATATTATACAACAGGTAGTTCCGACCAAGCAATCTGATTGGCTGAAATAGCTTTCTAGCCGTGCTTCAAACCAGCATCATATCACGGGCCTAATCACATTAATAAATCACTCCGCACTGCAGTCCGCACCTGATTAGACCATATAGCGCACAGCTGTGCTGTGAAGTCACGCTGTCCCACGGTAGGAAAACAAAGAGACAGTAGCCTGCATTAACCTGACTCTGCCAGATGGGGGCGGTATGAGTAACTAGTTTCCAAATAAGCTGAGAAACAAATGTCTGACGAAAGCTTCTTTGGATCTGGAAGCGTCAGGTTAAGCCTGCATAGCCTGACCCACCGCCACCACCGGAGAACAAACAGCTTTGCAAAATGGACTATGTTGTTAATTTTGACTTATTTGGTGGACTTACGGTTGATCAATGGTTAGAAGGTTATAAATATCCTCCTGTGTTAAAGTAAAATTACTCCCATTTCGTTAACAGTCCAGTGTATGTTATACTTATCGTACGAAGGTATCGCACGGCGAAAATAGCCGATCTACAAGTTCACAACACGTCGCCATCGCGACGCGTTGTCAGCTTGTAGATCAGTTATTTTGGCCGCGTGACACGGTCGTACGACGGAGCATATAGCCTACTGGAATTTCATTCCACTGCGCACTTGATAGCTCAGCTGTGTTGATGAGACGGTGCCTCAAACTCAAAGCGCTGCTACTGGGACTATTTAATGTCTCAGTGAAAAACTCTTCTCTTTACAGGGAAACGGATAATAGCGAAACATTTTTATTATGAATTGCTCCACAATATGAATACATTTGGATGTGTTTTGTTGGTAACTGTTGTATAATCGCAATATTACACTCGAGGGTGTGCTTTACCTTACATTATTGTCACTTCTGTGATGCGGACGCGGAACTCGGCTGCGCCTCGTTCCTGACCGCATCACAGGCGTGACAATAATGACGGTAAAGCACACCCTCTCGTGTAATATTGCTTAAAGGGGTAGTTCACCCCCCAAAAAACTTTTTTTCTATTGATTACTCACCCCATGGAGCCTTGAATTCATGGATATTTATTTGTTTTTGTCGCATTCCTTCCTTTATTATTTGATTATAATAAATGTAGCCCCATTGATTCCGGTAGGAGACACAAATGCATTTGTGTCTCCTACCGGAATCAATGGGGACACATTTATTATAATCAAATTATTGGCTTAGGAATGTGACAAAAACAAAAAAATATCTATGAATTCAAGGCTCCAGATGGTCAGTAATCAATAGAAAAAAAGTTATTTTGGGGGTGAACTACCCCTTTAAGTCAATGACATCACGCTGCCATGTGTAAAAAGGTCACTGGAGTAAGGAAGGCATGTCAGTGATATACACAGTACAATCTTCAGTGTAGATTTATCAATTGGTAACTTTGGTAACTCTGAGTTAAATTAAAGCTGGGGCAAGTGATATTTATTTTGATAAAACAAGTGTTAAAGGGATAGTTCACCCCCGAAAATATGTTTTTCCTATCTATTAGTCACCCCATGGAGACTTGAATTCATGGATATTTTTTAGTTTTTGTCGCACTCCTAAGCCAATAATTTGATGACCGGCAGCGGTTCCGGTAGGAGACACAAAGAGTCTCCTTTGTGTCTCCTACCGGAACCGCTGCCTACCGGTCCACTGGTCATTAAATCCATGGGGTGACTAATCGATAGAAGAAAAGGTATTTTTGGGGGGTGAACTATCCCTTTAAATAGTTCTATTTTCTGTGTGTGTGTGTGTGTGTGTGTGTGTGTGTGTGTGTGTGTGTCTCTGTGTCTGTGCGCATGCGTGCATGTGTGTGTATTCAGCTAGACTCTCAGCGCAGGAGGAGAGAGGAAGCTCTGATGATGGCCGACGCGTTCCGCATCGCCTTCGAACAGCAGCTCAGGAAGCGCAGTGACCACTTCCTGCTTCTAGCCGACGCCGACAGGATCAAGTCCCGCTCGCGCAAGTCAGAAGGCAAGTCTGACCTCATCCTGTGAGGCAGTGGCTCTCAAACCTTTACATTTCAAGGATCTCCAGTTTGATACAGTATGCATTAGACCCATTTGATACCATTTATATGTGTAACTGTAAAATCATCAGTGTTAATTTAACTCTGAGAGCATGCAAATGGAACCAAATGAACCCCTGTGGGTCCATTTGGTTCCATTTGTACGCTCTCAGAGTTACAGATCTACAAAGCCAATGTTTATTTGTGTATCCCAAAGGTCAAATTAGCCTTTGTGATTTTGGGGATAAACAATAACCTCAAGAACAGATACAGATACTGTATACTATTAGTGTACTTATGTAATATTTGACAATTTGATTAAAAGGTATTAAAAGTCATTAAATTGTAACTTTAGTAAATGTGCAGATACCCTGTATACACTTATACTGTATGTTGGTTTGCTTACTGTTGAGTGAGAACAACAGCTAATTACCTGGGGACCACCCTGGAACTGAACTAGGCCGACCCCCTGGAACGTTCTCAAGGACCGCGGGGGGTCCCTGGACCCCAGGTTGAGAACCAGTTTTGTAAGGAATAATGAACAACCAGACGGTCATGAATCACCCTGAAGAGCTTTATTTCTAATGATAATGACCGCCTCCTTGTTCATAATACTGCTTATATGGCCAATATAGGTACAGCAGGTTGAAAGTGGTTAAAATATGTATATATTTATAGTTTAAGTTGTCAAATTTGCATGTGTTGGCAAATGAGTCTACACAAAGTGCTGATACAGCAAATTAGAAAATAATTCATAGCGTGTTGTATATATTGCAATAATGATGTGTGGTTGACACAAAATCCCGAGACACACCTGGACTTGTCACATGCCTCCTGTGACTACTGTGCTGTTAAGATCAGATATAACTGTGTCGATCCCGAGGCGATACTTGTTTCAGTTGCCTGACTAAATACAGAGAAAGGAATGTCAATACAAAAGATTATTCAGCACATTCAGAACAAGGCAAAATTACCAGTGGTGTAATGTAGCTACAGTGCTGTACTGAAGTACAATTTTGAGGTGCCAACAGTGGAGCTACAGCACCCTCTGCTGGACATAATGTGTGGACAGTGTGACACACCAGCACTTAATCAGACAGTCAGGCAGTTGCTGCACTAAACAAAGGAGGATCACACTAGCCACCTTTTATGAAGTCTAGAGTCTAGAGCAGTGGTTTTCAAACATTTTTATTTCAGGGACCCCCAGTTTTATATGCTATTAGGCCACGGACCCCCATAACTCAAGAGTGTACAAATGGAACCAAATGCAATCATAAGCGTCCATTCGGTTCCATTTGTACACTCTCACTGCTCTATTCTGTGGCAGTTTTTTCCCCGTTAAATCCGGATAATGGACCTGCGCCGCCCCAATAGGTTATTCTAGCACCTGCTCTACCCGTCACCATTATGCCGACACCGTTATTTGCGCATGGAGGTGTGCCCGTGGGCGTGTTGTTGCTATATCCCCCACATTGCAATTCTACAGACACACATGGGTACGGCTTGGGGAGGGGGGATAGTGGATTCTAGAAGCACCCGCTGGTTTATAAAATCACCCGTCAAGTGCACACAGACACTACAATGGCTTTGTGCGTTGGACCATGAGCCGTGTTGCCAGCCTTGGAGAGAAATAAGCAACCGCAGTCCGCAGGTCTATGAAAACAAAAAGAAGCAACTATAAGGCCACATGAGCACTTCAAACTACTAACTAGAGCAGGGGTGTCAAACTCGCGGCCCGCGGGCATTTTGCGGCCCGCGGAAAGGTCCAGTGCGGCCCGCGAAATACTTTTCAAAATAGTGAATTGATACTACCTCTAACAGACAGAGTCGGAGTTTGCACGTTGGCTTGCTGAGCGTCCAAGCAGCTCTCCCCCCTCCCCCACTGGCTGCAGCAAGTACCTCTGATGGCCCGGTAGTCAGCCAACATTCCACAGCCAGCTGTGGACTGTTCTGGCTGATTGGCTCGTTAACAGTCTATTCAAGTCGAGTAGTAATGGCTAGTATACTCTCTGATCTCTCTCTCTCTCTCTCTCTCTCTCTCTCTCTCTGTCTGTCTGTCTGTCTGTCTGTCTGTCTGTCTGTCTGTCTGTCTCACACACACACACACAGGAGCTTGCCCTGAGAAAGGAGGAGCTCGCACTATGAGCTTGTAGATCTGCTATTTTTGAAAAATCATGGAAATCTTTACAGATGTCTCCTAAATCCTAACAGTTTTCTGAAACACTTATGTTGCTATAATATGTGGTTCTCTAACTTTTTTATGTCTATATTATATGTCTATATTATATATATATATATATATATATATATATATATATATATATATATATATATATATATATATATATATATATATATATGTGTGTGTGTGTGTGAGAACGCTCCCCCCTCCCCACTTGTTCTGTAAAGAACAATAGGCAAGCAATTGAAGCCATGGCCATGTAAATTAACATAAGGTGTCCTCTTCTACGTCGTCAAATACCGCATAAAAAGAGCCACAGGTAAACAGCTATTTACCATTCACCTGAAAGCTGAGGAGAAGAGAGAACTTGAATGAATTTAATTGTTCTATTTCAAATGGATGGGCTCATTACAAATTGCATTGTTTGATTTTAATGTAAATAATTAAAGTAGCTAATCTTCATAAAACATTTTTTAAAGTGATATACTGTAGTTATAGCAGTGACTGAGATGTAGTGGAGTAAAAGTTCTGGAAATTGGAAATACTAAAGTAAAGTAAAACTCAAATCTTTAGGTACAGTACTTGAGTAAATGTAATTAGTTACTTTACACCACTGTTCTATAAATGTAATTATTTAACCACCCACACACATTACCAGGTATTGTTTAATTTCAAATTGAATTATTCTACTTAAAATGGTTTATAATAAGGGTAATAATAATAATAATAATAATAATAATAAGACAAGACAAGACAACAGATTGAAAAACAATGCTGTATAACTGAATGCGTGTGAGCGCGCATGTGCGTCCGCAACTGGTTCCTGCCCACCTCAAGTCACCATTTGACCAATCTTGCCCGGACATCAAAATGAGTTTGCCACCCCTGAACTAGAGCTTTCATATCCCCTAAATATTTCAGCCCGGCTCGACTAATAATTGACAAATTAGGCCCAGCCCATTTTTTTATAGAAGCCTTATTTCTCATTAAATCTTGGTAATTCGTTAAGAACAGGAGTCATTCTACCCTATTCCAACAGTCTATTACATTACATTACAGTCATTTAGCAGACGCTTTTATCCAAAGCGACTTACAATAAGTGTATTCAACATAGGTAGGGAACGAAAACTACTAATCACCAGAAGTCTTTAGTGCATTTTCTGCAAAAACAAGCAACCAAGAGTATACCTAGCGCTAAGGTAAAAGTGCAATATATCAGCTACCTATTTCCTTAAACAGATGAGACAAAATAGCTAAATCAAATGAGCATGAGCTAAAACAAATAAGTGTATCGACTAAACAAGATCCAATAAACAATCCAATAATCCAATAAACAATACAGCAATAGAAAATAAGCGTTCGTACAACTAGTTAACAACAAGTAGGTCAGGCAGAGAGGAAGGGTAGTGTTTCCTGAAGAGGTGAGTTTTCAGCCTGCGGCGAAATATGGGCAGTGACTCTGCTGTCCTAACATCAGTGGGAAGTTCATTCCACCACTGTGGGGCCAGAACAGAAAAGAGTCGTGACCGTGTGGATCGGCCAGAAGGACCCTTGAGTGACGAGGCAATCAGTCGCCCCGAGGTGGCAGACCGAAGTGGTCGGGCAGGGGTGTAGGCATCGACCATAGCTAGCACCCTATAGGCTAGCACCAGGGTTTTGAACTGGATGCGAGCCGCTACAGGGAGCCAGTGTAGAGAGCGGAGAAGGATGGTTGTGTGGGAGATCTATATTGTATTTAAAAAACAGCTTGGAGCAAATAGGGCTATATAAATATATACACTGCCCCATAACCATTTTAAAAATGATTATGGTTATTCTATGAAATATATGTTTCATAGAATAACCGTAATCATTTTTGCAATGGAGAAATCACATCCAATGTTACCTTCTACTGGCCGCTGCCTGTGCTATCATTTGAAGAAATAATCCAACATTTACTTTGAGGTGAAAAAGACATGAAGAAAGCTCTGAAGATCCATTATTTATGTCATGTTATGGTTTAAACTTTAAAGGGGGCTCCCTCTGCTGCTGCGTCATGACAAGACAGTGATTGATTTGACCTACTGTTGCGCTGCCCTGTTGATTAATTATTTGGCATCAGCTGTGTAAAAATATATAACTATTTTAAATGGCTTTCATATACTCTTGGGGATCTGACTAATATGACAAGCTTATTGTGAACACAATACGCTACAAATTAATTAATATATGAATTTATTTGGATGTAAAAAATACTTAGACCCGGCTCAGCCGGTGCCGACGGGCCGGGTCGGGTCCCGTTGGGTTTGGGCTAAAATCTTAAGCACTTACATTTTTTATAAGATGATCGGATCATAGTGTGATTTTCATTTTGGCTGCTGTCTCATTAAACCCATGCTGCGGGTGAATATTATATTATAGCCTATATTATATATATTAGCCTATATTATTATTATATTCCCCGCGTAAACGCTACGTTCATGACCCCCCAAAATAACCATATTTGAACTGGGGACCCCCCCCCCATTTTGTTGGACTCGGTTCCACAGATAAATATTGTGAAAATAGCAGATCTACAAGCTCGCCAGGCGTTGGGTGCTCCATTGTGGTCTCGACCCACAGGTTGAGAACCACTGCATTAAAAGCTCCAAGCAAGTTACATGTCTAGTATGTTGTTGACCACGTAATGTAATGTTTTTGGTTTAGTGATAGGCTACTCCGTGGCGCGCGCGCCTCATTGTATGCTGTCCAAAATAACAGATCTGTAAGCTGTCGACACGACATGACGCAGCGCCGTTGATAGCTTGTATGTCTGTTATTTTGGGTAGGTAGGCGACGCACATACGCATCGCAGCAATGTGTCTGGGTTTGAGAGGCTTTGATTGATGTAAACTTAAAGTTTAGCTCTGTTCGGGATTACTGAACAAAGGTGGATGATGAAAGATAACGGGGACAATATGGATGTAAGTTAACTTTAACTGCGTCACTTCAGAGGAAACTATGGAGCAACTTCAGAGATGTTTACACACCCCTGGAATCCATTAAAATGGTGGAAATAGAACGATAACAGCCAACGTGAGTACATAGGCTATAGACCTTTCCTAAAACTGTCCAATTTATTATACCCATGTGCTACTGTTTGTCTGTGTACCACGTAGGAGCGTTGTCGCAACATGATGTAATTAATTATTTGGGAGCAGCCGGTGTGTACCAATAGTATAAATATTTTAAATGGCTTTCATATACTATTCCGGATCTGACTAATATGACAAGCTTATTGTGAACACAATAGGCTACAAATTAATATAAAAATGTATTTGGATAAAATAAAAAAAAAGAAGGAAAACAAGCCCAATGTGGCTTATAATAATCAGACCAGGCAACAGTGCAGACAGGTAGATAGGCTAGAGCATATATTGGATCGGGATGACGGCTAGCGCAGTCTTCTCTTAAAGGCAATGGCTTCTGGCACGGTGATTGGTTTTATCATTGTAACGCCCAAACCACACCTATGCATAATGTAACGGGTAGCTCAGGTGTTTGGCGGGTGAGGGGGGTGCCATAGAATACCGAATTTTGCGGGGAAACGCCTCTTGCCTAGTCCGAAATCCGAAATTAGTGGTTTGTTCAAATTTCAACTGGAATAGGGCCCTCAGAGTTACAGACCTGTAAGGGTCCATTTGTTTCCGAACTATCAATGGTTTAGTTAGGGACCCCCAGGCAACCACCTCAAGGACTCCTGGGGGTCTAGAGCGCTTTTTCTTCTGAAAAAAATAAAGAAAGTAAGAAAAGAAACTTGGTATTTCCCTCTACACCAAATCTTTTCGCTGAAATGACCTGATCGAACAAGTTGACGACACGTTGTGAGCTTGCAGATCTGCTATTTTTGACAAATGTTCGCCAACTGGTTAGGGTTTCTTAGGTATATTTGGGGTCTATTGCCAGGTCAGACTTTAACCCATTCAAACCGGGAAAGCATCTGTCATTTTAGTTTTTAACCACTTAAACCATTATCTTATACTTTGGCTATTAAAAAATAGCAGATATACAAGCTCATAGCGCACCACCGAGTGCCGCGTGATGAGCTTGTAGATCTGCTATTTTTGAAAAATCGTGAAATATGTGTGCAAATCTTTGAATATATATATATTTTTAAAGCGAACATTTGTAACTCAAATCTTTGTTTCTGGGGGTTCCTGGAACAACATATTTTGAGATGGGGGTCTGCGGCGAAATACATATCATTTTGGGGGGTCCTTGACATGAAAATGTTGGAGAACCACCGATATAGAAACATACGTTTTTCAAAAAACTGTAGGATTTAGAAGACATCTGTAGAACCCCCAGAAGCAAAGATTTGAGTTACAAATGTTTGCTTTAAAAATATTTATATATAGTCAAGATTTGCGCACATTTTCCTATTTTTGAATAGCCAAAGAAATCTAAAAATGACACACAGATGCGTTCCCGGTCTTAATGGGTTAAAAGCTGAAATATGCAGATAAAAGGTTCCTGACCGACATTGATGATATTCTTCTTTGCATTCCAGGTGCTAACAGGAGTGTAGTCCAGAAGTTACGAGAGCTGCTGCCCTCCAGCACTGAGCTCCAGATGTCTGATGAGCCTGCAGACATCCTACACAAGCTTCTGGACCTGGTATGGATTCTTTAAAGTCTTCTCACTGAGGCTGGCTGGTTCCAAACACTGATATAGAACTGAATTCATTATATCATCCATTATATAGGGATAGAAACCCTCACTGGGCTGATACCGACAATACACCATTCCGACCTACTTACTTGCATCCACATCACTGTTACTATGTTTGTGTCGATATGGATATAGCTTTGTGAGGGATGGTGTAGGTTGGTAGAATATGTAGTCCTATCCTGACCTCTAGCAGAGTGGTTTTCAAACTGTGGGTCCCCAAATGATTCTGGGGGGTTTTCTTAGTCTAGCACAGTGTTTCCTAATCTGGAGTTAGGGGGGAGGGTCTTGTCTGTTTGGATGTAGTCTAAAATGTTAAACATGCTGCACAAAATCATCGCTTGCTTTCATTCACTGTCTGCCTGTATGTTCTCAAAGTGATATCAGTTCAAATTGTCATATAGAAAACATTTCCTCAAAAATTGTCGAAAGGTAAAAAACGAATTGCAATAATAGCAGAAAACAGATCTACAATCTCACATCGCGTTGCGATCTAGATCGGCTATGTTTCGCTATTCGTCGTATGAGAATGCTATAGGGCTTAAGTGGTTAAAGACGGGGTGCCGTGATTTTCAGTGATTTCCCCCCCCTAAAACATAATCATCAGGTATTATGGTTATACTAGGAGGAAGATTTTTTTCAGAAAAGTGTACAGAAATTGTTAAAATTATGTTTTTATGTGGACACACCTCCAGTTCATTAAGTATACCTGGTTCTCACCTTAGCACCTCCTCCACCACCTTAGCACCACCCACCTGTCCTAGTCCCTCCTCCTTCTCATGCCCACAACTGTTGTGTTATGATAATGAGGGGGAGGGTATATTTTTACTATGTCACTAAAGCGCTGTTTCTCTATTGGCACGTTTGACCCTCAAGGTTTCAGCCTCCAGGTAGAAACTCAAAATAGTCAGAGAAGACATAAAACACCATAAAAACACCACCAGGGGGCTTAATGAAGTTCTATCAACCTCATAGACACATGAAAAACAGAAAAAGTGCAAAACCATGGCACCACCTCTTTAACGTCTGAAAAACACAAGTGCGTCCATGAAGGGTCTCAGCTTTGGTCATAAAGGTTGTAGTTTATATAAGCTTGGAATCCCCATCAATGATGTTATTGTTAGGCAAGTTTCTGAGCTGTCCACAGCCCAGCAATGAGACAGAGAGTGTGTAGACAGAAATATTGCTGTCCAATTATATGACGATAAGGTTGAAAATGGGTGATGTGCTCCTGTTTGTACAGGGTAAGCATGTAACCAATGTAGTTTTTGAATGCATAGGTACTCATCCGTTCTGAACAGGAGTATACATTTACCATAAAGCTATATGGGCCCCAACAAATTCTGCACTTACCTGTATTATAAATCACACAATATCCCTCGATTGGAACTCCAAATCTGTATGAACAGCTGACTGTTTAACAGATCCTCCAGAACCCTTGACTTAATATTAACACCTGCATTTGGTAAAATTCCACACTTTACCTTAAAGGAGTAGTTCAACCAAAACATTACTTATTTTCTATCAATTACACACGCCATAAAGCCTTGAATTCATGGAGATTTGTTTTGTTTTTGTCGCTTTCCTGAGCCAATTATTTGATGACCAAGGCTTCATGGGGTGTGTAATTGATAGAAAATAAGTACTTTGTTGGGTGAACTAATCTTTAAATATCCAACACATACCCATATCCATACACAAAAATAGCCAATCTACAAGTGTCGTGTTGTGAGCTTGTATTGTGAGCATTTTTGGTGAAGAGATTTGGTGTAGACTGAAAAAAGCGGTCCAAGTACAGAGCCACGCAGTGGTTAAACAAAGTACAGTAATATATTGCTCATTACTTGAGTAATTACATAACTCTGCATTTCAGTTATATTGGCCTCATTTGACTCAAGCTCTTTTTCCCTCTTTGGGTGATAATGTGGAGTTTGTCTTTCTGTAGCTCAATGACAAAGAGGAGGCTCTTGCCCACCAGAGGAAGGTTAGCTTGATGCTAGCCCGCAGTACTGAGGAGCTAGAGAGAAGACTGCAACCCCAGGACCACGGCCAGCACTGCAAGCCTCAGCCCAATGCGTCTGAAGCTCATCTACACTGCAAGCCTCAGGCCAGTGTGTCCGAATCTCATCCACACCGCAAGCCTCAGCCCAGTGTGTCCGAACCCAAGGTTATTATATAGTTTCGCAAGTTTGTATTTGTATTTCGGTTTGACTTTTTGCTTTCAATTTCAGCTTAGTTTTGATTAGTCTTTAAGTGGGTTTGCTTCGTTTTTATGTGCAAAGGCTTGGTTTCAGTTTAGTTTTATTCGTTTTAGTGCTAGTTCTTTTTATTTTGTTATTCTAATATGGGGTATTCAAAAAGTCATAAAAATTGCTACAATAGATCTACAGGCTTGGCTACGGCACAACGCATCGCGATGCAACCTGTGAGCTTATAGATCAGCAATTTTTGCTATTTATTAAGATCTTTGACAATTTTTGACAATAGCGCTTAACACTGGCTTAGCTAAAATAGTGGAAGATAGATTTTTTCATCCACCCAAAATATTAGGCTTATGTATGAAACATTGACAAAGACTAAAACTAAGGACATGTTCATGTTACATGATTTTAGTTTGTTTTAGTTAGTTTTGTAAACACATAATACAGTTTCAGTTAGTCGTGTTTTTTTGTAACGCCTTGTTTTTATTTTTATTCCAGTTAACAAAAAATTACGAAATCCTGAAAACTAGAAAAATAAAAATAAACTAAACTAAAAATAAAAAAATCATTTTAGTTAACTATAATAGCCTTGTCTGACTCTGAATCTCATCTACAGGAGTGTCTACACTGCAAGCCTCAGCCCAATGCGTCTGAAGCTCATCTACACTGCAAGCCTCAGCCCAATTCGTCTGAAGCTCATCTACACTGCAAGCCTCAGCCTAATGCGTCTGAAACTCATCTACAAGAACATCTGCACTTCAAGCCTCAGCCCCTAGAGACACCATGTGATTCCAAGTATCAGCGACAAGACTCACGCTCAGAGTCAAAGCAGCAGCTGCAGCAGTCCATACCAGCCTCTATACCAACGCCACTCCAACCTAGAATGAACTGTGCTTGTGGCAATACTAGAGATGAACCATATTGACACCATATTGACACCATAACCGATTTATTTCATGGTCAGTCCGATCGATACCGGCACTGATATTGCAATACAAGGTTCCTGTAGGGCGGTGGTTCTCAAACGTTTTCATGTAAAAAAATAAATAATAATAATATTTATTTGGCCACCGGCCCCATCTGAACATACTTTGTGCCATGGATACAAGATGTGTGGTGTTAAAATGTTTACAAATATTAAATTTGTCTTTTCTTCTCTTTCTTTTATTTCTTTCTCCTTTTTTATAGCTGATGTACGTATATAGGGTTTAAGTGGTTAAACCTTTGCTGGGGTCCTCCTGGAACCCCCCCAAGGACATACAATGCATGTT
Source organism: Gymnoscopelus braueri (assembly GCF_963280865.1). Taxonomy (NCBI): domain Eukaryota; kingdom Metazoa; phylum Chordata; class Actinopteri; order Myctophiformes; family Myctophidae; genus Gymnoscopelus; species Gymnoscopelus braueri. The sequence goes on from NC_137608.1 coordinate 3,694,558, forward strand.
AAATGTACTTTACAAAATTTCTGACCATAAATTTTTTTCTTTTTTCTTGACAATTAATGTTGCTGTGCCCACAAGTTTTAGGTGCGCAGAACTGCCCACTGGACCTACTGTATCCTATAAATGTAGTAAAGATTTAACACTTATTTTTACTTAACAAAGAAACTCTGAAGTTAAAATTGTATTATTGTTCCAAGGACAGGAGCAGTATGTGTGTGTGTATTTGTGAGGTCACATTGAATTCAATGTAGAAATGACTGTCTGGATATTTTACTTCCTAAAATAAATTGTATAGACCTTCTGACCAGAGTAACTTTATCTGCAAATCATGTGTGCTTGTTGCTGTGACTTTTTAAAAGTGTAATTTCACATTAAGTAAATGTTTTTACTTCATTTGAGTATTTGTATTGTTTGATACTTATGACTTTCACTAATCACTCCACTACATTTCAAAGACAACTATTGACATTTCTGGGGAGGGAAAAAGTATTTTTGAATTAACCACTTAAGCCTATTTCAAATATAGTTTAGCATATCTACAATCTCACAACGTGTCGAGATGTGACACGTTGTGAGTTTGTATAGGTCTGCTATTTGCAAGTTTAAAAATGTTTGTTGAATCACTAACTACAGCAGCGACTCCCAACCTGTGGGACAGAGCCCACTTGCCGTGAGGATAGTGCAAGTGCCCCCCCAAATAATTGGCAGAACGCTAAGATTTTTTATGTAACATGAATTATTATGTAATATAACATTAATAATAATTTGAAAAAAATATGATAAATAAATAAAGTATCCTTTGTCAACCACTGGTAATACAGTTTATTATATAAATGTGAATGTGAATGTTGTTCACAATGAAGACACAGTGAAATAATAACACATTCATACACATTCATATATTTAATGCACTTTTATTATGAAAACCCAGTACAAGTGAGTGCGTTGAATCAGACAATCCACTCATTAGGGAGAGACTGTACGAAGTGCACAAATAGAAGGTTCATCGTGAGAACATGGCAAGTCACCCCATTTCTTTCTATAACTAATTGCACAGTTTTGACTTTCAGCACCACCGGGCTCACCATCATACCACAAGGTGTAGCTCACTTTGGAGCCATCGGACCACATCCACACACCCTCCCTGTGAATGTCACTCATACCAATCCAGGTATATCCCTCTTTGGGGTCAAAGTTCTGGATCAGGGTTTGGACAAAGTTGTGCTCGCCAAAGCTGTGGATGGACACCAGGGGCCTGTTCCTCAAAAGGTGAATTAAAAAAGCCTGGCCTTAAGCCAAATCCAGGCTTGACAAAGTCGGGTCCGAAAAGCCTCGTTTATTCCGTTCCTCAGACGCCAAGCCAGGCTGAAAAGGAGCAACTTTGTCGAGCTAGGCTATGTCAAGCCAGGCTGTGTCCAGCCAGGATAATGAAGCCAGGCTGAATGGGCGGCGATTCGCCGGCGACGTATTTCTATAAAAGACCATGAACTCGAGCGCAGATTCCTTGAACTTGACCAATCATGGCAGCGGGGAACAAAACTCGAGCAGCGTTTTTCTCTGTGGCCGAACAGCAGCAGCTCATGCAAGCATATATGAGGAAGTGAAACATGTTATCAACAGAAAAGGAAACACGGCCGTTATTAATAAATCCAGGGAGAAAGCGTGGCAAAGTATTGCAAGCACACACAGAGAGAGTGAGTGAGTGAGTGAGTGAGTGAGTGAGTGAGTGAGTGAGTGAGTGAGTGAGTGAGTGAGTGAGTGAGTGTGTGTGTGTGTGTGTGTGTGTGTGTGTGTGTGTGTGTGTGTGTGTGTGTGTGTGTGTGTGTGTGTGTGTGTGTGTGTGTGTGTGTGTGTGTGTTTGCGGCGGACGGGCAACAGGACGGACGGACGGACGGACGGACGGGACGGACGGACGGGCCGGGGGGGGGGGGGGGGGGGGTGTACTGGGACGAGCCGGACGGACGGACAGACAGGGGGGACGGGGGGGGTCCATTAACCCCACATTTGCAAGACCACTTTGGTAGAGATTTGGGTTGTGTAGTTACCTTGCCATCATGATGTAACTCCAAAGGTGGACAAGAAATAAAAGATAATTTCTCCATTGACTAGAAATTGATAATTAAAAATATGCTCCTTATTGACTTACAAAGAGGCTCCTTTAAACCCGTAACTAATAATTATATATATATATATATATATATATATATATATATATATATATATATATATATATATATATATATATATATATATATATATATATATGTGTGTTAGACATTTTTTATAATATAAAAAAAAATTGTAATATATTATCAAACATCTAACAACAATATGAACTATAGTGTTAACAGAGTGACAATGACATATCACATGAGTCATTGTGAAACAATTATGATTCATGGTCACACACTATTTCAGTAATATAATTACATTGATTATATCTTATTGTATTGATTTCATTTTATTTGAATGCAGGGTCATTCAAATGAGTCCATATACAAACACATGTGTTGAATTAACTGTGGAAAAACTTGAAGAACAAAGACACTGGATTAAGTAAGCTTGGCTGTTAGCCTGCTCCTGACCAGGCTAACTTCACAGCTAAATTGCCATGGTAACTAAGCTAGGCTTGCTTCAATTCTCTTTTGAGGAATCGGATAAGGCTAAACTTAGCCAGGGTGAACTGGCTAAACTAATCTTCAAGATAATTCACCTTTTGAGGAACCGACTCAGCTCTAATCCTGGCTAAATTAAGCCAGGATAGGTGGTAAAGCCAGGCTTTAGCTCTAATTCACCTTTTGAGGAACCCCTGGTTGGCATCTTGAGCCTGGCAGTTCAGCTCTGCATCGAGCCAGTTGAAATGTGTAGCGACGTACTTGTAGCAGCGACCGTTGAAGCTGTACCAGAACATTGGACAGTTTCCACGCTGTAGCTTCACCTCCAAGGGAGCGGCGTGCACGGTGCCTACACACACAGAAAAAATAAAGGGTCAGCTGGAACTGAAACTGGTTCTTCAGAGTGATGCCATAGGAAAAAACATGTTTGGTTCCAGAATGAACTAATTACAAATGGTTCTATAAAGAACCTTAACCACTTAAGAACCCTTCATCGACCGGTGTCTCCCACGGTCTATACTGTACTTGGTCTGCTTCTTTTTTTCCCGTCCCAGTGGTTCCCTAAAGGGGGGTCGGGACCCCCAGGGGAGTCCCTAAATTATTGTGGGGGGTCCCCAGATGATAGCTTAATGTCCAACATTGTTTTCTCACTCAACAGTAAACAAAGCAACATACAGTAAGTGTATACAGGGTATCTGCACATTTCTAAAGTTACAATTTATGACTTTTAAGACCTTTTTAATACCAAATTGGACAAATTGTCAAATATAGAAAGAAAGAGGCAAACATTGCGAAAATAGCCGATCTATACCTCGCAGTGCGAGGCGTTGTGAGCTTGTAGTTCGGCTATTTTCACAATATTTATCTGTGGAACCGAGTCAAACTATATGTAATGCCTACAATTCCAAGTGCTTGTCAGGGCGGGGGGTCCCCAGTTCAAATATGATTCTTTTGGGGGGGTCACTGCCTGAAAAGTTTGGGAATCCTTGCTTTAGTCTACAACAAGTCTCTTTGTTGCATCTACAAGATGCATTGTGAGCTTGTATGCTATTCTTGGCAAATGATCGCCTATTAAGACGTGAAGTTTTTAGGAAAGAAAAAAGGGGGGGGCAGAGAGACAGAGAGCAAGGAGAGAAACTGAAAAGAAAACATCGAAAGAGAAATCAAAGATACGTATATGCATTCTGTTATACTGTACATATAACATAAAAAAGCAGCAGGTATGAAGTTAGACATAAGGTGCAACAATATTATGGCCATATGGAACCATATGGAATCATATGGCCTTTTAAGGCAGTGGTTCTCAAAGTGGGGTACGGGGACCCCCAGGGTCCTTGAAGGGGTTCCAGGGGGTCCCCAGCGAAAGGAGTTAATATAGCATCAAAATCAATTTAACCACATGGGCTATATTTGAAAATAGCTGATCTAAGTGCACATGCAACACAAAATTGTGAGCTTGTAGAGATCTGATATTTTTTTATATAACAAAAAACATTTTAACAACACAAATCTTGTATGGAGGTCCCTGGCACAAAATATTTTCAGATGGGGGTCCACGGACAAATTATTAATTTAGGGGATCCTCACGTGAAAAGGTTAGAGAGACACTGTTTTAAAGCCTCACTATGTAACTTTTTAAAAATTAATAACATTTTATTTTGTCCAATCTGTATGGAAGAGTATGTTAAACCAGGTTCAAATCCGGGGTAGAAGTGGAAAGTTAAAAAGTGCTGCTTTAAAGAACCAATTAAAAAACATTATTTTTATGTACCTAGTCCAAGTGCCAGGCCCAGGAAGCATAGGAGTTGAGGAATCAGCAGCATGTCAACGTGAGCCGTGAGGTGGTCTCTCTGTCAGTGGATCTTGGATTGGGGTCTTCTTGAAGGGTGTGTCTCAGTGGGTCTTCTCGAAGGGTGTGTGTTACTGTATGTGTGTCTTGCAGACCTCATTTTATCTGCCCCACATGAGGGTGTCTTCACAGCTGGCGTCATTTGATTGGTCAATATGCATTAGCAGCTGTGGCGTTCACATATTCATTTGACCTACCTTTTTACACACACACACCACACACCACACACACACACACACACACACACACACACACACACACACACACACACACACACACACACACACACACACACACACACACACGGCAGAGAGAGAGAGAGAGGGGGCATGTTAGGACAGTTTGGGAGAATTGATTCTACAAGAAATTAACTACAAATTGGATTCATGTCTTTAGCAATGGAGAGACACATTTAATGCATAAGTAAAAATAAACATGTTTAATGTACTTTTATTATGGAGACCCAGTACGAGTCAGTGGGTTGAATGGGACCTTCTAGTCATTAGGGACAGACTGTATGACATGCACTAACAGAAGCTACAGTGTATAGTCACAGAACATGTCTGGCCATTCCATTTCATGGGAGTTCCATAGTATGTAGACATACAGTGTCTACATACACTAAATAAGACAGCCCAAATCTGGATAGCCTAACGAGAGAACAGCAGCAAAGTGTAGCATCTATCACAGCACAATGTGAAATGCAATAATCAGAAAAAGACCAGGCAAGTTCCCATCAATGGGCAAACTCCTGGAAGAGAGAATGTGTAAAACAATAAAAAATAAATAAACAGGGAACCTGTGGTGCTGAACCACAAAAAAAAAAGGTAATAGGTGAGGTAGCTTTTGCCTCTAAAGGAGAGAAAAAAATATCTGAAATTAATTCCAGAAAATCGTTCAACACACCAGTAGGCCTATATGGATATACAGTAGGCTATGTACAATGGCTATTGCCTTAAATATGCCAGCAATAGAGAGTATAAAACAATAGATTTAATATAGCCAATGTTTAATATTTAATATCGTTGCTGTCCGGCAGAAACCAGCCAACTCCATTTTCCCGCTTTTGCATTTGTGAGTGTAGTACCTTGGGATCCTTAAGTCTTCCCAGTGATGGATTGGTAGAATGAAGCACTATCAAACTTGAAGTTAGTTATATCAGTAGAAGTGGTTTATTACAGCATAAGTACAGCAAAGCTTAAGCATTACAGCAAACGATGTTTACTCTCAGGGCTCCCCAATCTCTCTGACCCTTTTCGGTCTATCTCACTAATATATCTGGGCATCACAGTTAATTTCCATCATTCTCTCATCACACAAATATTTGTTATATCTCCCCTGTGTCCCACATGGGACCTCAGTGTACCTCAGTGTCGAACAGGTGTCGAACACCACCTGTTATTTGCTTGCTTATTTGTCAAGTCATTCTCGCATGAATCGTATCTTTTAACGAGTAATTGATCCTCCGGGTCGAGGCATTCCCCCTCCCTTATGTGTTCTTGTCGTTGGTTTCTATGAGCCTGAGGTTACTAGGCCACGAGTATTCCCTGGTTGTTTCCTAATCAAGTGCCAACCAGCTGTGCTCAGCTGTGGACCTTGTTCGTCATACGCTGTCACTAGGGATGCTCGCTGTCAGTAGAGGGATTCCTCTGCCTGATTTACCTCTAATTCTGGGGATACTATTGGGCATATGGTTTACACCCACTTCTGCGCCGAGGAGTGGGCAGCTTATCTCAATTTACTGACAAATCAACTGGAACTGGAAGTCAACTGGAACTGAAATGGAAGTCTGTATTCCAGTACCTTCTCTGTTAATACAGTTTAGTTAGCAGGCCCGGGTCATAGGTCACGGCCTGTGCGCCCACACATTCTATTCCATAAATCAGTGCTATTGATCACCCTGTACGTCTGTGTGTTGATTAAAACAATATTGAACCAATGAAAAGTATTAAAAAGTGCTTCTGACAAAATCAGCTAACTCCATTGGATCCTCAAACTTTCTGCTAAACCAGCTAACTCCACCAACGGGAGGTGGAGTTAGCTGGTTAGGCTGACTCCAGGCTCCACCCCCTTTTGACCTCCAACCTCATTGTGAGCTTGAAGGTCCATTTAGCTGTACTTATCAATGATGAACAAAAACGCCGAACTCCAATTTTGTTTTGTTTTTGTCATTTCCTGAAAAAAAGGGAGTTAGCTGGTTGCTGCCGGACAGCAGAGATATGTTATCTGTGTGAGTAACTGTCCAGTTGAATAAATAAACGTCCCCTTGGTATAGTGGTAGTGGTTCATTAGTCTATTAGCACCTGTGGTGTTCACATCACCAAATGGGTCCATTTGGTTCCATTTGTACAGCAGTTCGGTGTCCTTTATATTAAGAGGTTTGAGAACCACTGTGCTACACTAAATGGAACTAGTTGAACAGACACAGTAGGTGTAGGAGTTAAATAAGTCCAGAAGGTCAACGCCAATGATGCCACGCTGCCTTTAAAACCCAAATAGTATTCTGTTTTAGATTAGTCTAGTTGTTATATTATACCTCTATGGTTTTATTTATGGGGATCTCATCTTAAACAAGCTCAGTGCTTAATGAGTCTTCCAGTTAGTAGACCTTGTGCTGTGAATTTGTACTTCCATATACTGTTGTTCTCATGTCTTACTAAATAAAGTACATCAATCAATCAATCAATCAATCAATCAATGCTCTAGTCATAAGAGTCTCATGCTCTACCACTGAGCTAGCCGGGCCTGTAATGTTATGGTGAACAACTCCCTCTAGTGGGTTACTCTGCCTTACCACAATAGGGATATTTGAAGAAAAAAAAAGAGAAAAGAAAAAAAAACTCCCTGCAACCACTAAAAACAACTATTATTATTTTAATTCCGGCGAAAACAGGGACAATTTTGTAGTGAATGTCGTCTGGTGGTCACTAACTGTTATATATCGTCAGTGTCCAGCCGGGACCAGCTTTTTTTCATAAATCAACGCTATTGAACAATACATCTGTGTATTTTTTTTAAAAATAATAACATATAAAAAGTATTAAAAAGCACCTCTGACGAAAACTCCTAACTCCATTGGACCCTCAAACTGTCCGTCAAAAACAAACAACTCCCCCCTCCTTTCAGACTCTCGAGAAGCTCTGCTCTGTATGAGGCAGACAGGGAGAAGATTTTTCAATGCTTTTGGGAGAACATAAACTGGGAAGAGAAGAGAATGTATGTGCAAGGTTTGATAGATGTCACCCCAGTAAAGAGGAGAAGGGTGTCTTCACAAAGGTCATCTGCTCGTGTTTTCTTTTTAAATGTTAATGGACAGAGAATGAGTGTGTGCAGGAGTTTGTTTCAAACATCTCCAAGAGCTCAAGGAGATCATGCCAAAAGACTTTCACAGCTTTTATGACAATCTAAAGCACTAAGAAACACCCACCACACACACGCAACACACAACACACAACAGTGTGATAATAAAATGTTGATAGGTATATGATAGGTAAATTCAACTGTGGTTGTTATTGTTAGTGCAGTAGGCTACAGATTTGACAGATTCTATTTTTCATGAATGTATTTTGTATTTATATGCCATTTATTTATTGTTGGTGTGCCATGATCGCTTTTGTTAAATACATGATTGAGTATTGAGGCAGAATTGTTTGTTGCACTCAACTGTAGAAGAACAACAGTGGTAACAGTTAGATCCATGGTTGTTTACAATGCATGTTAAAATAAAAGTTGTTTAAGTACAGAATTCAGCTTGATCTATAGTATATGAGGATGGCGCTCACCATAAATAGCTGATCTCCAAGCTCACAATGCGTTGTGATGTGTTGTGAGCTTTGAGATCCATTGCCAGCTGTTCTTATCAATGATGGACAAAACCTCCTAACTCCACTTGCACTGGATTTGGGTAAAGTGGTGATAATATAATGACACATGCAAGTATCTGATAATATATAAAGTCACAATATCAAGTTTGATGAGGCAGTATTGCTTTGTTTTAAAAATATAAGGTTTTCTTCATTTTCTGAAAAATTGATATTTTGTTTTTCATTTCCTGAACAATTACCATTTTGGATTTAGCTGGTTCCGGCCGAACAGCAGAGATATACAGTAAACAACCAGCTCCTAGCACACCCATTCTTGAGAATTGGGACAAAACACGTCCTACATAGAAAAGTGATCTTTATGTTAAAAATCATGAAATGTATAATAAATAATATATATACACATTTAAATCTATGGGATCTGTGTATACCCATAGTAGTATTTGTATATGTATTTACTGTTTCTGTTGAATTTACTTGAATACATGATCTATACATAGAGATTACATGTTAATTTACCTGTCCTCGGCAAGAGGTCACAATATCACACTGTTCCAAAAACCTATTAAAAACACCACCAATTTGAAAATATATGTTTCAAATGAAAAAGAAAAGTTAAAGACACATTAAACAAGAAATAACACAATTCTAGTTTCTTACAACTCCGGACGATTAAAAAAAAAGTCAGCTATAAGCCTGAGGACCCCTTTCCCACCACCTGTGCATGAAGGATGCAGCAGTACATGATGGGCTCAGGTAAGTTTTACTTTTTTTGATATTTTAGACAAACAATGTTGATATCACTGATGTCACAGCTAATGCAGTACAACTCCGCCCCCTTAATATTGATAATATTAGGTATGAGCTGTGGATTGAATTTATATATGATAGTTTTGTTCTTGAAGCAGCTAGCAACTGTGCTAACAACAAAGAGCTAGCATGTACAATATTTACTTGATGTAGGGAAGAGGGCACATTTTACAACTCCGGCAGACTACAACTCCGGACGATTTTCCATTGGCCGGAGTTGTAATGTCAATGGCTGGAGTTGTAAAATCTTCCTATAACATCCTACTGTGGACATATAATATAATATTACTTATGCTCATGATTACATATTCCAATGTTATTTGACTGTTTTACCTATGGATAAATGTATACACATGCTGATTTATTGTTTTAGTCTTTTATAGCCTACCCAACATCTTTGACTTGTAGAGCATGGACAAGCTGTAGGCTACTCTTATACTGCTTTTACTTGCTTTCTACATTATGTGTTACATTTAAACCATTTATGAGTGTTCAAATATAAAACACATGTTACATTTAAACCATAGTAGCCTACCTACATCTTGTCAAGTAGTCTAAAAGAAAGGCACATCCCAGTGTCTAGTTAAAATTATTCATACTTTGTGTTTTAGGAAAACATGGCTAAACAAAGACTGTCAGTGGAGGAGCAAAGACAACGTAACAAGGAATATAAAAGGAAGAGAAAAGAGAAAGTTAACAGCAACCCAGAGAGCAAAGAGGTGGCAAAAGAGAAAGAAAGGCAGAGGTGGAAGAAGAGAGTTGAAGAAAAGAAAGTCAAACTAATAAGTGAGGTGGGAGACAGAGAGAAAAGGAAACGGAGAAAGGCTTGGCGAGCTGCAAATCAAAGGAGGGCAAAACGAAAGGCAGTGCTGCGACAAAATGACACCTCCAGAGAGTTCACAAGAGCTCAGTGATGCAGAGCCACGTGGTGGCATGCCCCCAGACAGAGGTGAAAGGGAGAGAAGTAAAACCATGAAAAGGCATTCAAGAGAAATACATGCTTTAAAGGAGAAAGTTCAGAAGATAACAAAACAGCGAAACAAACTGAGGAAACAGAAATGGCGAATTAAAAAGAGAAAAGAAGAAAGAAATGCTCCAAATAAAACAACACCAGACTCCCCACAGACAGAAACTGAGAAAATGCTGTCAGGAAGTCAACTTAGAAATCCGAACATCAAGAGATCGCTTCTCTTTCACAACGTTCTGAGAAGAGATCTTCAGAAGAAGAAACAAACTCCTGTGTCACGAAGACAGACACCAACAGTGAGTTTATCTGGCAGAGTTCTAAAGAGGTACCGCCTTCTCAATAAAGTCCTTGAATTTGGGTTGACTTTCAAGTCAATGACAGAGCGGAAAGCGACAACTGCGACAAAGTCGGCATACCTTCAGGGTATCACCCACACCGTTCAGGAGTTCTACCTCAGTTCTTCACGCATGACCACCGACAAAACTGACACCATCACTAGGAAGAAGGTTAAGCGCCAGAGAATGATCCTGACAGACTACCTGACAAACCTTCATTGTGATTTCCTTGTGGATAATCCAACGGTGAAGCTCAGTTATTCCTCTTTCTGTGCTCTGCGGCCATTCCATGTCACAGCCCCAAAAGCATCGGACCGGGAGACATGTTTGTGCCAGTATCACGAAAACGCATGCTTAATGCACGAGGCCTTAAGATCGTATGGGATAGTGAAGACGGCTAAACTGGAAGACAGTTTTCAGTTAGTCTGTTGCTCTCCAGCAAGCAAGGCCTGCCTTCTTCGCACCTGCACACGGTGTGTAAACAAACACACAGTTCTGTCCCCAGACCAAGACCAAATCCCTGTGCAGTGGAAGCAGTGGGAGCGAGTCCCAGAAGAAACAGCCAGTGGAACCCACATGAACACAAAACTCGTCGAGCACAGTGGCAATCTCGCAGAACTCACCCAACAGTACGAGGGAAAACTGAGAGATGAAACTACAACACATGTGTGTTCAGTTCGGAATCAGTCAAAGGAATACAGAAACACAATCCAGACCTGTGATGAAAATACAGTCATTGTACATGTAGACTTTTCTGAATCCTATAGCTGCAAGTATCAATCTGAAGTTCAATCCTGCCATTTTGGACAAAACCTGCCACAGATTACCCTACATACTGGAATGTATTACACCAAGGGAGAAAAGGCAGGGTTTTGCACAGTTTCAGAGTCAAAGAGACAAGATGCTTCAGCAATCTGGACACACATGGATCCCATCTTGAAACACATCAAGACAAAGTTCCCACTGGTTACCACTGTGCACTTTTGGTCTGATGGGAAGCAAACAATATAAGAACAAGACCAACTTTTTCCTTCTGACTGAGATACCATCTACAATGGGTTACCAAAGAGCGACGTGGAACTTCTTCCCCACATCCCATGGCAAGGGTGCCCCAGACGGCATTGGGGGAACAGTGAAGAGAACGGCTGACAACCTGGTTCTGAGAGGGAATGATGTGACGGATGGACACATATTCTTTGAAAAAGTATCCAACAGTCTGAAGGGTGTCCAGCTGTACTACATTGAGGAAGAAGACATGCAAGAATTTGACAATCTACTCACAGTACCACTCAAACCAGTTCCATCTACGTGAAAAATACACCAGGTCATCCCACATCAAAACTGTGTCAGCCACCGACAGCTGTCCTGCTTTTGCAGTGAGCCATTGCTTTGCTCTTGCTTTAGCCCAGCTACTTTCTATCTTCATGGCCACCCAGAAGAACAACAGCCTGATCAACACGGACGGAGAGGCAGGACAGGGAAGAGGACAGGACGGCAGGACAGTCAGGAAATGGGGAGAGGCAAGACAAAGAGAAAGGCAGGACCGAGGACAAAGCTGGACAAAACAAGCAGGACAGAGATGGACACAGGAGAGGGAACAAGCCAGGGGAGAGAGAGGCAGGAAAGAAAGGGAGGGAAAACAAGAGGACAGTCAGGAAAGGCAAAAAAGACACGCCCTTTATCCCTGTTGATGGAGGAGATGGAAAAGGATATGGGGGTAGATTCAGACTGGGACATGGAGGGAGAGATGGAAGAACAGACAGAAGGAGGGAAGGAAGAGGAGATGGAAATAGAGATGGGAGGAGAGATGGAAGAGAGGTTGGAAAGACAGAAGGAAGAGAGGATGGAAGGAGAGATGGAGGAGGAACAACTGAAATATCCAGAGGGCATTGTTGCAATAACTACTGTCAATAGCCTTAATAAGGGAGACTGGCTTGCCGTTGTGTATGATGGTAACTGGTGGCTGGCAAAGACCATAGATGTGGACACTGAGCATGAAGATGTCAAAGTGGAGTTTATGCATCCCCATGGTCCAACAGCAAATGTTCACCCTAAACTTGGCAGGAAGGATGTCTGTTTCAGTCCAGTTGTAGACATTCTGGTGAAACTAAGTGGGGAGTCATCACCATTACAGTCAAGTCGTACAAGAGAGATCTTCAGCATAGCCGCTGATGTCATGGACTTCATAGAGAGAGAGCATGTGCGTCACCTGTTGCCCAATGCTGAAGTCGTGCTGGTAAGAGAACATTTGAATTCTACATTTTCCAATGTAGGAGGCATATTTAATGTTCAATTCAGAATTACGCCAGGCAACACATCCGTGATGTCACTAACTTTACGATTCACACCAATACAATCTAACCTGTCTTCCTGTGCTAGTGACTTGTCTGTCTCTCGAAGTCTAACCTGTCTCCCTCTGCCCTTCTGCCGTACCAGTTACCTGGAGGAAGCGGTGATGAACCTGGACCACAACGACCCAGTCACCAGGGACCACATGTCAGCCGTGCTCTCCCAGGTGCACCAGAAGCTATTCCAGTTCCTGCAGCCCAGTTCTACCTCTGTGGAGGTAGAACTGGGTGATGACACCATCACGATTGCAGGTTTGGGGGGAAGGAGGTGGAACAGGGGCGGGGGGTGGGGGCTAGTGGTTGACGAGCCTTGCATCATCAACATCATCATCATCGGGGGGGGGGGGGGGGGGGGGGGAACAACGACAGGTGTTGCATACTTCAAATGATATCAAGATATTAAAGATGACCATTTTGAATTGTTTTCAAGACCTTTAACCGAAACTCGTTAACGGTTAGTTAAACATTAACCAATAAGAATAAAATGTATGGCCCGGACCGCCGGCCTAGCGGTCCGGGCACTTAGGCTCTAATATAGCCTGACAGTGCATCACACGTTCGCGTCACATTCTCGACTATCTTTACTGCATGTCTCTCCCCATCTCTCCTGTTCACTGTCCTGTTCCTGTCCCTCTCTACTGTCCACTGTCAATTAAAGGCAGAAAAGCCCCAAAAAGATTACCTGACTCCGCCAAGTTACCAAAAAGAATCTTAAAAAAAAAAAAAAAACCAGGAGAAGTTAAGACGCATCAGCTGATTTTCACAGAAAAGAAATCCCACATCTGTAAACACTGTGACAAGAATTTCAGTCTGTCAGATTCCCTTAAAAGACGTATTCACACTGTTTACAGTGGAAAGGTTGTTCTCCAACAACCTTTCCACTGTAAACAGTGTGACAAGAGTTTCATTAGGTCACATAACCTAAAGAGACACAAGTGCATCCAAACTGGAGAAAAACCTTTCCACTGTAAAAACTGTCACAAACGTTTCTCTAAGTCATGTGACCTGAAGACATGCCAGCGTATTCACACTGGAGAAAAACCTTACCACTGTAAACATTGTGACAAAAATGTCTTTTAGTCATTTAACCTGAAGAGACACGAGCGTGTCCACACCGGAGAAAAACCTTATCACTGTAGATACTGTGGGAAAAGTTTCTTGCAGTCAAGTAACCTGAAGAGACACCAGCATGTCCACACTGGAGAAAAACCTTATCAATGTAAACATTGTGACACAAGTTTCAGCTATTCAGGTTCCCTGAAGAAACACCAGCATATCCACACTGAAGTAAAACCTTTCCACTGAAAACAGCGTGACAAGAGTTTCAGTGAGTCAAGTTCTCTGAAAATGATGTGGGAAAAACTGTTCCAGGCCTAGAAAAGGTTTGAAAAGGTTGTTCATGTAAACATTTCTTACTCTAAGCAAAATGTCTAACATGATACAATGTAGTGCTGCACTGCATAGTCTGTGTGGGGAGCGGTGTAATGTATGTGTAACAGAGTGGTTCTCTACCTCAGCCTGATGGCCTGAAACTCTAATATCTCCCCCGAGCGATAGGGATATCCCTTTGGCGGTTAAGATGTTGGCTTTCCACGAGGGAGACCCGGGTTCGAATCCCGGCCTTTACATATAAGACGTCACTCCCGTCAGTAACAAACAAAACAAAAAACGGTGTCGGTTGGTGATCTTGCCTAGGGGTGCTGGGATGGACAGAAACGCCATATACATTTTGCAACAGATGCTGTTGGAATGTTAAAGTTTACAAGGATGCAAGTAGCATTAGTGCTTGCATCATAGAGGACACTTCTCCCAACTTTTTATTTCTTCAAATTATTATAATTTTAATCAAAATAATAATTATTGATGATTTGTTTCTTTGGAACTCTAATGATACCTATTGATGAATGCAGATATATGGACTTTTGTTGAATTTAGATTTAGAAAGCTTATTTCTATCTGTACATAAAAAGGAAAAAGAAAATCTAAACAATTGCACAAGGATATGTAAATATTGTAAACTGAAATGAACAATGAATGCATTGCAATAAAATGGATAAATAACAACGTAAGCAGCATTTGGAAAAAATGTCTGGGGTGCACACAAAAGGCTGAGTAGATGTGACAATGACCCCAGAAGTTAAATACCCCTTTAACCACTTAAGCTCCAGCATCCGTGTTCTGCGGAAAACCTTCGCTGAAAATAGCCGATCACAACATTGTGAGCTACTAGATCGGCTGTTTTCAGCTAAGATATTTAGTGTAGAGTGAAAACAGAAATTACACTAGTATGGGGCCCTGCGGGACTCCACGCAACCAAGTATAGGGTTTAAGCATAGAGTTATAGGGTTTAAGTGGTTAAGTTTACCACTCTTGGTACAGTAGTAGGTCTTGGTATGTCTCTCAGTATCCTCTTCATAGGAAAACCAACAACAAAACTGATTTAAAACCTCTATCCATCCTTACTTTTAAACTGATGATTCTGACCAGTCTTCTCCCCAAAAGGTGCCCAGTCTGCAAAGGAAGAAAGAAAGAAGTGAGTGAGTGAGTGAATGTGCCCACTCCTCTGGTTACCTTGTAGATACACAATGGGCACTACCCAAGATCAACAGTGGGGGGCAGCAATACGTCAGCCTGGCGTCTAGTCTGCCAGAAAGTAACTCTGAAGAAGAGGAAAATTCCCACAATGCAGTGCTGTGTTTGTTGTTCTGAACTTAATGTAGGAGAGAAACACTGAAACACACTGTTGTGTTTTGAACATAAATAGCCCCTAAACTGTGTTTTTGACGTGACTGCTGCAGGTAAAACAAACATGATGTTTCAAAACAGTGTCGTCTTTAAGTATTAGGAGGACGTTTGATATCAACCACTGAAACACAGCAGGTAAGTTAAGATGAACAAATAAATGTTCCATTTGTCTTTGTTGACTCCTAATTTAAAATGGAACACAATTGCTCCTAGCTCTTAACTTACTAATTGTTCTTGACCGCAACAGCAGAACCACATTAGTGGATATTATTGAATCAAGAACAACTTTCTTGACCTTGCTTCCACATTTCATTTCTGATTATTGTTTGGGGTTCTTGGCTTCATTGGAAACGTAAGCTATATGTGAGCGTTGGTGGTATAGTGGTGAGCATAGCTGCCTTCCAAGCAGTTGACCCGGGTTCGATTCCCGGCCAACGCAGTGCCTTTATTTGGGCTGTTCAATAATTTCGTACTCTTCTGAAATTGATGGGTCAATACATACAGAGAATCAGCAGATTTTTTAAATTGCAGCGGAATTTTATTGGCATGAGAAAATATGCGTTTACATTTCCAAAGAAAGTGTCAAAATCAAAATAAAATAATGCCAGACTAAGAAGAGAATACAGTAATGTATCCCAACTCTATGAATGTATCACATCTTAGAAACTGGCTTACAAGACCACAAATACCCCAATAACAATGATATTGTAATCCAATTAAGAGTAGACAGTTCTTTAGAAATAAGTACACAGCAGGTTCGTGTCCTACTTTTCGTTAATTTATTCATCCAGGCCATTTAAAACTAAATTTTGCGCCCAACGTGGGGCTCGAACCCACGACCCTGAGATTAAGAGTCTCATGCTCTACCGACTGAGCTAGCCGGGCCTATAATGGTATGGTAAAGAGCCCCATCTAGTGTTTTTTTAGGGATATTTTTCGGGACTCGGGACACGCAACTTGAAATCTAGTGCCAAACCTATTTGTCTGGTGGTGGTCACTATGTTATATACAGAAAACAACCAGCTCCTAGCAGCAGCCAGCAGTATCATCTAGTTAAATCAGTTTTATAACGGTGGCTAATCTCCATAATAAGCAATGAGGTGAAAGTGCAGCCTGTAGGATTTGTACTCTGTCCACTGTCATGTTAATTTGATTGTCAAGTGAACTTAGAGCTTCATGTCTTCATGCACCAGACATTGAATCCTTACAAACTAAACATTTGTTATGTTGTAGCATTGTGTCAGGCCTAGAATGAACAATTGACCATCCAGGTAATCTATGGCATTGAAAATAATTCCCATGTCTTGTTCAGGGTCAGCAAATTGTCAGTTTTACCCCAAACCAACTTTTATGCTCTTATCATTGGCAAAAGGTTTTCTCCAGTTAAATCTATTTCTGTGTACTATATCTAATTACACGTTTACACCATGAATAAAGGAGTGGGTGAAATGCTTTTTTAATTATTTAAAAAACAAACATCTAACAACATTATTAACTCTCTCTCTCTCTCTCTCGCTCTGTTTATTGTCTCTGCCAGGCCGTAAGGCATGGCAAGAGAGAATGTTTTGCACCCTGTCCGTCCGTCCGTCTGTGACCAGCTAATCTCTGGCTCTGTTGGCTTGATCGCAGCGAAACTGTGCACACACACTCTGGATGCCAATTCAGAACCTCTGCCCCAAATGTTTCACATGGGCCTGTTATAGCGCCACCAGGAGGCCGCTTTTTGCAAAACAATTTTTTTGACAGTACTCCTATAGATTTTGTCCAAACGTCACGCGAATCGGTACACAGTATCTCTAAAGTCATTAAACGAAACAGGTTTTTCAGATTTTTCATATTCCATCCTGATTGGCTAAAATGGCTTCCAAAGTTGGCAGGAGTGCTACGTTTTGAACAAAATGCCTCAAATTATGAACACAGCTTGCAATTTCCGTGACATTTTGCACGCACATTCTCACTAGGCAGAGGAAGAAATGCCACTCGAAATTTTTCAAATCAGCCTCATGGTGGCCATTGGTGGGGCTATAACAGGCCGATTCGTGTTTTTACCTGTAACTGCACCGATCTGTGCACAACGTTGTATGCGCACTCCCTAGAGGCCAAGGAAAAACCTTTGCCCTGCATTTTTCACATCTGCCTTTTATAGCGCCACCAGGAGGCCGACTTATATAAAACACATTTTTGGATATTACTCCTTCAGATTTTATCCAAATTACACACAAATTGGTACACATGATCTCTATAAATATATATATAATCTAAAGTTTGCAGGAGTGGCCCGTTTTGAACAAAATGTTGCAAATCATGAACGCAGCGTCTGATTGTGGTGAAACTTTGCACACACATTCGCACTACGTTGAGGAACAAATGCCACCCTTTCAACATTGCCCTATTATAGCGCCAGAGGCCGATTATTATTATTTTTTAAATATTACTCAAATGTTGTCCAAACATCACGCAAATCAGTACAAATGATCTCTTTAGTCAAGTGATCAAGACGGATCGGTCCGATCCGCCTGATTTTTCACATTCCAGCCTGATTGGCGAATTCCAAACATTGCTGGACTACACTGTTTTTCATACCAGTAACCTGTATAGAATCAGAATCAGTTTTATTGTCACATCACAGGTTTACAAGGTAAAAAAGTAATTCATTTTAGTGCAGCTTAATAAAAAACAACACCACAGCAGCTGTAGCCGGGGGCATCTTCACACTGTATTTCGCTGGGGGAAAAAGTCCAGGTTTTTGGCGTGGGGGGGTCCAAATCGATCCTAAATAATCCGAAGCAGACAATTTGTCTACTATTAGTTACTGTGGGCCTTCCAGTCTGTCTATGCCCGCTCTAATCATGGTCAAATAGCCTTGCAGCGCGGTCATGTCGCCGCGCAGAGCAGCGGCTCGCTCAGCGTTGCCTCTGGCTTCGTCCGCCGCACGTGCCATGATGTTGTCCAGCTTGGTGTCCAGCCCCCGGACCCTCTCGTTGTTGTTGTCCATCTCGTGCCTCAATTCAGTGATGTTGCCCAGCTTAACGTCCAGTTTGGGGATCCACTCGGTGATGTTATTCATGTCGCGTCTCAGCTCAGTGGCCACACCTGTCAGAGTAGCCAGCGCTCTGCTCGACTCCGCTCCGTCCAGGGCAGCTCTCTTGCCAATTTTTCGATACACAAGTGCAATGCCCGCTCCAATCAGCAAGAAACCTGTTATCATTGCTACGAATATATAGACATCTTCTGTGTCCTCGATTGACAGGATTTCCAAACACAGAACTCTCCATTTGTAGTCAGAGTCCCCCATATATCCAGCCAGATAAGTCCCGTCTGGGCAGATTGGCTCGTCCGGTCCAGATTGCCGGGTTGAGAAAATTTTGTCAATTGCGTTAAATAGGTAGTGTATATCTGTCTGTCTCTTATATGTCATCATTATTTGTGTGAGTGGGAACTCATTTTAAACAATCTTAGTGCTGGAGTTATCCAGTTTAGTAGACCTTGTATTGTACTTGAACAACGAGAGACACCGCCGAACGTTACGAAGTCCACTAGAGCCGACTCAGCGCCGTTCTAGTTATGTACCGATAGGGACAGAATCGTTAATTATCGATTGGACTATATCCTCAATAATACTGTCCCGGGACTAATAATAATACCCAATGATCATGTTTTAGGGGAAGTAGATCCATGGAACTCTAACGTCCTTATTCAATTCCTTCATTTCAGACCAGTGTGTGGAGTCCAGACTGCAGGTGAAAATGAACTCTCCAGACTCAGCCAGGGACATTTCTATTAAACAGGAACCTGAAGACCACCCACACCTCAGTACGTTTAATGTTCTCTCTCTTTCTTTCATTTTTTCTGTTTTATTGTAGAGCTGTCGCAATATACATTTCTTACTATGCAATAATCATGACAACATATATCATGATAATATCCCGATGATGAAACAAATTAGTCGTGTTGTCTTGTGTTGCACGTACCATAGGCACCGGAAGGTGGGGCAGAAGGGCCTAAATATCCCCCCACTATTTAGCAATCGACTTGTCGATCTCGCCGACCGCTGGTCTATTTATTTTAATTTTTTTCCCCAACCGGCGCTGGTCTAGCACCCCACTGTTCCCATTGTGTAGCGCAATTGTTGTTGTGTATTGGCTGCATGCTTGCCTCTCGCCGCAATGACCGTTCTGTTACTGGCTAATGTGTGCAGTTGCTCTCTCAACTCGATCAACTAGGTGCCAGACAAGCTAATACACAACACATCGTTTTTCTTTGTATTCTGCCTGTGGGTGTGAAAGAAGCAGATGCCCGTGGGGCTCGGGCTGCAAGAATCAAGTGCTGCTATGATAGACTGACTGACCAGGGATCAGATTACTGCAGTTCCCCCGTCAGTTAAAGTGAGAGCCGAGAGCGCACGCACAAAGCACATCAAACCTAGCCTGGTAAACCCTCCCTCCGGAAATCTCATTTGTAATTTATTTCAGGAGTGAGTCTGGCATGATCGCCCATTCTGCAATTTTGGCTGTGGGCTGGAGTTGGGCGGGAGTAATACCGTTGACTGACAACCCCTTCAGCCAATCAGCAGTGTTCCCCTTCAGCCAGTACATTATTACCACCTCCAGACTAATGTGACGCAACGGGACTTTTGAGACGGCCATGCCCAAAATAGGTTGCCTTATTCGGATACATGCGTGTCACTGCCCGCCCCTGCCGGTTCTCTGAATTTTTATTTTTAAATAGGCTCTTTCATGATTAATTGACCACATATATGAAGTTAAACAACTAAATTCTATCCAAACGATATCTTAAAAGTAAATTCCGTGCCTCAAAAAATAAGTTTGAGTGCGTTTTAAAACCGAAAGTAAGAAGTAAAGACAACGCACAAAAAGCAATGGCTGCCGTTCGTTTTTGGTCGGCTGCACTCAGGCTGCACTCGGTTCCATTCGGGCTCACTCGAACTCGCCACCTGATTGGCCAACTTTCACTGTCAATCAAAGAACGATGAGCGACGACGCTGATAGGCTCGTCCATTTGGTAAACGGGCTAGAAACGCCCAGACAAGCCTTCAGGCCAGACTCCTTCCTGAAATCAAATGGAAATGAGATTTTCCGGAGGGAGGGGCTTTACCAGGCTACATCAAACCATATTTCATATGGACTATAGCTGACATCTCGCCTATACTGTGTTAGAACAGCATTTTAGGTTTGTCGGGTCCATACAATAATGGCTTATTTTTTCATAATTGTAAGAAGCCATAGTAAAAATAAAAAAAAACTGAATTAATTAAAAATTAGTTGAGCAGTCCTACTTTGATCACTGCCCTCACAGAGGTGAAATAAAGGCTGGTTATGTGATCCCATCCCTACTTGTGAACATTAGTTGTAACCTAGGGATGTATTTTGGGTCACAACTCGAAACGCTTTTTTTTTTTTTGCGGAAGCACATGGAAAACCTCCGTGTTTAGCAACGATCGGGGGATCAATCATACTGGAGATAAATATTCTGTGACTACTTGAAAAGGTAAGAAAAACGAGAAATCGCACTACTGGCCATTATTTATTTATTTACTTGGCACAGAATGAGTTAAGTTAAGCATGATTCCCTAATATGAATCCTATAATCTTTGCACCCAAGATTCATATGTTGGAGAGTTGGGCTTAGGCCATTTTGCCTTTTAGCGTCTGCAAATATTATTGTTATTCTTGACACCACTCAGTCTCCAGTTATTAAAGTCCTTATTCAATTGCTTCATTTCAGACCAGTGTGTGGAGTCCAGACTGCAGGTGAAGATGAACTCTCCAGACTCTGCCAGGGACATTTCTATAAAACAGGAGGAACCTGAAGACCTCCCACACCTCAGTACGTAATGTTACTGTACGATAATCTTGGCCAAAAATATACTGAAAATGATAATATCCGGATATGCATAGCCATTATGAAATATCACTCAATATTCCTTTTTAACATGATTTATTCTCATTACAATATCCAAAAGCACGTCCTCTTTTTCACAAATGCAATACAAAAGAAAAACTGCACCAAATTGTACATTTTCTACAGAGTGGCCGTAGACCAAAGCATCTAGAATAGGGTTTGTCTGTCACACAGCTCAAGTCGCTAAGTGCTTGACGTCATGAAACAGAAGCACATGAAAGCCTGACATGCCTGGTAAAGGTTTGGTAGTAGGTGAAAACTATGAAAACTGATTTTATCTCTGTCTGTTAGTCTGCTCTGTGTGAGATAACAGATCTTTTACAAGCTTTTTAGAAGCTTCTTGATTTGAGGTGTAACCACTTCAACCCTAGCTGTACTGTGGGGGCATTTGAAAAAATGCTGATCTACAAACTCGTCTAAAGAGATTTGGTGTAGAGGGAAAAGAGAAAGGACTAAGTTCAGAGTAGACCCTGCTCAACAAAAGCATATTTTTCACTCTTTCAGAGAATATCCGTGGTCGTAATGGGGACATAGTTGACAATAGATGCCAAAAAATAAATAAATATATAATTGTTGAGACATTTTCCAATTTTAATTAATTCCTGTCAAACAAAAAAAACATATATATGAGATAACATCGGTGGGTAAGTAGGTAAGTAAGCCTTGAGAACCAATTATTCCCGAGTCATGTGGCCCATAGGGCAGGAGTTCATCTCCTGTTTCTGTGGCGTGAGGTGGTGGCTTGATGTACAAGTATATCCTCCAGCCATGATGTACACCGGGACTTACCCCAATCCCACCCTTGATGCTCAATGCCAAGCGGGGAGACATTGCGTCCTATTTATAGTCTTTGGTATGACCCGACCAGGGTATTGAACCCCGACCTCCCAATCTCACGGCGAACACTCTAACCATGCCAATTAGCTGTTTTTTTTAAATTAGTGGGTACTAACCAATTTTAACATATCATATTAAAGGTAGGGTAAGTGATTTTCTTTTGTTAAAATAAGTGTTAAATAGCTCTATATTCTGATAGTACTCATTGCTAGTCTCCTTGTCTCTACAGCTCTTTATAAAAAAGAAAATGCATTTTCGTTTCAGTTTCATTTCCAATTGTGTAACTGGAGTGTTTTACCTGAAAAAGGAAAACATGAAAATGTAGGATTAAGAGGGAACATTTTCTTTCAGAGAGAGATTTATATTATATTCATAATATATCCACATAATATTCATGCTGGGCAACTTGATGTTAAAAATGTTATTATTCATAATCAAAGTGCTCTGTGAAAAAAGTAACTTGCCCAGTTGACAAGTGATTAACACAATAAGTTACTCCTTCTCTCATGTCTGTTATTTGTTGAAGTTGATTATAAAAGGACGTTCTGTTCTTAATTAATCCTAATCTCCTCTGGGATTTTAATTGTTTCTTTCCAGACTCTGTGGAGTCCAGACTGCAGGTGCAGATGAACTCTCCAGGCCCAGCCAGACCCGTTTCAGTGAAAAAGGAGGAACCTGAAGACCAGCCAGACTTCAGTAAGTCTCTCTCTTTTCCAGCTTCATTTGTCTTTAATTGTCATAAACAGTTGCTAGCTGCACTATTCGCAGGGAAATTATTGTGCTTCAACAGTGTGGAACCAGACAAAATGAAATGTGATTTAAAGGTAATAGTAGTAACAAATTGGTCATATTGTCTTGTGGCGCACATGTAACGTTTGATCTGCGTTGTGTTGTGGATTCATGAAGTTCCAGACCACTTCTCTCTCTTATTGACAGTTTATTCTGGTGAAAATATACAAAAACTCTCTGGTCAGTCACTTCTTTTGGTGTAAAACCTGAGCCTCAGCACGTCTACAACAGAATTAACAACGTGACCAAAAGTAGTTTGTTGTAAACAATATACATGTACAAAGCATCACTACTTCATGTAGGAACATTTAGCATGTTTAGGACAACCAGTATTCATCACGGTATCACAGTAAACATGCAGACTCTTGTTGAAAATATAGTGAACTGAGGAACACATCTTACCTTGGGCAAATGTCATTTAGACTGGCACAACTCTAACATGGACGCCGTGGTAAACCGTGTTTACCAATGAGGTGCCGCCCACTAACCAATAAGAACTGGCCTTACTTGGGGAGCAAGTGGAACCCACTAAACTCTTGTTTACACACACACACACACACACACACACACACACACACACACACACACACACACACACACACACACACACACACACACACACACACACACACACACACACACACACACACACACACACACACACACACACACACCACCATAATACATCTGCCTTCTGGAAACTAAAATGTTTCCAAACAAATGCATTGCTTTTACTCTTCTTATTGACCAAAGGCTCTCTTTCATCATCTTGGCTACATCTGAACTAAACATCTCAGTCTAACTGAGATTGAGTTTGGGATTTTAGGGAGAAGTTGTAGCTTGAGGATGTAATTGGCAATCTTAAATTAAGGGAGCTTTCTACCCTAACATATCAATCTCATTATTTTTGCATTCAAGGTTCATATGTTAGATAGTTGGGCTTATTGTTATTCCCCACTAGGTCTCCAGTTATTAAAGTCCTTATTAACTTGCTTCATTTCAGACCAGTGTGTGGAGTCCAGACCGCAGGTGAAGATGAATTCTCCAGACTCAGCCAGGGACATAAAACAGGAGGAACCTGAAGACAACCCACACCTCGGTAAGTTTCATGTGCTCTCTGTTTATTTTTCTGTTCTGTTGAAAAACTGCCATAATATCTCATACAATACAATAACCAAAATGTATTTTTTAACATTGTTTATTGTGTCATTATCATATCCAAATCACACCCTTCTCCACCTCCAAATGCAATACTAAATACTAAAAGAAAACTGCACCATACAACTTTATATTGTACAGTTGTTTGCATTGTTGCTGTATGCCAAACCATCTAGAACAGGGTTTGTGTGTATATCTACTGCATGTAAGTCTTCTCAATCGTAGAGTCTATAGACCAATCAAAGCCCAAGCAGCTACTGTATGTGCATGCCGTCATGAAACAGAAGCACCTCTTGACCATGAAAGCCTGAAATGCCTGGTGCAACTTTGGTCCCAGTTGAAAATATATTAATGTAAACTGATTTATTTTATGGTGTGGCTCTGTAGGAGGTGAGACATCTACTAATGGGTCTGTTAGTCTGATCTGTTTGAGATAACACAGATCTTTGACATGCTTTTTCTCAGCTTCTTGATTTGACGTTTAACCACTTGAACCCTAGCATCCTTATTCTGGGGGGAACATTGGCTGAAAATAGCCGATCTAGAAGCTCTCAATGTGTCGCATTGCATTACAGAGTGGCCGTAGACCAAAGCATCTACAACAGGGTTTGTCTGTCACAGAGCTCACAGCTCAAGCTGCCAAGTGCATGACATTATGAAACTGAGCTGGTGTAGAAAAACCCAAGTCAACCCTGCTCAACATTAGTATTAGTTCACTAAGTATGTTTTTCACACTCAGAGAATATCCGTGGTCATAATGGGCACATAGTTGGATGCCAATAAATAAATAATACATCACTTTCTTTGTTTTACGTCAAATGTCACTCAAATGTCAAACTAAAACATAATATGACGTTACATTGGTGTGTAAGCAGGTAGCCTTGAGAACCAATTATTCCAGAGCCATGTGACCTATAAGGCAGGAGTTTATCTCCCCCAGGCCCCAGCCATGATGTACAAGTACAACCTCTGGACATGACGCCAGCATGTCACAGGGACTTACCCCAATCCAACCCTTGAGTCTTTGATATGACCCGGCCGGGGTATTGAACCCAGACCTCCCAATCTCAGGGCGGACTCTCTGACCAATTATATTAAGCACTTGTCAAGTAGTCTTTCAAACAGCTATGATTCATTAGCCTATACTAGATACTAGAGGGCAGTGCCAATCTGAACAAAGAGGATGGTCGAATGGTGCGTTATTAATTATGTTATAAACAATGCATTAACTGTTTCCAAAAGCATTTGAGGTGAGAAATAGCCAATGCAGTAATATACACTTGATTCAGCTCGGCCTTGTTGCAGTGTGCAACACAGCAAGTTTAGATCACATACTTTAAATCACATATGTACGCTGTGTGACTGTTTCAAACACTCAGTTGTGATTGGCTCAGAGCCACCCATCCCCCGTTTCACTGGGAATTACATTAAGATATGGTTGCAAAAAAAACACATTTCAGCTGGTCTTTAAGTGGTTAATAACATTCAATTAAGTATATCTCCTTCAACTATTTCCAGATTTCAGTGCAGTTTATGTCACTTGAAAGCTTTCAGTATGCGCTTTAACAATCTGTACAAAACTGAAACATGACCATGACTTAAAGTACATTCTATTAGATGTGGAATAAAACAAATTTGGTCTACTGGCAGCATGCACAAGAAATGTGGCGCTGATCGGTGATGATTGTGAAACTAGCCCCAGACACACAGACAGATTCACAGACTCATTTATAGACAAACAGGTCATACAAATCAGTTTTTGTAGATTTTAATCTACTACCCATTAACTTTCACCAGACATGTCAAACCTTCGTGTTTGGAGGTGCATCTGTTTCATAACGTCATGCACTTAGCGGCATGAGCTTTGATTGGTCTACTTTGGAGGTGACATACATACATACATACATACATACATACATACTGTAGATACAGACACATCCAGTTGTAAATGGCTTGGCCTACAGCCCAACTTACTCCCAAATCAGAGCTCACATATTAATTGATTGATTGAATACTTTATCAGCCAAAACATTTAAACAGCACAGAGGTACAGTAAAACATTTAGGCTAAAAGAATATCACACACAAAAAATGTTTTAATGATTCAAATTCAATATTTGTTCTATCACCATTATTCATATGTTGGGTAATATAACTATAAATATATCAATTAAGGTAACTCTTTATGTATTTTGCTAGAATCTTATTAAAACTTTGAAGTCTGGTGTTGAGTTTCTAGAACCACCTGTAAAATCCTGTACTTATTTAATAACTGTTTAGTCATTCTTAGTAGGTAATAACTTTGTACATGGAAGATGGAACAATATATGTACATTTTAGGAATCCAGTATTCACTATCATGTTATGTTTCTGCTCCTAGACATCCTGTACATGGTTGTGTGTAAAGAGGAGGTTTCTCCTGAACAGGAGAGAAGCCCCAGTCTGCTACAGGAGAGGAGCCCCAGTCTGCTCCAGGAGGAACCAGAGCCTCCACACATTAAAGAGGAACAGGAAGATCTACTTCAAAGACCAGAGGAGCCTGTTGGGTCAATGTTGAAATTACTAGCAGTGAAAAGTGAAGTTGATGAACACATCTCTTCACACTGCTCTGAAGTTGAACTTAAACTTGAATCTGCCACTGAAGTCACTGAAGACAGTGATGATAGGGGGGAGACAAGTGGAGATGTCCACACTGGAGAAAAACCTTTCCAGTGTAAACTGTGTAACAAGAGTTTCAGCCTTTCAAATTACCTGGAGAGACACCAGCGTGTCCACACTGGAGAAAAACCTTTCCAGTGTAAACATTGTGACAAGAGTTTCAGTAGCTCCGGTAACATGAGTAAACACCAGCGTGTCCACACTGGGGAAAAACCTTTCCTCTGTGAACATTGTGACAAGAGTTTCACTCAGTCATGTTATCTGCAAACACACCAGCGTATCCACACTGGGGAAAGACCTTTCCACTGTCCACACTGTAACAAGAGTTTTAATCAGTCGGGTGACCTGAAGAGACACCAGCGTATCCACACTGGAGAAAAGTCTTTCCACTGTAAACATTGTGACAAGAGTTTCAGTGATTCAGGTTCCCTGAAGACACACCAGCGTGTTCACACTGGAGAAAGACCTTTCAAATGTAAACATTGTAACAAGAGCTTCATTATCTCGGGTCACCTGAAGATACACCAGCGTATCCACACCGGAGAAAAACCTTTCCACTGTACAAACTGTAAAAAGAGTTTTAATTAGTCGGGTGACCTGAAGAAACACCAGCGTATCCACGCAGGAGAAAAATCTTTCCACTGTAAGCATTGTAACAAGAGTTTCAATACCTCAAATAACCTGAGGCAACACCAGCGTGTCCACACCGGAGAAAAACCTTTCCAGTGTAAACGGTATGACAAGAGTTTCAGATATGTTAGTAATCTAAAAAAACACCAGTTTATTCACACCAAGGGAAACAAATGTTCCGCTATAAATTAGCTCACTGGGAGGATCAAATTAAACACCTGTATGTTTATTGTTTTATTGTTTATTAGGATCCCCATTACACACATTGTAACAAGAGTTTTAATTTCTCAGCCAACCTGAAGACACACCAACGTATCCACACCGGAGAAAAACCTTTCCACTGTACACTCTGTAACAAGAGTTTTAATCAGTCGGGTTCCCTGAAGAGTCACCAGCGTATCCATACTGGAGAAAAACCTTTCCACTGTAAACATTGTGACAAGAGTTTCAGTCGGTCAGGTTCCCTGAAGACACACCAACGTGTTCACACTGGAGAAAAACCTTTCCACTGTAAACGGTGTGACAAGAGTTTCAGATATGTTAGTAATCTAAAAAAACACCAGTTTATTCACACCAAGGGAAACAAATGTTCCGCTATAAATTAGCTCACTGGGAGGATCAAATTAAACACCTGTATGTTTATTGTTTTATTGTTTATTAGGATCCCCATTAGCTTTTGCCATGACAAAAGCTAGTCTTCCAGGGTTCCGACACAGACAAACATTTTAACAGAAACATTCATTAGTCATCACATCAACTTTACAATCAATATAATCTAAATAAAAATTGAAAATTAAAATGCAATAAAGTAGTACAATTCAAACACAATCACTTATAACACATTAAATGTTGTGCGTCTGGGGATTAGTTCAGGCTTGTTTGCATCAGGTGTTCTTTTAACCTTTTCTTAAAGGTGAATTTTGCGTTTGTATTAATTATGCACACGATGAGTTCCATCCTATTACAGCTCTATAGTTGGACCCTCCAGAAAAACGTGGGCAAAGATCCTTGATTATGCTGGCAAAAATCCTTTATTATGCAGGCTAAAATCCTAGATTTTGCAATGAAATATGCAGGGTTTTTATGTGATTTTATGCGGTGATATTGCAAAATATGCGGAAAGTTGCGAAAAGTTGAAATATGCGCATGTTATGCAATGCGATACGCATATTATGTGATGTGATGCGGTGCGCATATTATGCGATGTGATGTGATGCGCCCTTTTTGAAAAAAAATCTACTGGGGTTTTTGATCAATTAAAACATTTCTGAAAAAGGTGAGAGTGCGTGAATCTATTCTCTACAGTAAGTCATGATAGATTTCTCTGCATTTCTACAACATGTGTCCGCTTGGAGCACCGGAGAGCTAATCTGGCAGCTTTGTTTTGAGCTGTTTGCAATTTTTGTATGTCTTTCTTTGTAGCGGATGACTAAACAACTGGGCAGTACTCAAGGTGTGACAAGACTAAAGCTTGAGTTACTACTTTCAGAGTATTTAATGTAATATACTTGGAACATTTCCTGGTTATAGCGATGCTCTTTCCAATTCTAGTTACTATATTATCAAGTTGCTTAGTCCAATTTAGTTTAGGATCTAATACAATTCCAAGTAGTTTAGCCTCCTTCACCTGTTCCACTGGCTTCTCGACAAGTGATAGGCTCAATTGAGGATCACTGTCCAATATATGTCTCGATCCAAACACAATGCATTTGGTTTTAGCAATGTTCAGTGCTAATTTGTTCATCAGTTATTTGTGCCATTGCTGTACTTGTAGAGTGCCCTTGTATGCATGTTGGCAGCTTGTTATCAGACCATTACTTGAGAGATAGTCTTGAATCTGAACATATCATTTGTTTTCAAAAATCTTACTCAGCATTGGAAGAAGACTAATAGGGCGACTGTTTGGACCAGCGAAGGTGGATCTTTTGTTCTTGGGCAGTGGAATGACCTTAGCTTCCTTCCAAATATCTGGGCAAACACCATACTCTAGGCATTTATTGAATATGTGACATAAGGACTTGGAAATATATTTAGCAGCAATTCTTGAGTAGTTTGCAGTCAAGATTGTCTGTACCTGGAGGTTTGTCATCAGATAAATGTAGCATCATTTTTTTCTGTATTTTCTTCCACAACCTGGTGAAATCCAAAAATGCAGTCATGATAGCGTCTTTAATGATGTTATTGATTGAAAATTTTATTAGGCAAAAGAATGTAAAACAACACAGTTACATTTATAATGCTTTTGTCTAAAAGGTCCGGCCAAAAAAGTCCTTGCGGGCTTGTTTCCGTTGGGGTCCCTATATATAGACATATATAGTAGCAACCAAACAGTTCAAAAATCAACATAAGAATACAGAGGAAAAAATATATACCACTATGTACAAAAAAGGCATGAGAAAAAATATATATATATATACAAAAAAGCATTATAAAAAAATAAAAAATATATGTACAAAAAAAGGGGAGGGGGGGGGGGGTTGTCTGTCTACAGGGAAACTGGTACTAGCTCCTCTTTAGGCCTCCAGAAAGATGAGTTTTTAGGGCTGTTTTGAATGGGCCCAGCTAACTGCATTTTTTGAGGGATGGGGTTAGACTATTCCATTCCTTGGTGGCTGTGCTATAGAAGGAGAATTTGCCCATGTTTGTTTCATGGGTGGGTGGTACCAGATTGTTGTTTACGCTCCCTCTAGTTTTGTGACTGTGGGTGTCACTAACCTTTTCGAGGTAATTATACAGATATGCGGGTATAGGGGGCATTTCGGGCAAATCTGCATTTACAATTTTGAAGACCAGTCCCATTTTTAGTTGTTTAACCCTGTCTTCCACCCTGAGCCAGCCTAGGCTGGCAAAGTGAGTGGGAGAGAGGTGGGTCATGGGCCCCAGTCCGAGAAGTAGTCGAATCAGTTTGTTTTGGGAGGTTTGAAGCTTAGTCTTCAGTGACACTGAGGTGTTGGAGTACCAAGAGGAGCTAGCATAGTCAAAAAGGGGCTGAATCATGGCCCCTGAGAGGGTCCTGAGTGCCTGAGGGTTGACAAAAGAGGAAACTCTGCCCATAAATCTGGTTCTCTGGTTTACTCCTTTGACCACCTTTGTTGCCATGCTTTCACCTGTCAGGTATTTGTCAAGAATACATCCCAAATAGGTAATCTCTTCTTTGCTAGTGATGATTGTGTCATCGACTTTGACCTTGAAGTAATTTACCTTCATTTTACTGAGGGAATGTTTGGTCCCGGCGCGAGTAAATCGGTACAAACACGCGAGTAAATCGGTACAAACACGGAGAAGGACACCAAACCAGCTAGACGGCCTTACAGTAAGAAAGATTATTTGGTTGAGTCTTTTGTTGTCGGGAAATGTACATCCTAATCCCGGCCCACCGACCGTGAAGAGCACGGAGACTCGCTATGATCACAACTACAATGGCCTAAGCAACATCACAGCTGATTTCAAACGCGACGGAAGCGCCCGACAAGGTCCGGTCCACAACATGCAGACAAATAACTTTGTTTGGCAACGGCCCACCTCACCTGATAAGAACGAACCCCAGCAAAGAGCTGGAGAAACAAGGATGGATTATTTGTCCCGGTTAACATCCGTGCTGGCTCCAAGACCTGCATTCTCAAGCAGACGACCACCGCCTGAAGGAATGTGGCCGGTGACGAGACAAGGGCTTCCCCAACAGCAGTGTCATCAAGAGGATTTCCTCATGCGCCACACGGGCCCAAGACAACCACAGGGTATCTCTCAGAGAAAAGCACAAGAAAACGGTGTTTTTTCCCCTGTTTCTACCATCTCCTGGCACCACCGC
The DNA here is from genome assembly GCF_963280865.1 of Gymnoscopelus braueri. Lineage (NCBI taxonomy): Eukaryota > Metazoa > Chordata > Actinopteri > Myctophiformes > Myctophidae > Gymnoscopelus > Gymnoscopelus braueri. The sequence continues at coordinate 3,725,846 of NC_137608.1, forward strand.
TTGGCGTCGACGCGGGACAATAGCTTCACCCCTCCCCCACCCCCACCCCCCCTCCTCCTCCTCCACCACCACCACCACCAGTCGATACCAGGACAACCGCATAGTATCCCACCGAGAGGAATGCTGGGAAACGGAGTTCCTTTCCCTGTTTTCCAAGCGGTCACTGGACATCTACATGGTTTTCCCCTGTGGGATCGGAGTGGAAACAGAGAGTTTTCCATTTTCCCAAACAGTCCTTTGCCTGGGGGAATTTGGCCGAGGTCGACACAAGGGTTTCCCCACATCACCCCTCCCCCACATCCACCACCCCCACCCCCCCTCCCCCACGGCAGGTCTAAGGAAGGATATGCGGCCTCAAATCACCTCCACACCCCCCCCGCGGACATCACAAAGTCCCCCCCTCCCCCACCCACACCTCCGACCCCCCCCACCGACCTAGCCTGGTAAAGCCCCTCCCTCCGGAATTCTCATTTCCATTTGATTTCAGGAGTGAGTCTGGCCTGAAGGCTTATCTGGGCGTTTCTTGCTCGTCCACCAAATGGACTCTCCAATCAGCGTCCTCGCTCATTGTTTTGTGATTGACAGCGGAGGTAGGCCAATCAGGTGGAACCCGAGTGGTTCACACATCATTAATCAATACACCTTTCATACAAGCTGCTCGTTAACATCAGAGACAAACCAATTACTCCTGGTGATAATCACTGCAGCCTAAAGTGGCTTAATTGGACATCAAAGGGCCACTTGGACATCAAAGCTACATTACTCCCGCCCAGCTCCAGCCCACAGCCAAAAAGCCAAACAGGCCCTCATGCCAGACTCACTCCTGAAATAAAATACAAATGAGATTTCTGGAGGGAGGGTTTACCAGGCTACCACCGACCCCCCAGAGCCTGTAAGGGACAATGGTTACTACTCAACTGAAGACATGGATGCCCTCTTTTCAACTAGAGGTACTCACATTGTTCACTTGAATGTTAACAGTCTTAAAAACTCTGAAAAAAATTCTGAGCTGAGATCCATGTTTGGAAGTGGCACCAGGTAAGGTAGAGGTAGACATTATTTCATTCTCAGAAACTAAGTTGGATAATTCCATCAAAGACTTTGAGATTGAAATAAAGGGCTACAATGTCATCAGAAAAGACAGAAATCTCTCTGGGGGTGGGGTTTGCATCTATGTGAGATCAGACATTATTTACGATGTGATCCCAGATATGGATAACAACCCCACTGAATCGGTCTGGGCATTTTATACCCACATGCAAAACCACTGATAATTGGCGCCATCTACAGACCCCCAGATCAAAATGCTTTTTATGACTTGATTGAGGATCATGTGGCGGGTTTAGGAAACTCTGAGACGGTACTAATTGGTGACTTTAACACCTGTGTTCTGAAGAAAGACTCAGCTACCTTTAAGTCCCTCAGAAAGTTCTGTGACCTGCACAGCTTTACCCAGCTGATAAAGCATTTTACAAGGGTAGGCATTGCTTCTCAATCAATCATAGACCTAGTGTTGACAACGGACCAATCCAGAATTTCCAGGAGTGGGGTGATTGAGTGTAGCTTAAGTGATCACAATATCATTTTCTGCACTCGGAAGATTCACGGACCTGGAGCTTATTGTCACAGGACAATCAGCTGCAGGTCTATGAAACACTACTCAAGTGATCTTCTAACAACAGCTCTTGGAAAAATGGACTGGTCCCATGTCCTAAATTGCACCTCTGTGGAGGAGTCCTGGTCCTGTTTCAAAAAAGCTTTCTTGTGTGTACTTGATAACATCGCACCCACAAAGGTGGTGAGGGTCAAAGCTAGCACAGAACCTTGGATGAAGGGTGACATTTTGAATGCCATCAAACTCAGGAACAAAAGCTACTCCGAGTTCAGGAAAAACTAAAGTGAGCAGCTACTTGAAAAGTGCAGAAATCTACGAAATGTAGTTACTAAATTGATCAGAAATGCCAAAAAGAATTTCTTAAATGGCAAACAAAAGCCACCCACAAAAACTGTGGGAGGCACTAAAACAATTAGGCTGCAACGGAAAAATTCAGACTAAATCTACAAACATTTGCATTATTTCAAGTGGCTCGCTCACTACCGACAAGCAATTGGTAGTTTTAACAGTTTCTTCACCACAGTTGCAACCCAGTTGGTAAGCAAACTCCCTCAGCATTCAGGTCTGTATGGCCCCGACCACATTCAAGCTCACTATGAGAAACTAGGGGCTAAAAAATATTCCTTCTTTTTCAAACCTGTATTGACTGATGATGTGCAAAACAAACTCCTCGCCCTACAGCCAAACAAGGCCACCGGCCTTGACAACATCCCCACCAGATTCCTCAGAGACGCAGCGGTCTCCATTGCTCCCATAGTAGCCCACATTACAAACTTATCCATCAGTCAGTGTCACGTCCCACAAGAATTCAAGTTGGCAAGAGTAATCCCTCTATTTAAAAAAGGAAGCAAACTAGATCCTGGCAACTATAGGCCTGTTTCCATCCTTTGTTCCATCTCAAAGGTTATAGAGCGATCAATCCAAGAACAAATCAACAGCTACCTCAGCGAGCGTAAACTGTTGTTTGAATTCCAATCAGGCTTCAGAACATCCCACTCCACTGACACATGCCTACTATATTTGACCGACTACATCAAACGTGAGGTAGACTCGGGCAAATACTGTGGCATGGTCATGCTGGACCTCCAAAAGGCGTTTGACACTGTAAACCACGCAATTCTACTTGATAAGCTGAGGGCGATTGGTTTTGATTGCACATCACTAAATTGGATGAGATCTTACTTGGAGGGTAGAGAACAAGTGGTTGACATCAACGGAACCATGTCCTCATCCATCCCGGTGAGCTGCGGGGTTCCTCAAGGCAGCATTCTAGGGCCGTTACTGTTCCTTCTATACATTAACGACATGAATGCTGCCTGTAACTGCAAACTGTTCCTGTTCGCTGATGACTCGGCACTCCTGATCTCGGGTGAGGACAAGTTGCAAGTTGAGGAAGCTCTCAGCTCTGAACTCTCAAAAATCTGTACCTGGCTTACCGATAACAAACTGTCTCTACACCTTGGGAAAACTGAATCCATCCTATTTGGGATTGATTGATTGATTGACATTTTTATTAGGCCACATTCAAGCTCACTATGAGAAACTAGGGGCTAAAAAAGATTCCTTCTTTTTCAAACCTGTATTGACTGATGATGTGCAAAACAAACTCCTCGCCCTACAGCCAAACAAGGCCACCGGCCTTGACAACATCCCCACCAGATTCCTCAGAGACGCAGCGGTCTCCATTGCTCCCATAGTAGCCCACATTACAAACTTATCCATCAGTCAGTGTCACGTCCCACAAGAATTCAAGTTGGCAAGAGTAATCCCTCTATTTAAAAAAGGAAGCAAACTAGATCCTGGCAACTATAGGCCTATGGCAAGCCGTTTTAACATTTAATCGAACCATGCTCCTATCTGTAATATATGTTTTAGATATCCAAAAACACGTTTCTCCTAGTCAAAACTGTATTCTCACTAGTCATAATTGTAATTAAAGATATCCATAATGACATTCTTACTAGTATAAATTGTATTTCAAGATATCTATAATTTAATTTCTCCTAGTCAAAATTCTATTTCAGATATCTTAAAATCCGTAAAAAAATACAAGTAGCCGTTTTAACATTTAATAGCTAGACTGGATATGTATACTAGATATCTATAATTCAGTTCTTCCTAGTCAAAACTAACGTTTCGGATATGCATAATGACATTCCTCCTAGGAGGAACTGTCATTTGAGATATCCGAAACGTCATTCTTCCTAGGAGGAATGACGTCACTTTTCCCATTCATGTGTATTGGGCTTTTAGTTTCGGATATCCGTAACTGTATTCTGGATATCTAAAACCAACATTCTGGATATCTGCAATAGAATTCTTACTAGGAGGATCTACTCTTTCAGATATCTACAATGCAGTTCTTACTAGGACAAACTACCATTTTAGATATCCGAAATTAAAAAATCATTCCAGACCTCCGTAATTACATTTAGTATATCCAATAATTCATTGTTACTAGGACACATGGAATTATGGATATCCACAATTCATATTATTACTAGTACAAATGTAATTTCAGATATCTGCAATTAGTATTATGACTAGGAACAATACAATTACAGATATCTGGTGACAGGTAGATATTACGGCATTTTAATATAAAAAGTGTCCATTGACTATCTAGAATTATATTTGTGATATCGCAAATAGCATTTCTCCTAGTTAAAACTGTATTCTTACTAGTCATAAAGTGATTGCAGATATCTGTAATTACATTTAGACTAGTCAAAACTGCATTTTGACTAGTCAAAACTGCATTTTGACTAGTAAAAACTGCATTTTGACTAGTCAAAATCCTTATTACAGATATCTATAACTACATTCTTACTAGTAGAAATAGTATGGCAAGCCGTTTTAACATTTAATAGCTAGACTGGATATCTATAATTCAGTTCTTCCTAGTCAAAACTAACGTTTCAGATATCCATAATGACATTCCTCCTAGGAGGAACTAGCTAGACTGGATATCTATAATTCAGTTCTTCCTAGTTAAAACTAACGTTTCAGATATCCATAATGACATTCCTCCTAGGAGGAACTGTCATTTGAGATATCCGAAACGTCATTCTTCCTAGGAGGAATGACGTCACTTTTCCCATTCATGTGTATTGGGCTTTTAGTTTCGGATATCCGTAACTGCATTCTGGATATCTAAAACCAACATTCTGGATATATGCAATATAATTCTTACTAGGAGGATCTACTCTTTCAGATATCTACAATGCAGTTCTTACTAGGACAAACTACCATTTTAGATATCCAAAATTACGTCATCTTAGATATCCATAACTACGTAATTTAAAGGGGGGGGGGGGGGGCGAGCCTTATTGTACAGTTTTCTCTCTTTCTTTTTACCTACCTAATATTTTCAAGCAAAGGACCTACTGTACACATGTCTGCTATCATAAACAAAGTTTTTCAATTGATTTAACAGGGTGTGAGTTATTAAACCGAATATGTTAAAATTTAAGCCCATATGAGTCTTGAGATACAATTATAATGCCTTGTTACACTGCTAAAAAACGGCACTAAACAAATCGTTTTCAATTATACTTCATTCACGCACCATTGTTTTCATGCCAAGGATGAAGACTATATGTAGGCTAAGTGATAACTTACCACATGTACCAGAAAATGTTAAAACATTAAATTGGAAAACGTTTTTAAGTAAAATAAGGTATACATGATTAGAACAAAATTAAGCTCTAATATTTATAACATTTCTACAAAACCAGTACCGATATCATTTATGGACATAAACAAGAATTTGAAGGAAGGACGTTTGAGATAACGTGCATATCTACATTACTTAGGACCATTTTTTTTTTTTTTGGACAAAATAGCCAATTTTACATCAGGGTGCCCAGATGTCCCTAGTGCCCACCTATCCTGTATTCTCTGTAAATTGCAGGTGGCCTGGGCTCACAGATCAACAAATTGTCAAGAGACAACACTTTTATCCTGTCACCACTCACCAGTATGGCTAATATAGTGCAAATGATATGCTCGTTAACCCCTGCATTCAGAGCAGAGAACAAAGAGAGAGAGTTCCATCCATGTTGGTCACTTTATTAACGCCTTGTTATAAGTAGGCTACCTGGCTGGCAGGCTTTCGTTTCATACACCCTCTATGTAGTACAATGCCTAATGCCAAATTCGTATGAGAACTCAACAAATAGCTAGATGAATCAACCCGAAAATGTTATTTTAAAAAAGAACAGGGTTGGCTAATCAGTATATAGGCCTATTCAAGAATCATACAGTGGAGGGAGAGGTACCGTAGGGCAGGGGCCTTCAACGTTTTCAGGCCAAGGACCCCCTAGCTGAGAGAGAAATTAAGCAGAGACCCCCTCTTCTATATTGTATACAATTGTGTTTCAGATTACACTTTTTTGTTCACTTGGTCTGCTCTTTTTTCCCTCTACGCCTCTTTGCCAAAAATAGCAGATCTACAAGCTCACAACGCCTCGCACTGCGAGGCGTTGTGAGCGTTGTTCTCCTCAGAAAAGGGATATTAGGGTTCAAATGGTTAAGGTAAAAAAATCATAACACAAAGATTTAGCGGACCCCCTGTAGTAACTCTGAGGACCCCCTAGGGGTCCCGGACCCCCTGTTGAAGACCCCTGTTCATCCATTCATCCATTTGGTTCCTAACTGACCCCCTGGAACCCCCTTAAGGAAGGACTGGGGGTCCCTGGACCCCGCTTTGAGAAACACTGCACTAGGTGAACATTCACCAAAAATAAAGTGATTAAGAAAGAATTTCATTGTCAGATTTTTCTCTTATTTTTTAAATTGCTTAGATGATGTTCTGCATAGTAGTGTATATCTGTCTGTCATGTAATGTCACTATGAATTGAGTACAAAGGACCCCAATGGAAACAAGGCAATGGCTTTCTTGTGTTTTTTAATTCTTGTCCATGACCAGTATCTCTAGCCTAAGCCTATTGCTTGTAGAGCGAACTATGATCAGAACAGCCATTCTCCTAATCTAGGCTACATTGTCTAATTGTGTTAATTTAGGATATTCTGGCATGTTTAATTATCAATTTGCTGGGGAGCCCCTTGACTGCGGACGACGCGATAACGCGTCAAGTGCTACTTTGTCCAGTTGGCCGTCGACGCGCTCGACGCGCTGGACGCGCGTTCATTGTTTAATCTCTGATTGCGCTATGCTGCTTAATATTCAATGTTATTCTCGAGTTCCACTTACTTCACGGACATCTGCATCCGGTTTCATGACCTGGATTCCGTTTCCGGTTTTTGATTCTTTTCCCCAGTCATTTTCGTCCAAAATAGGTAAATAAACGGTCTTTCACACGGTATGACGGACAAACGGACAGTTTCTCTTCTATAATCTATGGTCTGGGTGACGATCAGTCATCGCCGTCGTATATCACAACGTAATTTTCGCCGATCAAAACAATGGGGGGGACGTCACATCCGTTTTCATGTTTTTCCTTGTCTAATCTATGAAGAAGGGTGAGAGAGACCCAACGACATGATCAAAGCTGTCATGTGCTGCGCTCTAGTGGCGGAATTGTGCTGGGTCTTTACATTATGTGTCCTTAAATTATTTTCATGAGAAAAATTCAAAATATAAAAATAAAAAAACACGAAAATTGCTGGCACTGGGGGAGTACTTTATGAAAATACTCTGGCCCTTGTTGGTCCCCGGACCTCATGTTGAGAACCACTGACCTAGGCTACAACTGACATTGATATAATTAACCAACATGGCTCCAGTGTGATCTGGATATGGAGAGGACATGTGTAACCCTAAACAAAGGTGAGGATTGGACTAATTTCAGACAATGGCGACATTAACATAATAAATGTATTTGACAATCAGCGTGGTCATTTGCTCATATAGGATTATACTGAAGCATCAATGAGCGTTCGATCTTGGGAACCCATAAAAAAAGGAAAACAGCGCCCTCTGCTGTTTTTTTTCCTTTGAATTTGTTAGCGCAGCTCGTAATCTGTTGAGACTGAGAGATTAATGAGCGTTAGATGACAGAAATCTAACTTAATTGCTTGTTTTTAGGGTAGTTCCGTTCGCCTATAATGAAATGCCACTTAGAAAGCAGGGAACTTAAATAATGTAAATGTGAGCGACACGGCGCCCATGACACATTTAACGGACCAATCAGAGTCCACGAGCCACTGACGTAGGTGGAAGGAAAGCGATCATATTGCAGTTATAGATATCTAAAACTGCATTATGGATAGGAAGAATTACAATTACGGATATCCATAATATAAATACAGATATATTGAACTATATTTTTCCTAGCACAATTGCAGTTGTGGATATCCATAATTCGATTAGTACTAGTCATAATATGAATTGTGGTTATATTTAATTACATTTTGGATATACTAAATGTAATTATGGAGGTCTGGAACGATTTTTTTATTTCGGATATCTAAAATGGTAGTTTGTCCTAGTAAAAACTGCATTGTAGATATCTGAAAGAGTAGATCCTCCTAGTAAGAATTCTATTGTAGATATCCAGAATGTTGATTTTAGATATCCAGAATGCAATTACGGATATCCAAAACTCAAAGCCCAATACAAATGAATGGGAAAAGTGACGTCATTCCTCCTAGGAAGAATGACGTTTCGGATATCTCAAATGACAGTTCCTCCTAGGAGGAATGTCATTATGGATATCCGAAACGTTAGTTTTGACTAGGAAGAACTGAATTATAGATATCTATTATACATATCCAGTCTAGCTATTAAATGTTAAAACGGCTACTTGTATTTTTTTAATGATTTCAAGATTAATTTTGACTAGGACAAATACAGCTTTAGATATCGTGAAACACAATTTCTACTAGTAAGAATGTCTTTTGGATATATTTAATTACCATTATGACTAGTAAGAATACAGTTTTTACTATGATAAATGCTATTTGAGATATCTAAAATATAATTGTAGATAGTCAATCAACCCTTTTATGTTAAAATGGCGTCTTATCTACCTGTCACCAGATATCCATAACATATTTATGTTTATCTGTAATTGTATTGTTCCTAGTCATAATACTAATTGCAGATATCTGAAATTACATTTGTACTAGTAACAATGAATTAATGGATATACTAAATGTAATTACGGAGGTCTGGAATTATTTTTTAATTTCGGATATCTAAAATGGTAGTTTGTCCTAGTAAGAACTGCATTGTAGATATCTGAAAGAGTAGATCCTCCTAGTAAGAATTCTATTGCAGATATCCAGAATGTTAGTTTTAGATATCCAGAATGCAGTTACGGATATCCGAAACTAAAAGCCCAATACACATGAATGGGAAAAGTGACGTCATTCCTCCTAGGAAGAATGACGTTTCGGATATCTCAAATGACAGTTCCTCCTAGGAGGAATGTCATTATGGATATTCGAAGTTTTGACTAGGAAGAACTGAATTATAGATATCTACTATACACATCCAGTCTAGCGATTAAATGTTAAAACGGCTTGCCATATAGGCCTGTTTCCATCCTTTGTTCCATCTCAAAGGTTATAGAGCGATCAATCCAAGAACAAATCAACAGCTACCTCAGCGAGCATAAACTGTTGTTTGAATTCCAATCAGGCTTCAGAACATCCCACTCCACTGACACATGCCTACTATATTTGACCGACTACATCAAACGTGAGGTAGACTCGGGCAAATACTGTGGCATGGTCATGCTGGACCTCCAAAAGGCGTTTGACACTGTAAACCACGCAATTCTACTTGATAAGCTGAGGGCGATTGGTTTTGATTGCACATCACTAAATTGGATGAGATCTTACTTGGAGGGTAGAGAACAAGTGGTTGACATCAACGGAACCATGTCCTCATCCATCCCGGTGAGCTGCAGGGTTCCTCAAGGCAGCATTCTAGGGCCGTTACTGTTCCTTCTATACATTAACGACATGAATGCTGCCTGTAACTGCAAACTGTTCCTGTTCGCTGATGACTCGGCACTCCTGATCTCGGGTGAGGACAAGTTGCAAGTTGAGGAAGCTCTCAGCTCTGAACTCTCAAAAATCCGTACCTGGCTTACCGATAACAAACTGTCTCTACACCTTGGGAAAACTGAATCCATCCTATTTGGGACCAAACATTCCCTCAGTAAAATGAAGGTAAATGACTTCAAGGTCAAAGTCGATGACACAATCATCACTAGCAAAGAAGAGATTACCTATTTGGGATGTATTCTTGACAAATACCTGACAGGTGAAAGCATGGCAACAAAGGTGGTCAAAGGAGTAAACCAGAGAACCAGATTTATGGGCAGAGTTTCCTCTTTTGTCAACCCTCAGGCCCTCAGGACCCTCTCAGGGGCCCTGATTCAGCCCCTTTTTGACTATGCTAGCTCCTCTTGGTACTCCAACACCTCAGTGTCACTGAAGACTAAGCTTCAAACCTCCCAAAACAAACTGATCCGACTACTTCTCGGACTGGGGCCCATGACCCACCTCTCTCCCACTCACTTTGCCAGCCTAGGCTGGCTCAGGGTGGAAGACAGGGTTAAACAACAAAAAATGGGTCTGGTCTTCAAAATTGTAAATGCAGATTTGCCCGAAATGCCCCCTATACCCGCATATCTGTATAAATACCTCGAAAAAGTTAGTGACACCCACAGCCACGAAACTAGAGGGAGCGTAAACAACAATCTGGTACCACCCACCCATAAAACAAACATGGGCAAATATTTTTTAAATGCTTTTTTTTGTACATAGTGGTATTTTTTCTGTATTATCTGTATTTTCATGTTGATTTTTGAACTGTTTGGTTGCTACTATATATGTCTATGAAATTAATTCAAGGACCCCAACGGAAACAAGTCCGCAAGGACTTTTTTGGCCGGACCTTTTAGACAAAAGCATTATAAATGTAACTGTGTTGTTTTACATTCTTTTGCCTAATAAAAATGTCAATCAATCAATCAATCCCAAATAGGATGGATTCAGTTTTCCCATGGTGTAGTGACAGTTTGTTATCAGTAAGCCAGGTACGGATTTTTGAGAGTTCAGAGCTGAGAGCTTCCTCGACTTGCAACTTGTCCTCACCCGAGATCAGGAGTGCCGAGTCATCAGCGAACAGGAACAGTTTGTAGTTACAGGCAGCATTCATGTCGTTAATGTATAGAAGAAACAGTAACGGCCCTAGAATGCTGCCTTGAGGAACCCCGCAGCTCACCGGGAGGGATGAGGACATGGTTCTGTTGATGTCAACCACTTGTTCTCTACCCTCCAAGTAAGATCTCATCCAATTTAGTGATGTGCAATCAAAACCAATCGCCTTCAGCTTATCAAGTAGAATTTTGTGGTTTACAGTGTCAAACGCCTTTTGGAGGTCCAGCATGACCATGCCGCAGTATTTGCCCGAGTCTACCTCACGTTTGATGTAATCGGTCAAATACAGTAGGTATGTGTCAGTGGAGTGGGATGTTCTGAAGCGCGATTGGAATTCAAACAGTTTACGCTCGCTGAGGTAGCTGTTGATTTGTTCTTGGATTGATCGCTCTATAACCTTTGAGATGGAACAAAGGATGGAAACAGGCCTATAGTTGCCAGGATCTAGTTTGCTTCCTTTGTTATGTGACCCGTTATTTGTTGTACACATGATATTCCTCAACTTATCCACCTTATTTATAAAGTAGCATAAATATTGCTATTACCATTGCTATTATTACTGCTCCTGTCAACAGAGGCCTCTGTTAGGACTCGTCTCGTTTTTTTTTCCACTTTTAAATCCTTAAAGGGCAAGACCACTTTGGTAGAGGTTTGGGTTGTGTAGTTACCTTGCCATGATGTAACCCCAAAGGTGGCCAAGAAATAAAAAATAATTGCTCCATTGATTAGAAATTGATAATTCAAAATATGCTCCTCATTGACTTACATTGTATGGTAAAACTGCTCTCAAAGTCACTCTTTTAGCACAAAAACGAATGCAAACAAAGTTGATTCAGACAATATAGAACATCACCAAACCCAGTACTGTTATTTTTTTTAAATAAAAATGTCAACTTCTTGTTGATTTTGGCATTTTCAATAAGTAGAAAACCCGGACTGGATCGGCGGATCCGGATCCAGATCTTCAAATAGTAAAATCAACAGGAAGTTGACATTTTTATTAAAAAAACAAACAGTACTGGGTTTGGTGATGCTCTATTGTCTGAATCAGCTATGTTTGGGTTCATTTCTGTGCTAAAAGAGTGACTTTGAGAGCTGTTTTACCGTACAATGTAAGTCAATGAGGAGCATATTTTGAATTATCAAATTCTAATCAATGGAGCAATTATTTTTGATTTCTTGCCCACCTTTGGAGTTACATCATGGCAAGGTAACTACGCAACCCAAACCTCTACTAAAGTGGTCTTACCCTTTAACTTCCTCAATTTGCTTTAAGTGTTAACAGTAACCATATATGCAGCTATGCATTTTTAGTATATATATATATACATTTGTTAATATACCAACAGAGTCATATCTGCAGACAGGACTGATGAAATAGGATTGTGGGTGTGTTGTTATACACCTTTTTGTGTCCCTACATCTTAGCACACAATATGAAATCTCATGATAAGTTACACCATTTTAGGTCAGCGTGACCCAGTGCAATTCATCCATTACAATCAATCTATCTTGCAGAACTATTTTCCTGTTTACTAGAACATTCTGGTACAATAACCAAACTCTGAGCTGTATTCCATTATTCTCTTCCCCATGACTTCATTAAATATTTCTACTACAAAAATAGCTTCTTTGTCACAGTCTGAATTCATCATACATTATTCATCATACATTATGAATGTAGCCTATCGTAGAAATATTGATATATTCACATAGTTTGAAAAATATATGGTTAACACATGTTTAATATACATGGTATGTGTTGTATCCTGTAACATGGTATTGGTATGTGTTGTATCCTGTAACATGGTATTGGTATGTGTTGTATACTGCATTTCTGTGAGACGTCAGGATCAGACCTGTGCAGCATCAATGTGCAGTGATGGAAGCTCAAAGCTGTGATCGATGCAGTGCTGAAACTATCCATGATTTTGGAAGTGATTATTCTATAGATTACTTTTCAGATTAATGCAATAATATATATATATAAACAAATTGATTAACTGTGTTGTGCAAGACTAGTGAAAATAGCTGATCTACAAGCTCAAAATGCATCGCATCTTGATTCGTTGTGAGCTTGTACATATAACATTTTCACTATTATTTGTAAGATATTTGCTTATAATGACATGTCCAAAACAGGGATAAATTATGAATCGATTAATTTACTAAATTAATTACATAAAAAAAAAAAAGATGCATAATTTAGTTAACTACTTTACTCCTAGATGGATGTTCTCTTGTCTACAGGTCTGGAAGATCACATAGTACTGTTACTGTATATAAACAATGGACAGTACCCGAGACCAACAGTAGGGGGCAGCAATACGCCAACTGGCGTCTAGACAAAGTGGTCGTCAGAAGAAGAACGTACCCACAGACTGTTGTTGACACTTTAAAATACCATACATTTATATAAAAGTAAAATACAAAGAAAACTAAAACGTGTCGTTTGACTCGTTTCTAAACAGTGTCGTCGTTAAGCAGCAGGAGGACGTTTGTTAGCAGCTCAACCACTGAAACACAGCAGGTAAAGATCAACTCATTCATGTTGTGTTTCATCTATTTATAACATTTAAGATGAACGAATCACGTCTTGTTTAATCTATGTGTCTTAATTAACTCATTTAAGTTGGAACATAAATCTAATTACTCTTAGCTGTTAGCTTGTTATAAAGTGATCACAAACAATTGCTCCATAGCTTCATGGTGAGATGGTGACACAGTGAGATGGCTTTCACAGAGGACGGTCGCAACTTTTATCCGCTCCTGGATTCTACCCCGCGCTCTATTCTTCAACGGCGAAAACAACACCTTCGCCTCAAAAAGATCATCACTGCCAGCAACAATCTGGTGCTGTTCTACGCTGCTATTTTGCAAGGATTAATATTCATCGAATCCCACAATGTGCAGCTTCAACGGAGAGCAAGTCCAAACGGAGATTTACCGCAAGACGCGACGACGTTACTTTTTAAAGTGTTCGGCGCGAGTAAATCGGTACAAACACGGAGAAGGACACCAAACCAGCTAGACGGCCTTACAGTAAGAAAGATTATTTGGTTGAGTTTATTGATGTCGGGAAATGTACATCCTAATCCCGGCCCACCGACCGTGAAGAGCACGGAGACTCGCTATGATCACAACTTCAATGGCTTAAGCAACTTCACAGCTGATTTCAAACGCGACGGAAGCGCCCGACAAGGTCCGGTCCACAACATGCAGACAAATAACTTTGTTTGGCAACGGCCCACCTCACCTGATAAGAACGAACCCCAGCAAAGAGCTGGAGAAACAAGGATGGATTATTTGTCCCGGTTAACATCCGTGCTGGCTCCAAGACCTGCATTCTCAAGCAGACGACCACCGCCTGAAGGAATGTGGCCGGTGACGAGACAAGGGCTTCCCCAACAGCAGCGTCACCAAGAGGATTTCCTCATGCGCCACACGGGCCCAAGACAACTGCAGGGTATCTCTCAGAGAAAAGCACAAGAAAACAGTGTTATTTCCCCTGTTTCTACCATCTCCAGGCACCACCGCTTGGCGTCGACGCGGGACAATAGCTTCACCCCTCCCCCACCCCCCCCTCCTCCTCCTCCACCACCACCCCTCCTCCTCCTCCACCACCACCACCACCACCAGTCGATACCAGGACAACCGCATAGTATCCCACCGAGAGGAATGCTGGGAAACGGAGTTCCTTTTCCTGTTTTCCAAGCGGTCACTGGACAACTACATGGTTTTCCCCTGTGGGATCGGCGTGGAAACAGAGAGTTTTCCATTTTCCCAAACAGTCCTTTACCTGGGGGAATTTGGCCGAGGTCGACACAAGGGTTTCCCCACATCACCCCTCCCCCACATCCACCACCCCCACCCCCCCTCCCCCACGGCAGATCTAAGGAAGGATATGCGGCCTCAAATCACCTCCACACCCCCCCCGCGGACATCACAAAGTCCCCCCCTCCCCCACCCACACCTCCGACCCCCCCCCCCCACCCATTCAGGTCTGTATGGCCCGACCACATTCAAGCTCACTATGAGAAACTAGGGGCTAAAAAATATTCCTTCTTTTTCAAACCTGTATTGACTGATGATGTGCAAAACAAACTCCTCGCCCTACAGCCTAACAAGGCCACCGGCCTTGACAACATCCCCACCAGATTCCTCAGAGACGCAGCGGTCTCCATTGCTCCCATAGTAGCCCACATTACAAACTTATCCATCAGTCAGTGTCACGTCCAACAAGAATTCAAGTTGGCAAGAGTAATCCCTCTATTTAAAAAAGGAAGCAAACTAGATCCTGGCAACTATAGGCCTGTTTCCATCCTTTGTTCCATCTCAAAGGTTATAGAGCGATCAATCCAAGAACAAATCAACAGCTACCTCAGTGAGCGTAAACTGTTGTTTGAATTCCCTTTTTTTTGTACATATATTTTTTAAATGCTTTTTTTGTACATAGTGGTATTTTTTCTGTATTATCTGTATTTTCATGTTGATTTTTGAACTGTTTGGTTGCTACTATATATGTCTATGAAATTAACGGAAACAAGTCCGCAAGGAATTTTTTGGCCGGACCTTTTAGACAAAAGCATTATAAATGTAACTGTGTTGTTTTACATTCTTTTGCCTAATAAAAATTTCAATCAATCAATCAATCAATCAATCAATAGTATCCCAGATTGCCCTGGAATGTCACCAGTAAAGCCTGTATTTCTCCAAACATGTACAATTTGAGTTAACATTTAGGACAAGCAGGTAAACATCTTATATTTTGCATCTGTACAGTACTAATGCAAAATATAAGGTGATTACCCGAATACCCGCTTGTCCCAAATGTTAACTCACTGTCCAATATATGTCTAGATCTAAACACAATGCATTTGGTTTTAAAAGCCTTCAAGTTCAAGGTCTTTATTAATGTCCCAAAAGGGCAATTACGTTTACAGTAAGAGTAGTGGTTTAAAACATTCAGACAGTACAGGACAGGACAACAACAGACATGAAACACCATAGCATAAAACAGAAGTCTGGGCGCATCTAGTGCAAGAGATACAAATAACAGGCTACATTCAGAAAAAAGTGCTAGGATATAAAGTGCCTGCATAAAGTGCTTGTTTCAACATCGTCATCATCAGCAACATATCCATCCTTTACCTGTTAACAGCCTTTTTGCATGTTGTTGAAGGCAAGAGGGCGGGGGGGGAGAGAGCCTGGCGACGCGAGCTATGTTAGTGCACTGAGTGGCAGTTGGGGCAAACGCAGTCCCCACAACATCAATTACGATTCTGTGCCTATCGGTACATAACTCGGACGGCACTTAGTCGACTAGCAGACCATCGGCCGGTCGTCGCGGGCACTCGCACCTGGAGGCGCTCGGGCGCGACTCCTCTGCCTCAAGGTCTGCTGAGTCGGCGCGCCTCCGTCATGGTCCAAAACTATACTTTATCGACGAAAAAAAGTAGTCTGCGGTTGTTTGAAAAAGTATTGTCCCAAGCGGGAGTCTAACCCAGACTCTCAATGGAAATGGATTCAGAGCCTAATGATTAGCGAGGTGCGCCACTGAGGCCGATGCTGAAATTGGGTATTTGGGCTGTACTAGAATGTGACGTCCTAACTCTTCTAATGTACTGTAGAGGAAAGAAGTCCCCGCCCGCACGCCCGCGGGGCGAGGCTTCCCTCAACAACATGCAAAAAGGCTGTTCGCGTTACTGGCAGCGTTGACTGCACGAATTGAGGCAGGGACAAAGGAGTGCTTATATCTGTTATTTTTGACACCAGGGGCACCCAGACGACGGCCAGATGGCAACAGCCTGTACTCTGGCTCGAGTGGGTGGGCACTATCCTGCCGAATGGACCTGGCCTTCATGAGCAGCTGTTCTGTTATAGAAAGGATCGAGGCTCTCCAACTGGATGCCAGTAACTTTGGAGGCAGTTTTCACAATACTTTTAAGAGAATTTGTATCTTTAATGGCGAGGTTACCATACCAACAGATGATAGAGAAGGAGATAACAGAAGGCACTGTAAAACAGTTTCATCAGGTCTCTGACAACATTAAATCTGGCTAATTTCCTTAGGCAGAAAAGGCGTTGCTGGCCCTTCTTACACAGCATGTCAGTGTTTACATCAACATTTCAAGTTGCTGTCAATAATCGTGCCCCGGTATTTATAACTGGGTACGATTTCCACTGGCTGGCCACCGATATTAGTGTTCTGGGTGGGATGGGGACCACGTCTGAAGTCAATACAGAGCTCTTTTGTTTTTGAGATGTTCAATTTTAGCAATGTTTTAGCAATGTTCAGTGCTAATTTGTTCATCAGTTATTTGTGCCATTGCTGTACTTGTAGAGTGCCCTTGTATGCATGTTGGCAGCTTGTTATCAGACCATTACTTGAGAGATGGTTGAGAGTCTTGAATCTGAGCATAGGAAGAAGCATTGGAAGAAGACTAATAGGGCGACTGTTTGGACCAGCAAAGGTGGTCCAAACATCCGTGTTGCAACACACACTACTCTTGAGTTCCCGCAGATTGTTAACCCCACAAATGCTGGTTTACATCATAAACATGAATCATTGTTTTCAAACAGAACTGTTTACATACAGTTCAGAGTTTTGGTTATTGGCCATCTGTTCTGTAAGATAGATTGATTGTAATGGCTGAATTTCACTGGGTCAGGCCTAAAACGGTGAAACTAATCATTAGATTTCATAATATTGTACAGCAAGCAAGCAATAAAACAAGACCCACAATCCTATTTTGTCAGTTCTACCTGTCAAAGTACCTGTTTTACTTGTTTGTTTCATCTATATTATTTCATTATTTTAAGTCTTCCTGTAACTGCAGATAATCATGTGATGTGACAATAAAGTTGAGTATTCTGATTCCTGCCTCCAGACTAAATTCTTCCACACATCGAAAATAAAGTAATGTTAAGAGATCATAGCTTGTTTCACCTTCCTGATAACAATTCATTAAACAATTCATAATAATCAAACGTATTGCATGTGTGTCTGCGCATTATAGTGCCTTCCATAGGCTTTAATTTGCTATCACATCACAATAATGTACCACAACGTAATAATGATCATAGCCCTCCCATTAATTGTAACAATTACTGTCATGATTCTTAAAGGGACACTTCACCCAAAAAATGGATTAGTCACCCCATGGAGACTTGAATTCATGGATATTTTTTCGTTTTTGTCTCATTCCTAAGACAATAATTTGATGACCAGCGGACCGGTAGGCAGCGGTTCCGGTAGGAGACGCAACGAGTCGTTAAATTATTGTCTAAGGAATGAGACAAAAAATATATATAAATATATCCTTGAATTCAAGTCTCCATGGGGTGACTAATACATTTTTTGGGTGAAGTGTCCCTTTAAAAACATTACATGCATAGTATTGTTCCCTCAAATTTAATAAGTAAAATAATTGAAATAGTGCCCCATTCATTGGGCATGTAATAGAACACAGAAAAAATAAATCATAATATAAAAAACTATAACATTCTAGTAAAACAGTTCTACCTTATACAATTGATATGGTTTACATAGTAATTTATAATATAAATTAATAACACCAAAATAATTTGCAATACCTCTAGGTAAAAGAAGAAAGAAAGTTACCGTTATCATAAACGGATACAAAACAAAAGAGCTGGGGAATGACTCCAAAAGCCAAGTCCTAATGGAAACTGTTGACAGGAGCAGTATAAATGTACATGATATTTGAGCCTCTCTATCCAACTCCCTGACAACATAGTTATTTAATTTGATACTCCCAGTGAGGTGATTTATATTGGAAAGTGTTTTATTCCCCCCCCCCCCCCTTTGGTGTGAATGCACTGATGTCTTTTCAGAACACTTAAGTGACTGTCACAATATTCACAGTGGAAAGGTTTTTCACCAGTGTGGATACGCTGGTGCTTCTTCAGAGAACCAGACCGATTGAAACTCTTGTCACAATGTTTACAGTGGAAAGGTTTTTATCCTGTGTGGATACGCTGGTGTGTCTTCAGTGAACCTGACTGAGTGAAACTCTTGTCACAATGTTCACAGTGGAAAGGTCTTTCTCCAGTGTGAACACGCTGATGTATTTTCAGATCAGATGACACAACGAAACTCTTGTCACAATGTTTACAGTGGAAAGGTTTTTCCCCACTGTGGACATGCTGGTGTATCTTCAGGTGAAATGACTGATTGAAACGCTTGTCACAATATTTACAGTGGAAAGGTTTTTCACCAGTGTGCATAGGCTGATGTATCTTCAGTGAACCTGAGTGAGTGAAACTCTTGTCACAATGTTTACAGTGGAAAGGTTTTTCTCCACTGTGGACATGCTGGTGTGTCTTCAGGTTAACTGACTGGTTGAAATTCATGTCACAATGTTTACAGTGGAAAGGTTTTTCACCAGTGTGCATACGCTGGTGTGTCTTCAGAGAACCTGACCGACTCTTGTTACAGAGTGTACAGTGGAATGTTTTTTCTCCGGTGTGGATACGTTGGTGTGTCTTCAGGTTGGCTGAGATATTAAAACTCTTGTTACAATGTGTACACTGGAAAGGTTTTTCTCCGGTGTGGACACCCTGGTGTGTTTTCAAGGTACCTGATTCACTGAAACTCTTGTCACACTGTTTATACTCGAAAGGTTTTTCTACAGTGTGTACAAGCTGATGTGTCTTCAGGTGATATGACTGACTGAAACTCTTGTCAAACTGTGTACAGTTGAAAGTTTTTTCTCCATTATGGATCACCTGGTGTCTTTTGAGACAATCTGAACTGCTGAAACGCTTGTTACACAGGTTTTTCTCCAGTGTGGACACCTCCACTTGTCTCCTCCCAATTATCACTGTCTTCAGTGACTTCAGTATCAGATTCAAGTTCAACTTCAACTTCAGAGCATAGATCAGCAGAGATGTGTTCATCATCAACTTCACCTTTCACTGCTAGTAATGTCAACATTGACCCAACAGGCTCCTCTGGTCTTTGAAGTAGCTCCTCCTGTTCCTCTTTAATGTGTGGAGGCTCTGGTTCCTCCTGGAGCAGACTGGGGCTCCTCTCCTGTTCAGGTGAAACCTCCTCTTTACACACAACCATGTGCAGGATGTCTAGGAGCAGAAAAATAACACATTAGTCAACACTGGATTCCTAAAATGTAAATCTATTTGTCTATCTTCCATGGCCAATGTACAAAACTATTACCTACTAAGACTGACCAATTACTAAATGAGTACAGGTTGTAACTTGTTACAGGTGGTTCTGGAAACTCAAAATCAGGCTTCAAAGTTTCAGCAAGATTCTAGCTAAATACATATTTTTAAAAGTAACCTGAATCGATATATTTAGTTATTTTATCAAACAAATGAATAATGCTGAGAACAAATACTTAATTTGAATCAATAATATACATGACTACTTCATATGTGAGCTCTGCTTTGGGAGTAAGTTAGGCTGTAGGCCAAGCCATTTACAACTGGATTTGTCTTTATCTTTGGTAGTCTAGGCCACGTGCACAAGTTGGTTGTGAGGGGCCTTCAAATGGCCGGCCTCTCCAAAAGGAGGGCTAAACAATTAGCAAAGTGCTGCTCAATATCAGCTATTATAGGAAGCCGCTCAATTTGGAGGAGGCGTTGTTTCCTTTACCCATGATTGTTGTCCGCTGTATTGACAAGTATGCCATCTTTTGTTTTGTATGTAACAATGCTCTGCCTTACATGCATTTTGTAACTGGCTGTTTTCCCTTTATCTGGCTGCACTGGCAGTGTTTATGTCCTTTGTACATCTTGTACTTCTGTTTATGTGGACATAAATAAATATTTCATATGCATGTATGCATGCATGTATGTATGTCACCTCCAAGGTAGACCAATCATAGCTCATGCTAAGTGCACATAAGTACCGGTACATGTCTAGTGAAAGTTAATGGGTCAATGTTTAAAATCTATATAAACATATTTTCATGACGTGGCTCTGTATGTCTAGAAATTAGACTTTGAATCTGTCTGTGACTGGGGCTAATTTCACATACCACTGTACCGATCATGCCAAATTTCTGTGCATGCTGCCAGTAGGCCAAGCAAGTATTATTATTTTACATATAATATAATGTGCTGCAAGTTATGATCATGTTTCAGTTTTGTACAGATCAGATTATTTAAGTGCAGACTGTAAGCTTTCAAGTGACGTGACATGCACTGAAATCTGGAAATTGTTGAAGATATGCAATTTGTAATGTTGTTAATCACACAGTGCACATATGTGATTTAAAGTATGTGATCTAAACGCGTCGAGTTGCACACTGCAACAAGGCAGTGCCAAATAAAGTGTATGTGACTGCTTTTGCTATTTCTCACCTCAAACTTTTTTTGCAAATATTTAATGTACTGTTTATAACGTAATTAATAATTCACCATTAGGCCATCCTCTTTGTTCAGATTCAACATAGTAGCACAAATAAGTAGCATAATTATGAATCATAGCTGTTTGAAAGACTACTACTAAGTGCTTATTATAATTATGTTAAAATTAATCTCTCAAGAACAGATTCAGAGCTGCGCTACTGAATCTGTCGGGAGAACGTGTGAGCGTTGGCCTACAAGTGGGTGTGCCTTCAGATCAGGAAGCAGGCTGTGCTTTACTAAATCATATGTAGTGGGCGGGATTTACATTTGTGCGTTCGCTTCCCACTGGAAACAAACCCAAACTCATTTAACAATAGCGTCCTCGGAGCCGACAAAACCACGGAAAGTTAGTAACATTTTAACTTGTTCTTTCATCATAGAAACAAGTGGGCTTATAACCAAAACAATCCATGTTATTTGGGAGAAATGGTGTTAGTGTTCCGTGGAGAAATATTGTTAGTGGGAATGAAAACATAGGCGCATCACTGGAAGTGGAGGGCTGAGGGCATGTCCAAACCCCGGTTTCCAGTCATCGTCTGTCTATTTAATCACTCCCCCCAGAGTCAAATGCAAAAGCGAAAAACGCTGGGATGTAGACAATAGAATGAGCCATGTTGATGATGGCACATTATGATATTAAGCATCAATATTATATCATTATAACGTTAGTGTTGCCAATAGCAGGATGGTTTGCAGATGCAAATTTCTTTTTAACAACTGCTGCAAATACTTAAGATACTATTAAGCAGTGACCAATCAATATGTACCCCTTTATAAATGTCTTGCTATCATAAATTGGCTCTGCTACACTATTTTGCCTATTATTCTATTGATTCCCATCTCGTATAATTTCTGTTAAGATCTCATCACTGTGCATCCATTTGTTCTTTCTCTCTTGACAAGTTCTAAGCTAAAGTTACCAGTTGTTAATGTATTTAGTTGGGTTAAATTACGTTTGTCTGTCAAGTAAGTGTGTGTGCACTCATGCTGCATTCGTTATTTTGTACAGTGTTTGTTATCTCTATCTTATGTTTGTGTGCAATAACCACAAATGATGTTTGTGTGTTTTAGGCTGTATGGAGTGGCTCAATTGCAGAGGTGCAAGAGGTGACAAACAACTGGATCTGGGAAATGATTGTGACATGTTTGAAGAAGAGTGGATTGTGTGTCACGTTTGCAGTCTATGAGAGATGGGTCGACATGATTATGAAGATCTATGTGTTAATGATTGTGTAGAAATTATAAAAATATATTCAAAAGCTGATAGAAACTGCTCTCATTGACTTCAATGCATTCGAGTGAACTTCAGGTGCCAGTTTTCCTCACAGTGCGTCTATGACACATGCTATGTTATAGAACATCTGTCCTAGTGGTTATAGGGGAAGTTCAAGGCTGATCTGATATCCACTCAAATGCAGAAAATGTACGTATATGAAGTAATGTTGCTGGGCCACAGACAAGGACCTCATGGCATGTCATCCATCAATGCCACAGTTTGTTGCAATGTGATACTATGTAATATCTTAACTTTGAATAAATCACTCTAAAAAAGTAACTTTTTGTACTACCTCTACTGGTTACCATACCCTACTGAATATATGCTTTTTGATGCAGTTCAAGTACTTCTTTTTAGTACAAATGTTGAGATGCAAAGTGTTCAGAATATATCCATGAAATTCGCAATGTCGAATTCAAGGTTACTGGTAGTGAGTAGGTTTATTGAACCTCAGTGTAATAGACTGCATTTGATACAAACAATTTATTTGGCTACCTTTTCTAGTCTTACATGCTCTTGAAATGTGCTCTTTATTGGTCAAGAGAATGTAAAAAGAATGCAATTTTAAACAGGCAAATATGCAGGGCTACTAAGAATCTCCATGGCAACCAGGAAGAAAACATTCTGCAAAACCATACTAATAGTTATTAATGAACTATTAGTAGCCTATAGTAAAGCTGTTGCAAGTTCGTTATGAAAATCTATGTTTTACGCTCATTTTAGTCTTTTTGGACCAGAAGTTTCGGTTTTGCATAATATTTTCTTCCTGGTTGCCATGGAGATTCTTAGTAGCCCTGCATATTTGCCTGTTTAAACGTTTTTTTAATCGGTCTCTTTTATTCTGGTGCACGAATCGAAGCTGGAAACATTCGTTGCAGTACTTATAAGAATTGTATATGACTACCCTGAAAAAATAATGCAGTTCCTGAGTGGGGATCAATGAAAGTCAGAATTGGAGCACTCGGCCCACGGCCTATTGTACATCATGGCTGGGGGATATACTTGTACATCAAGCCACCTCACGCCACAGAAACAGGAGATAAGCTCCTGCCCTATGGGCCACATGGCTCAGGAATAATTGGTTCTCAAGGCTACCTACATACCCGCCGATGTAATCTCATGTTGTTTTTGTTTGTAATTAAGATTGATGTAAAACTTCAACAATTATATATTTTTTGGCATCTAACTATGTCCTCATTACGACCACGGATATTATCTGAAACTGTGAGAAAAATACTAAGTGAACTATTACTAATGTTGAGCAGGGTCGACTCGGTACTTGGTCCTCTCTTTTTTCCCTCTACACTAAATCTTTTGTGATGCATTGTGCTTGTAGATTTTTATTCCCCAAATGTTAATTTCAGCAAATGCCACCCCACAAATCAAGAAGCTTAGAAAAGCCTGTCAAATGTCTGTTATCTCACACAGATCAGACTCACAGACCCATTTCTAGACCTCTCACCTCCTACAGAGGCGCCATACAAGTCCGTTTTCATAGTAGTTCAACTACTACCAAACTTTAACCAGGCATTTCTGGCTTTCATGTGTGGATGTGCTTCTGTTTCATGACATCATGCACTTGGCAGCTTGAGCTGTGAGCTGTGTGACAGACAAACCCTGTTGTAGATGCTTTGGCCTATGGCCACTCTGTAGAAAAATGTAAAATGTGGTGCAGTGTTTCTTTTGTATTGCATATTTAATGATGGCTATGCATATTGATCGGTTGATTTATTACTTCATTAGTCAAACAATGCATATAGCGCGGAGGTACAGTAAAACATAAAAGGCCCTATTTTCGCCGGTGCCTTAACCATTATCCCTAAACTTCTTTGATATTTTTTATAAAATAGTTCCAAATAGTTCAAATACATCTACAAGCTCACAACGTGTCGATGTAGATCTGCTAGTTGCACTATTTGAAAATGTGTTTAAAAATAGTAAAAAATGGCAAAGAGGTTTAGGGATAATGGGCAAGGCACTGGCGAAAATAGGGCCCTTAGGCTAAAAGGCACAAAAAGTCCTGGGGACTTGTTTCCATTGTGGTCCTATAATATCTGGATATTATTATTGTCATGAATTTTTTTGCCAAGACTATCATATAATACTGAAAATACGTACTGAGGTGTCTTCAGGTTCCTCCTGTTTAATAGAAATGTCCCTGGCTGAGTCTGGAGAGTTCATCTTCACCTGCAGTCTGGACTCCACAAACTGGTCTGAAAAGAAGCAAGTGAATAATGACCTTAATAACTGGAGACCCAGCAGTGGTGTCAACAATAACTATTTGCAGAATGTAAAGGCAAAATGGCCTAAGGCAACTTTCCAAAATATGAATCGTCTGTGCAAAGATTGAGACTTATTCTATGGAAATAATCACGCTTAAGATTACACAAGGGAAAATGGGTAACAGGAAGAGTGGGCACCAAGGAAGAGTGGGCACCCGATGTCAAATTGGCTATTTTGTCCAAAATGTTTTAAAAAATGCAGTATTTGGATATTTATATATTGTAAAGTAACATGCTATTTTTAACGGCGTATAACAAGTTAATGGGAGGTCGCAATGGCTTTTTTTTTGCAGCAGTGAAACCCTCCGTGATTAGCAACCTTCAGGGGATCGATCATACTGGAGATAAATATTCTGTGACTACTTGAAAAGGTAAGATAATCGAAAAATCGCTGGCAGTCTGGGCCTTATTTAGTTGTATATAGTCTGGCAGTTAAAGAGTTACGATCTAATATTTCTACAATTGCTACAAAACCTGAATATCCAATCATTTTAGGCATAAACACGAAGTTGAAGGGTAAATTTAAGTCTGATAATGATGTACCATTGCACGCATGTTCACATCATGTATACTTTACACTACTTAAGCACAATTTTTTAAAATAAAACCAACTCCCACTGACTAATGCCCGAGGTCGCCTCTTATGGGCACAACAGCAAAGGCAGCGGCAACATTGGACTGAGCCAAGACTGCAACGGAAGCCAGCATGTCTCCCTGCTGCGGACCATTCTGTCTCTCACTCTGTGTTAATTTTTTTTGCTTTAGACGAATGCATTGTTGTCTTTACTCTGAAAGCGAGGTTGCAGGTTTTACCATCTAAACTTAACCTCTCCATCTGGTTTCCAGGCAACCATGCTCCTCACTGTATACATCATGGTCATGAACAAATAGCTGAAACCATGTCCCACATCCTAAATGGGTGCCATGTATACGGGGGACTCTACATAAGTAGGCATGACAGAATAGTGGATGATGGATCTGATATCAAAATATATCTCTTCTATTTTCAGGTCCATCATCAGTATAGAGCAGACCATCTCTCAGCTAGGCTACAGATGTAAACTTTAGTTTTTTATCTTTGGTAGCCTGGGCACGTGCACAAGTTGGTTGTAAGGGGCCTTCAAATGGCCGGCCTCTCCAAAAGGAGGGCTAAACAATTAGCAAGGTACTGCTGCTCAATATCAGCTATTATAGGAAGCCCAGGGTCCCCACACATTTTTAGCAATGAATTTCCAAAACTTTTCCAAAACTTTTCCAGAATATTTAGCCCAATTTCCAGGCCTATATAACAATCATTCAGCGCAATAATGTGTCTCTTACTCCTATGTACAATGCCCAAAGATAGGCAGTGCAGCAAAAATAAAGCATAGAATATAGAATGGTACAATTCCATTAAAAATTTCGTGCAAAATTAGGGCATAGCTCACTGGAATACAAGACTCATTATGGCATCCGTATGACTTATTTTTTTTAAATAATATTGCCTTGCATTTGCCCCATTTATGAATTTAAAATTCATTTGTAAGCCACAAATTATTAAACAAACATTTCCCTGGCATTGTGGATCATACTACTAGTTCAACCGATATATTTTAACTGCGTTCGTTTACGCTTCACCGACTATTCACATGTTGCTCGCAATTGTTTGTTGGGACAGCAAACACACAACCTGCACAAGTTGCCAGGTTGGTGCCACGTGACAAACGAACAGCTCTACAAGCTAACTACTCATCACGCTGCAGCACGTTGTGAGCTTGTAGCTCTGTTATTTTTATCACGTGACCAACCTGGCACCCTATGCAGTGCAACCTAACAATTGAGACATACATTAGGCTGCCATCACACAGCCCGTTCGGCGAAAAACTACTTATGTTACATATTTTGTGTAATGTTATACATGTTTATGAAAATGTTTTGTGTTAACAAAATCAATAGCCAAAAACAATGCATAGCCAAATATTTTTCCAGGACCCTTGATAAATTCCAGGACCTTTGATCAATTCCAAACCTTTTCCAGTACTGGATTTTTTTAATTTTTATTTCAAAATATTTCCAGGAATTTCATGACCGTGGGGACCCTGGAAGCCGCTCAATTTGGAGGAGGCGTTGTTTCCTTTATCCATGATTGTTGTCCGCTGTGTTTGACAAGTATGTCAAAAATGTTTTTGTATGTAACAATGTTCTGCCTTACATGCACTTTGTAACTGTCTGTTTTCCCATTATCTGACTGCACTGGCAGTGTTTATGTCCTTTGTACATCTTGTACTTCTGTTTATGCGGACATAAATACATATTTCAAATGTGTGTGTGTGTGTGTGTGTGTGTGCGCACACGCGTGCGTGCAATCGGTCAATCTGGTATCCTGACATCCATATTCCACTCTGTATAAACCATAATGATTCTGAGCAACATCTAGAATCCATTGCACACATCACAAATGGATGTAGTGCATATAAAAACGTGTACATTGCTCGCCACAACCGTATTGTTGACATACTGTATGTAGTGTCTGATGCAGTTAAAATATCTATGCCATCTAGTGCAGCGATGTATAAACATTCAAGTGTGTTACCAGATTGGTTTGGTTATGCTTGTGATGTCTTTGCTAGCATCCTTCATACACATGTTGTTGTTTTTGTTGACACCAGTCAAAAGGAGGTCCTGATTCTGGAGGTGTTCCGTGGGCTGTATTTTTGATTTGTACATGGACCTGGGGCCTGTTCCTCAAAAGGTGAATTAAAAAAGCCTGGCCTTAAGCCAAATCCAGGCTTGACAAAGTCGGGTCCGAAAAGCCTCGTTTATTCCGTTCCTCAGACGCCAAGCCAGGCTGAAAAGGAGCAACTTTGTCGAGCTAGGCTATGTCAAGCCAGACTGTGTCCAGCCAGGATAATGAAGCTAGGCTGAATGGGCGGCGATTCGCCGGCGACTTATTTCTATAAAAGACCATGAACTCGAGCGCAGATTCCTTGAACTTGACCAATCATGGCAGCGGGGAACAAAACTCGAGCAGCGTTTTTCTCTGTGGCCGAACAGCAGCAGCTCATGCAAGCATATGAGGAAGTGAAACATGTTATCAACAGAAAAGGAAACGCGACCGCAATAAATAGATCCAGGGAGAAAGCGTGGCAAAGTATTGCAAGCACACACAGAGTGTGTGTGTGTGTGTGTGTGTGTGTGTGTGTGTGTGTGTGTGTGTGTGTGTGTTTGCAACGGACGGGCAACAGGACGGACGGGACGGGACGGGACGGGGGGGGTGGTGTACTGCGACGGGGGCTGCAACGGGACGCACGGCACGGGACGGGACGGGGGGACGGGGGGGTTGACCGCGACGGGATGAGCGGGGGACGGGGTACGGGACGAGACACGCAATAACCCCACATTTGCAAGACCACTTTGGTAGAGATTTGTATATATATATGTATATATATATATATATATTTGTGTATATGTATATGTATGTGTTAGACATTTTTTATAATATTTAAAGAAAAATATATATATATTATCAAACATCTAACAACAATATGAACTATAGTGTTAACAGAGTGACAATGACATATCACATGAGTCATTGTGAAACAATTATGATTCATGGTCACACACTATTTCAGTAATATAATTAAATTGATTATATCTTATTGTATTTATTTCATTTTATTTGAATGCAAGGTCATTAAAATGAGTCCATATTCAAACACATGTGTTGAATTAACTGTGGAAAAACTTAAAATTGCCATGGTAACTAAGCTAGGCTTGCTTCAATTCTCTTTTGAGGAATCGGATAAGGCTAAACTTAGCCAGGGTGAACTGGCTAAACTAATCTTCAAGATAATTCACCTTTTGAGGAACCGACTCAGCTCTAATCCTGGCTAAATTAAGCCAGGATAGGTGGTAAAGCCAGGCTTTAGCTCTAATTCACCTTTTGAGGAACAGGCCCCAGGCTGTCCAAGATAAACATTCTAAGTGCCAACCATTACTTAGAATCATAACAAACCTTGGGTACAGATGTAGATTCTGTATCCTCATATTTGGAAGCCTGGGCCATGTACAGTATATAAACTGACCACCAGTGGCTTGAGAATCGCTGGCATGACAAAAAGCAAAGC
The DNA here is from genome assembly GCF_963280865.1 of Gymnoscopelus braueri. Taxonomy (NCBI): domain Eukaryota; kingdom Metazoa; phylum Chordata; class Actinopteri; order Myctophiformes; family Myctophidae; genus Gymnoscopelus; species Gymnoscopelus braueri. The sequence continues at coordinate 3,754,661 of NC_137608.1, forward strand.
CAAACAACTTGCTAAATATTGCTCTGTTTCAGCTTTTATAGGCAGTTTGTCTAGACAAACTGCCTATAAATGCTGAAACAGAGACTATGTGGAGGAGAAGGTGCTATATGAATGAATGAATGAATGAATGAATGAATGACATTTTTATTTTCGTGTCATGCCACCGTTTTGGCCCATCCCATATGGGATTATATGACACATTACACAAAAATAAATATGTACTCTTAGGTGCTCATGAACTGTCTAACCCTGTGTGAATGTGCGTGTGCGTGTGTGTGTGTGTGTGTGGAATGGATACACTGGTGTAACTTAAAGGTGACCTAACCCATCAAAACTCTTCCCACAATGTTAACAGTGGAATGATTTTTATCCATTGTGGACATACTGGTGTCTCTTCAGCTGACCTCCTGACTAACTGAAACTCTTGTCAAAATGTTTACAATGGAGATTTGTCTCCAGTGAGGATAAGCTCAGGTGTCTTTAGATTTCTCCAGTGTGTCTTCCACACATCCAAAATGTAGTAATATTTGGAGATCATACCGTATGTTTCACCTTCCTGATAATAATCCATTAACCATACAGCATAATAATGAAACATCTTGTGTGTGCATGCACTATAGTGTTTTCAATATGCTTTAATTTGCTATCACATCACAATGTAATAATGTAATACAACTAAATAATTAACATAGCCATCCAATTAATTGTAACAAATACTGCCATAATTCATAAAAAAACTGCATGCAAAACATTGTTTCCCTGAGTTAACTGATATTTAATAAGTAAAATAATTGAAATAGTGCCCCATTCATTGGGCATGTAATAGAACACAGAAAAAATAAATCATAATATAAAAAACTATAACATTCTAGTAAAACAGTTCTACCTTATACAGTTGATATGGTTTACATAGTAAAAAATTAATAACACCAAAATAATTTGCAATACCTCTAGGTAAAAAAAGAAAGAAAGTTACCGTTATCATAAACGGATACAAAACAAAAGAGCTGGGGAATGACTCCAAAAGCCAAGTCCTAATGGAAACTGTTGACAGGAGCAGTATAAATGTACATGATATCTGAGCCTCTCTATCCAACTCCCTGACAACATAGCTATTTAATTTGATACTCCCAGTGAGGTGATTTATATTGGAAAGTGTTTTATTTCCCCCCCCCCCCCTTTGGTGTGAATGCACTGATGTCTTTTCAGAACACTTAAGTGACTGTCACAATATTCACAGTGGAAAGGTTTTTCACCAGTGTGGATACGCTGGTGCATCTTCAGAGACCCAGACCGATTGAAACTCTTGTCACAATGTTTAGAGTGGAAAGGTTTTTTATCCTGTGTGGATACGCTGGTGTGTCTTCAGTGAACCTGACTGAGTGAAACTCTTGTCACAATGTTCACAGTGGAAAGGTCTTTCTCCAGTGTGAACACGCTGATGTATTTTCAGATCAGATGACACAACGAAACTCTTGTCACAATGTTTACAGTGGAAAGGTTTTTCCCCACTGTGGACACGCTGGTGTATCTTCAGGTGAAATGACTGATTGAAACGCTTGTCACAATATTTACAGTGGAAAGGTTTTTCACCAGTGTGGATACGCTGGTGCCTCTTCAGAGAACCTGACCGACTGAAACTCTTGTCACAATGTTTACAGTGGAAAGGTTTTTCCCCACTGTGGACATTCTGGTGTATCTTCAGGTGACCTGACCGACTGAAACTCTTGCCACAATGTTTACAGTGGAAAGGTTTTTCTCCTGTGTGGATAAGCTGGTGTGTCTTCAGGGAACCTGAATCACTGAAACTCTTGTCACAATGTTTACAGTGGAAAGGTTTTTCTCCAGTGTGGATACGCTGGTGTCTCTTCAGGTCACACGACTGATTAAAACTCTTGTTACAGTGTGGACAGTGGAAAGGTTTTTCCCCAGTGTGGATACGCTGGTGTATCTTCAGGCTAAATGACTGATTAAAACACTTGTCACAATGTTTACAGTGGAAAAGTTTTTCTTTAGTGTGCACATACTGGTGTCTCTTCTGTTCAGATGACTTAGTAAAACTCTTGTCGCAATGTTCACAGTGGAAAGATTTTTCTCCTGTGTGGATACGCTGGTGTGTCTTCAGGGTATCTGACCGACTGAAACTCTTGTCACAATGTTTACAGTGGAAAGGTTTTTCTACAGTGTGGATATGCTCGTGTCTATTCAGGTAAGATGACTTAATGAAACGCTTGTTACACAGTTTACACTGGAAAGGTTTTTCTCCAGTGTGGACACCTCCACTTGTCTCCCCCCAATCATCACTGTCTTCAGTGACTTCAGTGTCAGATTCAAGTTCAACTTCAATTTCAGAGCAGTGTGAAGAGATGTCTTCATCAACTTCACCTTTCACTGCTAGTAATGTCAACATTGACCCAACAGGCTCCTCTGGTCTTTGAAGTAGCTCCGTCTGTTCCTCTTTAATATGTGGAGGCTCTGGTTCCTCCTGGAGCAGACAGGGGCTTCTCTGCTGTTCAGGCGAAACCTCCTCTTTACACACATCCATGTGCAGGATGTCTAGGAGCAGAAAAATAACACAATAGTTAACACTGGGTTCCTAAAATGTAAATCTATTTTTCTATCTATCATGGCCAATGTACAAAACTATTACCTACTAAGACCAGTTACTAAATGAGTACAGGTTGTAACTTGTTACAGGTGGTTCTGGAAACTCAGAATCAGGCTTCAAAGTTTCAGCAAGATTCTAGCTAAATACATATTTAAAAAAGTAACCTGAATCGATACATTTAGTTATTTTATCAAACAAATGAATAATGTTGAGAACAAATACTTAAAAGGTAGGGTAAGTGATATTTTTGGGTTAAAACAAAAAGTATTTTGTTAAAAGGTTAACGCACTATATTCTGATAGTAATAATTGCTATAGAGTGTATATTCAGTAACAGAAGTCTCCCCGTCTCTCCAGCTCTTTAATAAACAGAAAATACATTTTCCGGTAGGTGTCAAAATCTCAGCCAATCAGGAGAAAGTACCCATTTTCAAGCTTCATTTTTATAGTGTTCCAGTTCCAATTTTGCCTGCTCATTTCTTAGTGTCATCACTTCCAATTTCACTTGTTTAATCTATATCCTGATTGAGTTCTCTATCCTGATTGGATAAAATTGGAAATGAAACTGAAACTGAAACGAAAATGCATTTTCTGTTTTATAAAGAGCTGGAGAGACAAGGAGACTCCTTTTACTGAACAAACACTCTATAGCAATGAGTACTATCAGAATATAGAGCTATTTAACACTTATTTTAAACAAAGAAAATCACTTACCCTACCTTTAATTTGAATCAATAATATACATGACTACTTCATATGTGAGCTCTGCTTTTGGAGTAAGTTAGGCTGTAGGCCAAGCCATTTACAACTGGATTTGTCTTTACGTACAGTATGTATGTATGTATGTATGTATGTATGTATGTATGTATTGTGGCAGGCCAGAGAAAACGGAGCTGTCAGTCAAGCTCAGACTGGGGGAGGTGATAGAGGGAGTGTACTACCCTGTCCAGGTTCTACAGCCACTAGGTAAGTGGCATTGGTCACACCTGGAGCCCATCCACTAATCAGCCAGCTGGACCTTATATAACCAGCCCCAAACCGCCGGGTGTGTGAGTTCATGCCAGACAGCAAGGAGGAAGGACCTCTTGCTCTACCAGTAAGAGACTGGTAAGAAGGAAATGACAAGACAAGAGCGTGTCACGCTCAGGGAGGACAAAGACCCCAGCCGGGAAGAACCTCAGTTGTGATCCATCCCTCTTTTCCCCTCACTTTATTGAATAAATCTATATTCTGCAAACTGACTCTGAGCCTCCTGTTTTATGGTGAAACTTATCTCCACCACCCCCGGGTTGCCACATTTGGTGGAGAATACGGGTAGCCTAGGTCCAGCGAAAGTTAAACAGTAAAACAGGTACTTAGTGAGGGTGACGCTGCATTATGGAGAACGCCCTAGCCCAGCTCATCCAGAACCAGGCCCAGCAATCCCAGGGTATCCTGGCCTTACAGCAGGTGATGACCAAGCAGGGCAAACATTTGACTCAAGAGACTCTGACGGACCCTAGTAAGGTTCTTACCAAACAAACCATTGAAGATGACATTGAGGCGTACCTCGAGGTGTTCGAGAGAACAGCAGGAAGAGAGCAGTGGCCTAGGGGGAGGTGAGCAGGCATACTGGCCCTGTTTCTTACCCGGGAAGCCCAGAAGGCCTACCGGGACCGCCTCATCACTGAAGTCAATGATTACGATAAACTGAAGCTGGCCATCTTGGCCCCCTATGGGCATAACCTCCAAACCAGGGCTCAACGCTTCCACGCCTGGGTTTATGACCCAGCCACTGCCGTTTGCCCACAGATCTCCGCACTGATGTGGCTGACCCGAGCCTGGGTGGTCTCGGGGGAGGGCCCCCCGGTGGTTGACAGAATCGTTCTGGACCGGTGTGTCAGAGCTTTACCAGCGGACGCCAAACGACATACCACCCCGGTCACCAGCAGAGCGGCCACCTTCAGGGACCCGTGAGCGACGAAGGTGCTTCACCTGTGGCCAGGAGGGCCATCTGTCCTGGAGCTGTCCAGGTAATGAGGAATCCATGCCCATTGAGGGTTCCCCGGATTCTCAACAGAAGGGCAGTAGCTATCTCACCACGTGCTGGGCCCATAAGGGCACTGACGCACCCAAGCTCCCCGTCAGAATAGGAAACCGGGATGCAGAGGCCTTATTGGATTCCGGAAGTTATTTGACCCTCGTCCGGCCCGAGCTGGTGAATGGCCCCCCGGGCCCCCCTATCCCCGCATCCTGTGTCCATGGAGACTCACGAAACTATCCCACTGCCCACATCTAGGTACAGACAACCAGGGGCTCCTTTGAGGTCTGGGCCGGGGTCGAGGAAAATCTTCCGGTCCCAGTACTAATAGGGCGAGACTGCCTCATATTTTGACGGTTGTGGGGGCGTAGGAGTGCGATCCCCAAGAGAAGTGGTGTGAAGAAAACACCCCGCCGCACCCAGAACGTCAAGCGGATGCATGCCTGTGCTGCTCTTACCGGTGTTCCGCTTTCAACGGGAGCAGAGACCCAGGGGAGTGAGGACGCAGGACCAGATGGAACCTCGTCGGATGAAGTGGTTTCCGAAGCTTTCTCTGCCCCAGCAGAGACCCAGGGGGGAGGAGATGCAGAGCCCGACCTGTCCTCATCAGACGAAAACTTTGCTGAAGCTTTCTCAGAATTCCCCCTTGCTGAAGAAGAAAAGGGGTCTCGCCGGGGGCAGTTCGGGACTGCCCAATTAGAAGACCCCAACCTGGAGCACGCCAGACAGAATGTGGCCATGGTAAAGGGGAAACCTGTGGAAGGGGTGAGTGATGTCACTTTTCCACATTTTGCGGTGAAAAAATAACTTTTGTATAGGGTGGTTAAGGTGGGGGTAGGCCTGGTTGAACAGTTGCTAGTGCCTAAATGCTATATCCCCAAAGTACTGTACCTAGCCCATTCACATATGTTGGGGGCGCATTTGGGGGTGGATATTATTTACGATTCTGTGCCTATCGGTACATAACTCGGACGCCGCTTAGTCGAATAGCAGACCATCGGCCGGTCGTCGCGGGCACTCGCGCCTGGAGGCGCTCGGGCGCGACTCCTTGGCCTCAAGGTCTGCTGATTCGGCGCGGCTCCGTCATGGTCCAAAACTATACTTTATCGGCGGAAAAATAAGTTGACTGCCGCTCCTCCACCGGCAGTTCCGCGACTGCCGCTCCTCCACCGGCAGTTTCCGCGGCAGTTCCGCTGCTCCGCCGGCAGCTGACGCTCCACCGCCGGCAGTCACTGCCGGGAGCTGCCGCTCCTCCACCGGAAGTTCCGCGGACGTTCCGCGGCTGTTGCCGCTGCCGGAGAATGCACTCGCTCCTTCTGCATAATTGACACCCCCTTTGAAAGAATAGCCGTGGATATAGTAGGTCCCCTACCGAAGTCCAGTAGAGGACATCGGTACATCCTGGTCCTCCTGGACTACGCCACTCGCTACCCTAAGGCAATACCGTTATGCACGGCGAACGCTAAATCTGTGGCCAAAGAGCTGTTCCTTCTCTTCAGTCGGGTCGGCATTGCCAAAGAGGTCCTGACAGACCAAGGGAGCTGGTTTATGTCTCGGGTGATGAAGGAGATGTACAAGTTGCTGAAGGTGAGGCAGATAAGAACGTCCGTCTACCACTCAGTGACGGATGGTCTCGTTGAACGTTTCAATCAACCCTAAAACAAATGCTGAGAAAAGTTGTCGATGGGAAAAATTTGGACCAACTATTCACTTTTGTGTTGTTTTCCATCCAAGAGGTACCCCAAGCTTCCACAGGCTTTTCACCGTTTGAGTTGCTGTATGGACGGAGACCCAGGGGCATGCTCGATCTGGCCAAAGAGGAGCAGGGACCAGAGTATGTGGACCAGATACAAGCGAGGATGGGTAAAATCTGGCCTCTGGTGCGCCAACATATGCAGCAGGCCCAACAAGCTCAAGCCTGTGTCTACAACCGGAACGCCCAAATAAGGGAGTTCCGGTCCGGTGAGCTGGTATTGGTCTTGGTCCCAACCGCCGAGTGCAAATTCCTGGCCAAGTGGCATGGGCCCTATGAGGTAGTCGAGAAGGTCACGGAGGTCAACTACAAGGTGAGACAACCTGGGAGGAGAAAAACCTGTCAAATCTATCATGTCAATCTTATGAAAAAGTGGCACCCCCAAGATTGTCTTCCCATGCCATCATTGACTGTCGAGGTCCTAGGCTCTGATCCCTCACAGGTACCTCTCGGCCCCCAACTGGCCCCGGCCCACCGGCAAGATCTGACCGAGCTGTCCAGCCAGTTTAAAGACGTGTTCTCCGACCTGCCACGGCGCACCAAGGTAATTCAGCATGACATCGTCACAGAGCCAGGAAAGAAGGTGAGGCTGCGGCCGGATCGCATTCCAGAGGCTAAGAGGGAGACCATCAGAGAGGAGGTCAAAAAGATGCTGGAATTAGGTGTAATTGAAGAGTCTCATACTGCCTGGTCCAGCCCCATTGTCCTAGTTCCAAAGCCAGATGGCAGTTAGAGGTTCTGCAATGACTTTAGGAAACTAAATGAGATATCCAACTTTGATGCCTACCCGATGCCCAGGGTCGACAAGCTAATTGAGTGTTTAGGTCCTGCCCGGTTCATATCCACCCTGGACCTCACCAAGGGGTACTGGCAGGTACCCCTCACTCAAGCCGCCAGGGAGAAGACTGCCTTTTCTACCCCCGATGGTCTGTACCACTACAGGGTCCTGCCTTTTGGGGTCCATGGGGCGCCAGCAACGTTCCAGCGAATGATGGACCGAATACTCCGGCCGCATCGTGAGTATGCAGCGGCCTACTTGGATGACATAATCATACATAGCCGGGACTGGGCTTCCCATCTAGGCCACCTGAGGGCCGTCCTGGGCGCCTTGCGACGAGCTGGCCTGACGGCAAACCCCCAAAAATGCCACCTGGGCCTAGAGGAGGCCTAATACATGGGTTACACTATCGGAAGAGGCAGTGTAAAACCCCAGCACCGGAAGGTGGACGTGGTTCAAACCTGGCCTAAACCCACCACTAAAGGTAAGGTAAAAACATTCTTAGGCTTAGTAGGATAGTATCAATGTTTTATACCGCACTTTGCTACCATATGCAGCCCCCCTACATGAGATGACAAGGAAAAACGGTCCGCATCATGTCCTCTGGACTGCTGAAGCGGAGGGAGCATTTGCCGCCCTTCAGAAGGCCCTTTGCACAGAGCCGGTTCTGAGGACACCAAACTTTAAAGAACCTTTCATTGTCCAAGCTGATGCCTCTGGGACGGGAGTAGGAGCGGTGCTGACCCAAGTCCAAGGTGGGGAGGAACACCCTGTCACCTATAACAGCCGTAAGTTGCAAAAACATGAACTAAATTACTCTACCGTAGAGAAGGAGTGTCTGGCAATTAAGTGGGCATTACACAAACTACGATATTATCTGTTAGGACGTAAATTCACTCTAGTAACAGACCATGCACCCCTAAAGTGGATGTCAATGGCCAAGGACAATAATGCACGTGTCACACGATGGTTTTTGGTCCTGCAAAACTTTCATTTTCATTTTGAGCACAGGTCTGGCAAAGCCCATGGGAATGCAGATGCCCTGTCCAGGAGAGAGGACTGCTGTTTTGTGGACGCTCCTAGCCTCTGCCTGGAGCTGGTGGGGGGGGGGGGGGGGGATGTGGCAGGCCAGGGAAAACTGAGCTGTCAGTCAAGCTCAGACTGGGGGAGGTGATAGAGGGAGTGTACTACCCTGTCCAGGTTCTACAGCCACTAGGTAAGTGGCATTGGTCACACCTGGAGCCCATCCACTAATCAGCCACTGCACTGAAATCTGGAAATTGTTGAAGATATGCAATTTTTAATGTTGTTAATCACACAGTGCACATATGTGATTTAAAGTATGTGATCTAAACGCGTTGAGTTGCACACTGCAACAAGGCAGTGCCAAATAAAGTGTATGTGACTGCATTGGCTATTTCTCACCTCAAACATTTTTGCAAACATTTAATGTACTGTTTATAACGTAATTAATAATTCACCATTAGGCCATCCTCTTTGTTCAGATTCAACATAGTAGCACAATTTAGTAGCATAATTATGAATCATAGCTGTTTGAAAGACAACTTGACATGTGCTTATTATAATTATGTTAAAATGAATCTCAAAAACAGATTCAGAGCTGCGCTACTGAATCTGTCGGGAGAACGTGTGAGCGTTGAACTACAAGTGGGCGTGCCTTCAGATGAGGAAACAAGCTGCGCTTTACTAAATAAAATGTAGTGGGCGGGATTTACATCTGTGCGTTCGCTTCCCACTCGAAACAAACCCAAACTCATTCAACAATAGCGTCCTCGGAGCCGACAAAACCACGGAAAGTTAGTAACATTTTAACTTGTTCTTTTATCATAGAAACAAGTGGGCTTATAACCAAAATAATCCATGTTCTTTGGGAGAAATGGTGTTAGTGTTCCGTGGAGAAATATTGTTAGTGGGAATGAAAACATAGGCGCATCACCGGAAGTGGAGGGCTGAGGGCATGTCCAAACCCACTCATCGTCTGTCTATTTAATCACTCCCCCCAGAGTCAAATGCAAAAGTGAAAAACGCTGGGATGCTGTTTTTCCTTTTTATTTAACGATGGGTTCCCAGATTGTGTTAAAATTGGTTGGAGTTTCCGCCCAGAGATTGGGAGGTCCGGGTTCAATCCCTGTTCAATGTCTCCCCGCTTGGCACTCAGCATCAATGGTTGGATTGGGGAAAGTCCTTGCAACATGCTTGCATCATGTCCAGAGGTTGTACTTGTACATCATGGCTGGGGGATATACTTGTACATCAAGCCACCTCACGCCACAGAAACAGGAGATAAGCTCCTGCCCTATGGGCCACATGGCACAGGAATAATTGGTTCTCAAGGCTACCTACTTACCCGCCGATGTAATCTCATGTTGTTTTTGTTTGTAATTAAGATTGATGTAAAACTTCAACAATTATATATATTTTTGGCATCTAACTATGTCCCCATTACGACCACGGATATTCTCTGAAACTGTGAGAAAAATACTAAGTGAACTATTACTAATGTTGAGCAGGGTCGACTCTGTACTTGGTCCTCTCTTTTTTCCCTCTACACTAAATCTTTTGTGATGCATTGTGTGCTTTTAGATCTGTTTTTATTCCCCAAATGTTAATTTCAGCAAATGCCCCCCCCCCCCAGCATAGGGACCGCAAATCAAGAAGCTTGTCAAATATCTGTTATCTCACACAGATCAGACTCACAGACCCATTTCTAGACCTCTCACCTCCTACAGAGATGCCATACAAATCCGTTTTCATAGTTTTCAACTACTACCAAACTTTAACCAGGCATTTCTGGCTTTCATGTGTGGATGTGCTTCTGTTTCATTAAAAATAGTAAAAAATAGCAAAGAGGTTTAGGGATAATGGGCAAGGCACCGGCGAAAATAGGGCCCTTAGGCTAAAAGGCACAAAAAGTCCTGGGGACTTGTTTCCATTGTGGTCCTATAATATCTGGATATTATTATTGTCATGGTATTTTTTGCCAATACTATCAATAGTGAAAATACGTACCGAGGTGTGGGTGGTCTTCAGGTTCCTCCTGTTTAATATAAATGTCCCTGGCTGAGTCTGGAGAGTTCATCTTCACCTGCAGTCTGGACTCCACACACTGGTCTGAAATGAAACAATTGAATAATGACTTTAATAACTGGAGACCCAGCAGTGGTGTCAACAATAACTATTTGCAGAATGAAAGGCAAAATGGCCAACGCCAACTTTCCAAAATATGAATCCTCTGTGCAAAGATTGAGACTTCATTCTATGGAAATAATCACGCGTAAGATTACACAAGGGAAAATGAGTAACAGGAAGAGTGGGCATCAAGGAAGAGTGGGCACCTCGATGTAAAATTGGCTATTCTGTCCAAAATGTAAAGAAATGCAATATTTTGAATATTTGTATATATTTATATATTGCAAAGTATACATGATTAGAGCACGATTGAACATTTGACAATTCAGGTCTAATATTTCTACAATTGTGACAAAACCTGAATATCCAATCATTTTACGCATAAACACGAAGTTGAAGGGTAAATTTAAGTCTGATAATGACGTACTAGCCGTAGAATACGACTCCTGTAGACGTATTTATGATTATGACGTTTTCAATCTACGAGAGTCGTAGGGTAGATCCCCCATGGACAACTGGACTGTCAGCTCCAAGCCCGTAGATCTCCAAACAGGTACAAATGCAAAAAAAAAACAGTTGCTTACCCCCACGCCCCAAATGTTAACTCTTTCTACGGTGTAGTAGTGCAATGTAATAATCCATATTTTTCAATAAAGAAGTGTTTTAACGCCGTCTGTCTTCTCCCCTCGTTAACTTCCTGTTTAAATTGTTTGTATTTCCGGATGCGCTTCGTCACTATCGCCCATTGTGAATTTCCGACAGAATCGGCCACAGACGGCATTAAAACACTTCTTTATTGAAAAATATGGATTATTACATTTCACCACTACTCCGTAGAAAGAGTTAACATTTGGAGCGTGGGGGTAAGCACCTTTTTTTTGCATTTGTACATGTTTAGAGATCTACGGGCTAGGAGCTGAAAGTCCAGTTGTCCATGGGGGATCTACCCTACAACTCTCGTAGATTGAAAATGTCAGAATCATAAATACGTCTACGAGAGTCGTATTCTACGGCTAATGACGTACCATGGCATGCATGTTCACATCATGTATACTTTACACTACTTAAGCACAATTCTTCAAACATTTAATGTTTTAAAATTTTGGATGAAATAGCAATTATCGAGGTACCCACTCTTTATCACCACTCTTCTTGTATCTGGAAGAAAATATCAAAAGAAGGACTCCTGCAATGCAAATCATGGTCTAAAGTGAATAAGGTGAAAGTAGCCGAATGTGATTTTAATGTTTCTGCCGCCATGCATCCCATCCTTCCTTCTGCACCCACCCCACAATCACTGTTCAGTTAATACCACACTTTAACCAGGAATTTCAGGCTTTCATGGCTGGAGGTGCTTTTGTTTCATGACGTCATGCTAGCCTTAGATCAAGACTATCATAGATAGTCGTAGATTAATAGCCTCTACACACTGCCCGACATTTGACCCGATAAGGCTCTCGGGGATATTTTTTGGTGATCGCAGAGAAAACCACCGATCTCAGTCCAGATCGGGCGTTCCTCGGCGAGGTGTTGATCTCGCAGTGTGTAAGGTACTCCGAGAAGAAACACCCCGATAAATTGCGCTCGGCGAGCAGTTCCCGATAATTTTTACTTTTCTACCATGTTGGATATTTGGGCTTGTCGGACCCCATGAGAGCCGTGCTACAGCCAATCAAAGCACAGTACCAGCCAGCGAGGTAGCTGGTGGGAAAACTATTTTATTATCAGCATGATTCACTGTTGAGTCTAATACAACAGAGACGCACCGTGGCTAGTCCTCCCGCATAGAACCGCAATATTACCGTAGACAGTCCAGTCCTGCTGTATTAGTTTAAACATGATAAACAGATTGATAGAGTGAGCGATCCTGCACGACGATGGGGCTGTTTGAGGAATAGGGCTTGCAGACACAGAGAGAGAGAGAGAGAGAGAGAGAGAGAGAGAGAGAGAGAGAGAGAGAGAGAGAGAGAGAGAGAGCTGTGTGCGTGTGTGTGCGTGTGTGTGCGTGTGTGTGTGTGTGTGTGTGTGTGTGTGTGTGTGTGACGCACGTATGTCTGAACAGTATTGCCAGGTTTTGCGTGAGAAATAAGCAACCAGGTCTATGAAAACAAGCCCAACAAACTATAGGCCACATGAGCACTTTAAACCTATATACAAATAAAATAGCTCACAACGCGTCGCAACTATTTTCAAAGAAAAAAAGCAACATTAAGAAATAAAGCCAAATAAGCAACTACACTTTGGAAATAAGCTAAAAAGAAACGCAACCACCAATATTTTTTTTTACAAGAAACTCGCTTATAATAAGTGGACACGGCAACACTGCTTCTGATCTGAATTGGACTCTGGTTGACTTTTGTTTTGAAACGTTTGTTTCAGAGAGGGAGAGTGAGAGAGAGAGAGAAATTGAGAATTATTTAATGCCAATCATTAGCGTCCCGTCTCGGTCTCGCGCATATATCACGGGAGCCTTTCACGTTTTCGTGAGACGTTTGGAATAAAAACAAATGTATGTATTGGGTCGGGATCACATCGTGGTGAAATATCTTGTAATCAGTGAACCCCTGTCGGCGACCAATCTATCGTGAGAGAATCACAACGATATATTTAGCCCGATTTCAAGAGAGAAACTCGTGCAATGTGAAATGCTTAACGATCTGTTCAATCGCCGACCATTTCAAATGTCGGGCAGTGTGTAGAGGCCATAAGGAGTGTAAAACCCTACTCACTGCCCTAAAGAAAGTTCCGTGAGCAACGATAGGACATCATGTTTTTGAGCCCGCCACTTTTTATTTGAGCCCTGTCCGGCTTAGCGGAGAGTGTGGTGTTGTAGAGGAGGTCTCCCTGAACGCGTGCGTATGTTCAAAGTGTTGCCTCGCGGAGCCGTCTCCTGTGCAGCGCCCACTATTGTCTGAAAGCGGCACTAAAGAAACACCGTCAGGAGGCTACAATTCGAAAATGGCCCCTGTCAAAGTCATAACCTAACCCCTCCTCTTTTTTCTCTTGTAAATATTTTTTATTTTTCATACCAGTAACCTGTAAGTGTATGACGTTCTGTATAGTAGTGTGTATATCTGTCTGTCTCTTATATTTCATCATCATTTGTGTGCGTGGGGACCTCATTTTAAACAAGCCTAGTGCTTTATGAGCCTTCCAGTTTAGTAGACCTTGTATTGTGAATCTGTACCTCCATGTACTGTTGTTCACATGTCTTACTAAATAAAGTACATCAATCAATCAATCAGATGTTTTATTGAGTCTGACTTTTACTTTCGTATCTAGAGTCTTAACTAACACCCCTCCAGTTTTTTCTGGAACGTCACCAGTAATGCCCGTATTTCTCCCAACATGTACAAATGCAAAATATAAGGTGATTACCCGCTTGCCCCAAATGTTAACTAGGTGTCCGGCGTGTTTGTGCAATGTATCAGTCCATAAGTTTCAATACAGTAGTGTTTTAATCCCGTCTGTGGCCGAACGCCGCCCCCCCCCCCTCGTTTACTACCTGTTTACATTGAGTGTAATTCTGGCTTTCACCGGATGCGCCCCTTACCTACCGTCCATTGGGAACTTCCGACAGAATCGTCCACAAACGGGATTCAAACACTTCTTTATTGAAAAATATGGACTAATACATTACCAAAAACACACCGGACACCTAGTTAACATTTGGGGCAAGCGGGTAATCACCTTATATTTCGCATTTGTACATGTTTGGAGAAATACGGGCATTACTGGGAGGGGGGGGGGCAGCCCTTAAACGTAACCAAAAAAGTGAAAGAAAGAGAGAGAGAGAGCACATGAAACTTACTGAGGAGTGGATGGTCTTCAGGTTCCTCCTGTTTAATAGAAATGTCACTGGTTGAGTCTGGAGGAGAGTTCATCTTCACCAAATATCAAACAGTCTTTGCCTTTGTGTGGAAATTACTCCTGTTGTCACAACAACGTGCAGCTTGTCACTCTAACACAGGTTATACACAAAGGTTTGTTCACTACACATATAATATTATAACACAATGATATTCTCTGTATCACGTTTGTTTGTCTCTGTCCCAAACCTGGTGGATGTGTTTCAACCCGGACGAAATAGAGGGACGGACAGGCACCAGACCCGTGTCCCTCCCTTTCTCTCGTCCGGGTTGAAACACACACTTAAGTCTTGTTGTGTTCCCGCAGATTGCTAGCCCCACGAACACACTTATTAGAACATCACTCAGGGCATACTGGTGAACCCAGGACTTATCCCCAAGTTGACAAAATAAGAATATAATATTGAATATTCTATATTTTATTTTTTATTTTTCTTCTAGTGGTTTAGTTGCAGTTTCATCTGGAGTGGACATGGTTTCACAGTGATTGTGATCTACCACCAGCAGAGGGCAGTAGAACATTGCACAGTAGAACAGCAAGTTGTCAGGTAGTGATTATTCTAGGAATACACAAGCATGTGTGTGTGTGTGTGTGTGTGTGTGTGTGTGTGTGTGTGTGTGTGTGTGTGTGTGTGTGTGTGTGTGTGTGTGTGTGTGTGTGTGTGTGTGTGCGTGTGTGGATACACTGGTGTAACTTAAGGTGACCTAACCCATCAAAACTCTTCCCACAATGTTAACAGTGGAATGATTTTTCTCCATTGTGGACATACTGGTGTCTCTTCAGCTGACCTCCTGACTAACTGAAACTCTTGTCAAAATGTTTACAATGGAGATTTTTCTCCAGTGAGGATAAGCTCAGGGGTCTTTAGATTGCCTAACCCACTGAATCTCTTGACACAATGTCTACAGTGGAGAGGTTTTTCTCCAGTGTGTGTCTTCCACACATCCAAAATGTAGTAATATTTGGCGATCATAGCGTATGTTTCACCTTCCTGATAATAATCGATTAACCATATAGCATAATAATGAAACATCTTGTGTGTGCATGCACTATAGTGTTTTCCATATGCTTTAATTTGCTATCACATCACAATGTAATAATGTAATACAACTAAATTATTAACATTGTCACAAATACTGCCATAATTCATAAAAAATGCATGCAAAATGTTGTTTCCCTGAGTTAACTGATATTTAATAAGTAAAATAATTGAAATAGTGCCCCATTTATTGGGCATGTAATAGAACACAGAAAAAATAAATCATAATATAAAAACTATAACATTCTAGTAAAACAGTTCTACCTTATACAATTGATATGGTTTACATAGTCATTTATAGTATAAATTAATAACTCCAAAATCATTTGCAATACCTCTAGGTAAAAAAGAAATAAAGTTACCGTTATCATAAACTGATTGACTGAAACAAAAGAGCTGGGGAATGACTCCAAAAGCCAAGTCCTAATGGAAACTGTTGACAGGAGCAGTATAAATATACATGATATTTGTGCCTCTCTATCCATCTCTATCCTCCCAGTGAGGTGATTTATATTGGAAAGTGTTTTATTTTTTGGTGTGAATGCCCTGATGTCTTTTCAGAGCACTTAACTGACTGAAAATCTTGTCACAATGTTTACAGTGGAAAGGTTTTTATCATGTGTGGATACGCTGGTGTGTCTTCAGTGAACCTGACTGAGTGAAACTCTTGTCACAATGTTCACAGTGGAAAGGTCTTTCTCCAGTGTGAACACGCTGGTGTATCTTCAAGTCACAATTAAACTCTTGTCACAATGTTTACAGTGGAAAGGTTTTTCTCCACTGTGGATATGCTGGTGTGTCTTCAGGTGAAATGACTGATTGAAACACTTGTCACAATGTTTTTTCTCCAGTGTGGATACGCTGGTGTGTCTTCAGGTGAAATGACTGATTGAAACACTTGTCACAATGTTTACAGTGGAAAGGTCTTTCTCCAGTGTGGATACGCTGGTGTGTCTTCAGAGAACCTGACCGACTGAAACTCTTGTCACAATGTTTACAGTGGAAAGGTTTTTCTCCTGTGTGGATACGCTGGTGTGTCTTCAGGTTATCTGACTTATTGAAACTCTTGTCACAATGTTTACAGTGGAAAGGTTTTTCTTTAGTGTGGACACGCTGGTGTGTCTTCAGGTCAAATGACTGAGTAAAACCCTTGTTGCAATGTTCACAGTGGAAAGGTTTTTCTCCTGTGTGGATATGCTGGTGTGTCTTCAGTTGAAACGACTGATTGAAACACTTGTCACAATGTTTACAGTGGAAAGGTTTTTCTCCAGTGTGGATACGCTGGTGTGTCTTCAGAGAACCTGACCGACTGAAACTCTTGTCACAATGTTTACAGTGGAAAGGTTTTTCTCCTGTGTGGATACGCTGGTGTGTCTTCAGGTTATCTGACTTATTGAAACTCTTGTCACAATATTTACAATGGAAAGGTTTTTCTCCAGTGTGAACAGGCTGGTGTGTTTTCAAGGTACCTGATTCACTGAAACTCTTGTCACACTGTTTACAATGGAAAGGTTGAGAAAGCAGGTGTTTTCTCTTAATATAATACCTTGAAGTGTTTTCTACAGTGTGTACAAGCTGGTGTGTCTTCAGGTGATATGACTGACTGAAACTCTTGGCAAACCGTGTAGAGTTGAAAGGTTTTTCTCCATTATGGATCACCTGGTGTCTCTTGAGACAATCTGAACTGCTGAAACTACACAGTTTACACTGGACAGGTGTTTCTCCAGTGTGGACATCTCCACTTGTCTCCCCCCTATCATCAATGTCTTCAGTGACTTCAGTATCAGATTCAAGTTCAACTTCAATTTCAGAGCAGTGTGAAGAGATGTGTTCATCATCAACTTCACCTTTCACTGCTAGTAATGTCAACATTGACCCAACAGGCTCCTCTGGTCTTTGAAGTAGCTCTGCCTGTTCCTCTTTAATGTGTGGAGGCTCTGGTTCCTCCTGGAGCAGACTGGGGCTCCTCTCCTGTTCAGGCAAAACCTCCTCTTTACACACAACCATGTGCAAGATGTCTAGGAGCAGAAAAAGAACACATTAGTCAACACTGGATTCCTAAAAATGTAAATCTATTTTTCTATCTTCCATGGCCAATGTACAAAACTATTACCTACTAAGACTGACCAGTCACTAAATGAGTACAGATTGTAACTTGTTACAGGTGGTTCTGGAAACTCAAAATCAGGCTTCAAAGTTTCAGCAAGATTCTAGCTAAATACATATTTGAAAAAGTAACCTGAATAGATATATTTAGTTATTTTATCAAACAAATGAATAATGTTGAGAACAAATACTTAATTTGAATCAATAATATACATGACTACTTCATATGTGAGCTCTGCTTTGGGAGTAAGTTAGGCTGTAGGCCAAGCCATTTACAACTGGATTTGTCTTTACGTACAGTATGTATGTATGTATGTATGTATATACTGTATGTATGTATGTATGTATGTATGTATGTATGTATGTATGTATGTATGTATGTATGTATGTATGTATGTATGTATGTATGCATGTATGTATGTATGCATGCATGCATGCATGCATGTATGCATGTATGTATGCATGTATGTCACCTCCAAGGTAGACCAATCATAGCTCATGCTAAGTGCACAGACTAGTACATGTCTGGTTAAAGTATGTCTAGAAATGAGACTTGAATCTGTGTGTGACTGGGGCTAATTTCACAAACCACTGTACCGATCATGCCAAATTTCTGTGCATGCTGCCAGTAGGCCAAGCAAGTATTATTACTTTACATATAACATAATGTGCTGCAAGTTATGATCATGTTTCAGTTTTGTACAGATCAGATTATTTAAGTGCAGACTGTAAGCTTTCAAGTGACGTGACATGCACTGAAATCTGCAAATTGTTTAAGATATGCAATTTTTAATGTTGTTAATCACACAGTGCACATATGTGATTTAAAGTATGTGATCTAAACGCGTTGAGTTGCACACTGCAACAAGGCAGTGCCAAATAAAGTGTATGTGACTGCATTGCTATTTCTCACCTCAAACCTTTTTGCAAACATTTAATGTACTGTTTATAACGTAATTAATAATTCACCATTAGGCCATCCTCTTTGTTCAGATTCAACATAGTAGCACAAATAAGTAGCATAATTATGAATCATAGCTGTTTGAAAGACTACTTGACAAGTGCTTATTATAAATATGTTAAAATGAATCTCAAGAACAGATTCGGAGCTGCGCTACTGGATCTGTCGGAAGAACGTGTGAGCGTTGGCCTACAAGTGGGCGTGCCTTCAGATCAGCAAGCAGGCTGCGCTTTACTAAATCAAATGTAGTGGGCGGGATTTACATCTGTGCGTTCGCTTCCTACTGGAAACAAACCCAAACTCATTCAACAATAGCGTCCTCAGAGCAGACAAAACCACAGAAGGTTAGTAACATTTTAACTTGTTTTTTCATCATAGAAACAAGTGGGCTTAAAACAATCTGTTCTTTGGGAGGAATGGTGTTAGTGTTCTGTGGAGAAATATTGTTAGTGGGAATGAAAACATAGGCGCATCACCGGAAGTGGAGGGCTGAGGGCATGTCCAAACCCCGGTTTCCAGTCATCGTCTGTCTACTTAATCACTCCCCCCAGAGTCAAATGCAAAAGTGAAAAACGCTGGGATGCTGTTTTTCCTTTTTATTTGACGATGGGTTCCCAGATTGTGTTAAAATTGGTTGGAGTTTCCGCCCAGAGTTTGGGAGGTCCGGGTTCAATCCCTGTTCAATGTCTCTGGGGCGGCCATAGCTGAGTGGTTAGTGAGCCCGCCTAGGGAACCAGAGGCCCTGGTTGCCCCAGGTTCGATTCCAGGCTATCCCAGCATATGTGCCGATGATATGAAATTTGTCCCTGAGCAAGACTCTTAACCCCAATTGCTCACAGGTTCTCATTGGAAACAAGACCGCAAGGACTTTCATGAACGACCTGTTAAAAGGAATTATCCTTATCCTTATCCTCCCCGCTTGGCACTCAGCATCAAGGGTTGGATTAGGGTAAATCCTTGCAACATGCTTGCATCATGTCCAGAGGTTGTACTTTTACATCATGGCTGGGGGATATACTTGTACATCAAGCCACCTCACGCCACAGAAACAGGAGATAAGCTCCTGCCCTATGGGCCACATGGCTCAGGAATAATTGGTTCTCAAGGCTACCTACTTACCCGCCGATGTAATCTCATGTTGTTTTTGTTTGTAATTAAGATTGATGTAAAACTTCAACAATTATATATTTTTTGGCATCTAACTATGTCCCCATTACGACCACGGATATTCTCTAAAACTGTGAGAAAAAATACTAAGTGAACTATTACTAATGTTGAGCAGGGTCGACTGTACTTGGTCCTCTCTTTTTTCCCTCACTAAATCTTTTGTGATGCATTGTGTGCTTGTAGATCAGTTTTTATTCCCCAAATGTTAATTTCAGCAACTTGACTTCATTAGTCAAACAATGTACATAGCGCGGAGGTACAGTAAAACATATAGGGCTCTATTTTCCCCGGTGCCTTAACCATTATCCCTAAACTTCTTTGACATTTTTTACTATTTTTAAAAACATGTTCAAATAGTTCAAATACACCTACAAGCTCACAACGTGTCGATGTAGATCGGCTAGTTGCACTATTTGAAAATGTTTTTAAAAATAGTAAAAAATGGCAAAGAGGTTTAGGGATAATGGGCAAGGCACCGGCGAAAATAGGGCCCTTAGGCTAAAAGGCACAAAAGGTCCTGGGGACTTGTTTCCATTGTGGTCCTATAATATCTGGATATTATTATTGTCATGGTATTTTTTGCCAAGACTATCATATAATAGTGAAAATACGTACTGAGGTGTGGGTGGTCTTCTCCTGTTCCTCCTGTTTAATAGAAATGTCCCTGGCTGAGTCTGGAGAGTTCATCTTCACCTGCAGTCTGGACTCCACACACTGGTCTGAAATGAAGCAATTGAATAATGACTTTAATAACTGGAGACCCAGCAGTGGTGTCAACAATAACTATTAGCAGAATGAAAGGCAAAATGGCCAACTTTCCAAAATATGAATCCTCTGTGCAAAGATTGAGACTTAATTCTATGGAAATAATCACGCGATTCACGCGTAAGATTACACAAGGGAAAATGAGTAACAGGAAGAGTGGGCATCAAGGAAGAGTGGGAACCTTGATGTAAAATTGGCTATTTTGTCCAAAATGTAAAGAAATGCAATATTTTGACTATTTGTATATTTATATATTGCAAAGTATACATGATTAGAACACGATTGAACATTTGACAATTAAGGTCTAATATTTCTACAATTGTGACAAAACCTGAATATCCAATCATTTTAGGCATAAACACGAAGTTGAAGGGTAAATAAGTCTGATAATGACTAGCCGTAGAAGTATTTATGATTCTGACGTTTTCAATCTACGAGAGTCGTAGGGTAGATACCCCATGGACAACTGGACTTTCAGCTCCTAGACCGTAGATCTCCAACATGTACAAATACAAAAAAAAAGGTGCTTACCCCCACGCCCCAAATGTTAACTCTTTCTACGGTTTAGTAGTGCAATGTAATAATCCATATTTTTCAATAAAGAAGTGTTTTAACGCCGTCTGTCTATCTAAAAATGATTTATTTTCTATCAATTGCACACCCCATGAAGCCTTGAATACATGGATTAATTTAGTTTTTTGTCGCATTCCTAAGCCAATAATTTGATGCCCGGGTGTATTTCCGGTAGGAGACACAAATAATCTACTTTGTGTCTCCTACCGGATACATTAGCCGGTAGGAGACAGGAATCAAATTATTAGCCTAGGAATGCGACAAAAACACAAATAAATCCATGGATTCAAGGCTTCATGGGGTGTGCAATTGATAGAAAATAAGTCATTTTTTGGGTGAACTACTCCTTTAACCAGTAATTTCAGGCTTTCATGGCTGGAGGTGCTTTTGTTTCATGACGTCATTCTAGCCTTAGATCAAGACTGTCGTAGATATGTTTTATTGAGTCTGACTTTTACTTTAGTACCTACGAGTACAAATGCGAAATATAAGGTGATTACCCACTTGCCCCAAATGTTAACTAGCAGTCCGGAGCATTTGTGCAATGTATTAGTCCATAATTTTCAATAAATAAGTGTTTTAATCCTGTCTGTGGCCGAACGCCATTCCCCCCTCGTTTACTTTCTGTTTACATTGAGTGTAATTCTGGCTTTCACCGGATGCGCCCCGTCATTACTACCCATTGGGAACTTCCGACAGAATCGGCCACAGACGGGATTAAAACACTTCTTTATTGAAAAATATTGACTAATAAATTGCACAAATACTCGGACACCGAGGTAACACTTAAGGCAAGCGGGTAATCACCTTATATTTTGCATTTGTACATGTTTGGAGAAATACGGGCTTTACTGGTGACATTTCAGGGCAATCTGGGGGGATGGGGGGAAGACATGCACTTAGCGGCTTGAGCTGTGTTTTTTTTTTTTTGCATTGCTTTTGGATTTTGGTAATGAGAATAAATTATGTTAAAAAGGAATGTTGAGATACATTTTAATTATGGCTACGCATTTCGGGATATTATCACCAAAGATGATCATATATACAGTGACAATTAGATATTGTGGCAGCCCCTCGACAGAACCAAAAAAGTGAAAGAAGGAGAGAGAGCACATGAAACTTACTGAGGAGTGGATGGTCTTCAGGTTCCTCCTGTTTAATAAAAATGTCACTGGTTGAGTCTGGAGAATTAATCTTCACCAAACATACCAAAAAAAAGCTTTGTGTGGAAATTCCTCCTGTTGTCACAACAACGTAGCTGACACAGCTTATACACAATTGTTTGTTCACAACAAATATAATATTATAACACATATTCTCTGTATCACGTTTGTTTGTCTCTCTCCCAAACGTGGTGGACGTGTTTCAACCCGGGCGAGAGAGAGGGACGGACACCAGACCCATGTCCTTCTCTCTCTCTCGTCCGGAATGAAACACACACAAAGAAACCGTTACCTCATTGGTAGTCTCGCGTTACCAGACTGTTGCCTCCCACAATTTTCAAATATTTCCGGCATACAGTCTGGGACTCGGAAGCTCTGATCATGATTAGAATATAAACCGGATGTGGAGCCTCCTCTCCATTTCCGTTTCGTCTTTACAGTCGCGCAAATTTATCCTAATAAAAATACAAATCATCTAAGTATACATAGCTTGCTGCTTAGCAGAAATGGAAATTAAAAAGTAAAGTGTAAAGATATTTTAAATATATTTTCGTGAACGGAAGTGCCAGTTTCCTCTCTCGGATTTTGGGAGTTGTAGTTCCAGACTCTATATAGCATTCCGAGATTGTGGAATAGTTGTCTGGCTACGCGAGACTACCTCATTGGTAACCTCGGTCCCAGCCTCACTCATCTGCGAAAAGAAGAGCCTGGTCACGACCTAAAGCAGCGAGTGTCTAGGAAGTCCTGAGTGGACAGGATTTCCGTTTCCCCCGGAAACGATATTTTTTGACCAATCACAACACTCGTTTCATTCACGGAGAATGTTAACAGATTTGAAAAGCATCAACGTCATTTCCTTGGGCGGTACTTCCGCCAAATTCAACCATTTCCGGTTGTCAACTTCCTAGACAACCAACATCCCAGGTCTTGCCCAGGGTGCCTCATAGCATAGAGTTAAAAAAAAATAAGCTCATCTAGACCATATTCACACGGCGGCCATATTGCCATTAAGTCAATGAAATGCCACCCCAGTTGCCACCCCAGTTGCCACAGCAACACAATGTTAAATTCCAAAATGGCCACCGTGTGAATATGGACTATTGGCCTCTGCAGTTCATTGGAGCGACCTGTTTAGTATGCGAACGGCCTTTTCCTGGGAAGTTGAAGCGCAAGGGGGGGGGGGGGGGCGGGACACACAATATGTACAAGATTTTCATACTAAAATGGCTTTTTTTTGTGACACAAATGAGGAGAAAATCAACTTTGTTATCGACTTTTCTCTATCCCAGCAACACACTCTCGCGAGATTTGGGAAGATATCTGAAGGGTCCATCTCGGTCCATCTGACGGACGAAATAGAGGGCTCTGTCCCTTATATTAGATTTTATCATTATATTAGATTTTAACTATGCTCTGTCCCCATAAGATGCTCTAAAAACTGATAAACTGAGATTCTGAATATAGTATGTGAAATCATATGGACATATTAAAAAATAAATACAATGTGTGTTCCAATGCTCAATATCATTTTTCCATTATTAAATGTCTAGGTTGATGGGGTATGATTTGGGAATCATGACATTTTGTTAAACATTCATGCTAAACACTATAGTCTATAGTGGTAAAATATATAGCCTACCTTATAAATAAAAGGCCCGGTTACAATGTTGAGCAGAAACAGGAGCACATCTAGCATAAGACGTGAATAATGATACACGAATAATACGTGTGTGTTTGTGGGGGGAATTGTATGGGTTTCTTAAAAAGCATCATTTATTTTCTTTAATGAAGAAAATACACAAATACACATCCACATGATGTTGTCAGCCAGGGAGAGGGGAGGGGGAGGGTGGTGGGATGTTCGGGGGAGAAGCAAACCACACCTATAGGAGACCATTTGTAGGATTTGTGTACTATTTTGCCTCTAGTGGCTCTAATGGAGATTGTGTATCTTCCTATATTAACAATCTTTGGTCATGTCCCCGTAGTGCTGCTGCATGATGGGTAATGATAAAGTGACATTGGTGATGTTTACAGCAAAGATGCTTCATTGAGGAAGATGGCTATTCCACAGTTCACCTCACCAAAGGTGTGTGAATGGTACACAAATGGTCTAGTTGTACAGGGGTCTTCAACAGGGGGTCCTCAGAGTTACTACAGGGGGTCCGCCAAATCTAACCTTTCCCTTTTACATTTGACCACTTGAACCTCTAAAAAGAATTAGGCCTACCACTTGAATCCCTATTCTCAGGGGAACATTAGCTGAAAATAGCCGATCTACAAGCAGACAACACCTCATTGTGAGCTTGTCGATCGGCTATTTTCAGCAAAGAGGTTTTGTGTAGAGGGAAAAAAGAGAAGACCAAGTAGGCCTACGTACAGGTGAGCCAGGTCAAGTTTACTAAGTATTGAGGGTTTAAGTGGTTAAAGGTCTGAAGATGCAACATATGAAAAGAAAATATAAGTCAACTAACCCAAAAAGATATTTACACAATACTGATGACAGTGCTCTCAAACAAGTTTTCTGAATTTATGAAAACATCTGCAGCATAATTTATACAATATTTAGCCCCTGCTTAATCTCTCTCAGCTAAGGGGTCCTTGTCCTTGGCCTGAAAAACGTTGAAGACCCCTGGTCTGACACGCAGTGGTGTAAAGTAACTAAGTACATTTACTCAAGTACTGTACTTAAGTACAATTTGGAGGTATTTTTTACTTTACTGGAGTATTTCCAATTGTCTATACCTTTACTTCTACTCTACTACATCTCAGAGGCAAATATTGTACTTTTACTCCACTACAATTATTTGAAAACTTTAGTTACTTTGCAATTATCAATTATTATATTATAAAACATACATTAATCACTTTAGCTCTATTTTATACATAGGGTATTTGAAAATAGCCAGATTACAAGCTCACAACGCGTCGCGTTGTGAGCTTGTAGATCTGCTATTTTCAAACATTTTAGTACTTTTACTTTTGGTACTTTAAGTATATTTTGATGCCAATACTTTCGTACTTTTAATCGAGTAACATTTTGAGCACAGGCCTTTTACTTGTAACAGGGTAGTTTTATATTTCTTCCACCACTGGGACATTGCAACCAATGATTGCATTGGAACTGGGCCGTTATCTCCCATTGGTATTAATCAGAGCCTTGTAGCCTATTAGATTAGGTCTGGTAGAGAGCCTTGAATTAGATTAGGTCTGGTCTGGTATTAATACATTCAACTCACGTACGTCCTACTTCTGGTCTCCTACAGAAAAACGGAGAAGGGGTGTCTTGATGTTTCCAGTCCCTGCACAGCAGCTCTGTGTGTCTACTGTCTGCAAACTGCATGGATTCACTTTATTTCCTCCTTTCAGGTACAGTATTGTGTACCAGGCTTTATTGGGATAAGTGTGGGAATGTATTGCCATGTTTTTATTATTGATTCATTACTTGCAGTACATAATATAGTCTATTTTGAGATGAGATGACATTTGGAACCTCTCCCTCCGCTATACAGCTCCGAGATGAGAGGTCCCACTCACACTGTAGCGGCTACTGGCAGCGGTAGAGCCCGTCCAAAACGGTCCGTGGATTACCTTTTTCGCCACATCGTATCCAAAAAGTAGAGGTAATCCACAGACCGTTTGGACGGACTGTACCTCATCTCGGAGCTGTATAGCCATCGTTCACATGACGCTCGTCTGTCACAAGCGTCATGGAACCACTTGTTCCTGGTTTGCGAATTTTTCACATTCACAACTGCTACATCTACATAAACGTTCAGATTTCAAATATAAAGTGCTGACCCCCAAGCCACGGATGTAACAAGTTGAGCCGCAAAAGGTCTAAGTTCCTGTATATTCCGTATTGTTCAATAAAAAGCTTTTTAATCCGATCGCCGGCCATTTTCTCAGAATTTTCTCCGATGCTTTCAACTATGCGACACCACCGGTTGTGAGGTGTATTACACTCTGATACATCACAAAAAATAAATAAACAAAATAATAGAAAATGGCCACCGATCGGATTAAAATGCTTTTTATTGAACAATACGGGAGATACGGGTACTTATCACGGTCCGGCTCAACTTTTTACATCCGTGGCTCGGGGGTAAGCACTTCATATTTGAAATCTGAACGTTTATGTACATGTGAGAGTTGTAAATGTAAAAAAGGCTAAGGCTAGTTGTGTTTGTGTTGTGGTGAGAACTGGCTAACGGACATGATATGGATGTTATATAGGCTGTGTGTCAATGTTTGTTTTAATGAATAGTGTACGTAGCTTCACGACAACGTGGCTATGAGAGGATAAACAGTGAAAGGCACCTGTGCTAAGATAACGAAGCTAACTAGCTGTTTAACGTCCAGTGAGCTACATCAGAAGTAGGATCATTCACTGTCAGTGAATCACTGAAGAGTTAACGTTACTGGGAGACTGATATGATTTTGTACCGTTTTTCATTTGTTTGTGCTTGTTCATATGGTAGCTTAGGTGTCAATACGGTTGAAAATGCTTGCATCCTCTCAGGCAGGGCCTGCAACGTTGTTTTGGGCCCCTTATGGCAACAATAATAGATAGCAGCTAGGTTAACCCATACCTTTTTTCCAGGGGGGGGGCATACTGGCCACGCCCACAAGTGGAGAGAGAGAGCGAGAGCGAGAGCGAGAGTGTGTGACTGACTCCTGGTGAAAATAACCTCAGATTGTTTGGGTTGCCAAGGAAACAAAGCCATTTGCTGACGTGATAAATAATAAACTCTTGTATCTCTGTTTGAACTTCAGAAGAATATCTGGAACCTTCGCTCTGTGCATTTCCGACGCTTAAGATCTCAAATAAAGCAAACCAAAATATAAATTTTAATAATAAGTTTCTGTTTATTGATGTAATTAACTCATATCTGACAGATAGATATGGCCCGGTATTTAGCCTACTAGAGGAAAATGAAGCTGTCAGAGACAGTGGGTGTTGCATTCATTCAAGGATTATTAATGTTAGCCAAAGAGACATTATCATTATCATCAACAACAACAGAACAGTCTCTAATTATTTCTGCTGTCTGTATTCCTCCATGTAGGACGTATCTCTGGCTCAAATAAATAGGGAAGCCATCGTATTCAAATGCTTATTACTCAGTGGTGGAAAAAGCACTAAATGTTTTTATTTAAGTAAAAGTATCAATACTGCAATGTAGAAATGCTCTGTTACAAGTAAAAGTCCGGAACTTGAGTAAAAGTACAAAAGTATCAAAACGTACTTAAAGTACCAATGCGACACATTGTGAGCTTGTAGATCTCTATAGGGCTAAAGTGGTTAATGTATGTTTTTCAATAATAATCTAAATCTATTAAACTAAGGTTTTCAAATAATTGTAGTGGAGTACTGGAAACAGCTAAAAACGTGCGCCTATGGTCCTTGCGCTAAATCACGTATTTGAATAGCTTTTTTTTTTCTTTTGTTGAGATCTGATGTTCATAGTGACAGAACACTATGCAACGTGATTGTCTTGAATGCGCCCCACCGGAAGTCTCGCTAGACGAGTTTTGAAATCTCGTCTTTGAAATCTCGTCTAGCGAGACTTAGTTTTATTGAACACACCTGTCCTTGGTTCCTCATACTGCCCTCCTAATACGTGAGGGGGCCGTGTTTTTTCGATTACTTTTTTCATTTATTTAATTTAATTTTGTAATTGTATTTTATTTTTTTCATTTCCCCCCCCCAAAAAAACAAAAAAAAACATGAAAAAAGTAAATGAAAAAACACGGTCTCCTCACGTATTAGAAGGACAATATCAGTCACCAGAACCAAGGACGGGTGTTTCCAATGAATCTAACACTCAAAATGGCGTTTGAAGTTACAAAGGGTTTGTATATGTAGCAGGGGGGGCTTTTAGAGGGAATAATAATAATAAAATATACAATGCCCACTAGACTACTCCACCTTTTTCTAGAGGGAAGGTCCTCTTTAACAATGCAATGCACAGGTTTGTTTAACCAAGGATGAGCATGGAAATAAGACATAGAATGATTTTTGAAAAGACTGTTTATTCTTTTCCCTTCATAAACATCCTTCACGAACATAAATATTCAAGCTTGTGAAATGCACACTGGACTAAAACCCAACAATCATATAAATAACCAACACATACAATACCATATATTGGGCTGGCGTAACAGAGGAGGAGAAGGAGCACAGCTGCATGGAATAAGTACCATACTTACTAATTCACCAGGCGGCCTATATGCCGATACATTTAGAAAAGCCATGCCTTCCAGCTCTTGTCCTCCTCAGGTACACCAACCTTACAGCAAGCTAGGGGATCTCCTGAATGAAAGCAGCCCAGCCCTTTTATCTCCTGTGACAATAAACCCCACCCTTAATTTGAAACAAGGAGCACCTGGCTGATGCTGCCATAGTAACAGGTCTACCTGGTTACATATAGGAAGGGGGCATGTCTGATAAAATGAATATCAACTATCTAAATACTGTATCAAGCAACTTAAAAATGGTCCGGGGTGCTCCCAAAAGCCTGAGTAGACGACAAAATGACCCCATTTATTTTTTTTAAGTGACGGTCACCTCGGAAAACAACAGGAAGTGTTGATGAAATAGAATACATTTTTGGTTATTGCATTGTCTATTTCTCACAAATGTTTTCAAAAACATTCTTGGGAGCAATGTTTAGCTGTAAATGACATTGTGCGTTTGTTTACATGGCTGCCATGTTGGATATGGCACAAAATCAAACAGCACAGCCTGTGCTCTGAGCCTTTGATTAGACAGAGGTCTATTATTGAGCTCAGCGGTCATTATCCGGAAATAACACACCGCTGAATTCAGTGATTGACCAATCGGAATCAAGCATTCAACCAAGCCGTGTAATAAACATGGATATGGGATATGCACTGGCATTTGCTTTCAAATGTAGTTGACATTGAACCTGTATCTAGGAGTGTTCCACTTACAGTATGTCTGTTATTTGTATATACAATTTGTACGGAGCAGTTACTTGGAAGGCTTGTTTTTTATTTTATTAAACAGATCAATCCTACATATGTCATGGTATCAGACAAGACAGCAGCAATATAATATTGAATGTTCTGGGTCCATTCCATGTCTAATGTGTCTCTCTTATCAGTCAGCAGATGAGGACCAGGGTGAGAGTGAACTCCTGATTGAGAAGGTGGAGGGAGCTGCAGAGATGCATCGTGGGGCTGTGGAGACCAGAGAGACTGGCCGGGAGACCTTCACAGGAGGAGGAGAAGATATTGCCTCCCCCCATGGCCTGGAGGATCACAGTGACAGTAAAGTGACTGCTCATGCCAGTGAAACAGAGGTTATCCAAATAATTTATATTACATAAATCCTATTTAATTAGAATTGGTCCCAAGTTCCAACTATTAACACAATTTGCATGGTCACTGGTAAATGCAATTATGGTACTGTTGTACTGTTGCTTTAAGACTGAGATTCAGCATTGCCTAGCAAAAGACATCGTCAAATCTGCGACTTTCCCGTTCTACAAGCTAAATTGCCTTGACTAGTATGTTAACTCTGTTACTGTGTGTGTGTGTGTGTGTGTGTGTGTGTGTGTGTGTGTGTGTGTGTGTGTGTGTGTGTGTGTGTGTGTGTGTGTGTGTGTGTGTGTGTGTGTGTGTACAAAGCAGATGCCTACCAGTGATGGTCATCTGTCCAGTCACAGCATGTGGCCTCAGCAGCACATGCATTCCTATGACTCAGCAGACCTGAGTCAGGACCTGAGCTCTGCTGCCCCCTGGAGGACTGCTGCCTGCACTCCTCCCATCTCCACCTTTGAGGACGACAACCACTGTACTCACACTGAGAAAGGCTGTGAGTATAAAACACACACACACGCACACACACACACACACACACACACACACACACACACACACACACACACACACACACACACACACACACACACACACACACACACACACACACACACACACACACACACACACACACACACACACACACACACACATTGTGGTGAAATTGGGTAGGATTTGTGTTCTTACTTTCAATACTGTGTTCGAATGATTTCATGAACATTTGATATTTAAGTGGGTCACAATCAAAAACTTGAATGTCTTTCTCGGGGTTGGAAGAAAGACGCTGTTGCTGGATTAACAATGGGTCATTTCATTTTGCTTATCAATGCAGTAATTTAATTTAGCTTTTCCATGACTGAATATATGTTAGTGTTTTGTTCATCTGGACCTCTGGTGCCCGACTAGCACGCCACAGCTGACTGGCTTGTGGTGGACATTTTTGTCAATTTTCTTTTGTCATGGACATACAAAATGAGTAGACAACTTATAAAGAGCTATAGCCCTAAATTACAATTAAAGATATGTAATTCTGAGAGTGTACAAATGGAACCAAATGGGTTCCATTGGGTTCCATTTCTACACTCTCAGAGTTACTTGAATATAAAACGTTCGAGAACCACTGTCCTAGTGGCCACTTAATATGCCATACATAGTGTCATAGTAAATCAGTGTCAGACATATTCTGAAGAAAACTGACATTCAGTAATTGGGTCTTATGATCAAACTAAGAATATTATAATGTTTAAAAACTAAATCTAAAATTTGCCACGGACGAGGCCAAGTCTTGCTGGACGAGGCCAAGCCTTGCCACGGACACATCGTCCGTGTACGGACATATTGATGACCTCTAGCAGTGACCACTGGTGCCGGTGCCCCAACAGCGCTGTCTGTTTTGTTTGCTGTTGGTGCTGTTTGAGGAAACTTTAGGAAATGACATGGTAGGCATTTTAAGGAAAAGTACTTAATTTATTGTTTCTATATGATGTTCATGTGCTGAATCCATTTCTGCCATATGCCGAGAGCTGCGAGTCACCGTTTTGTCATACATTGAGTAATTAGCATAATGAGCAAATGTAATATCACTTAAACCCAAATAAACTGATACAAAAGGTTTCTGGTATCTACAGTAGGTGTGCTTAAGAACATGCAAAAAATCTAGGAAAATCAAACTGTAATTTTCAAGATGGAGCTTAAAATATCTATTACTATACTGTATAACCCAGAAAGGTGGTTTTGGTGTCTTTTGGTGGGGCTCAGGGAATGTGACTGAATCATTGAAATTGCCATCAGTTATTCATTCATTGCCAAATCCACGGATGGCATCCATCCCAAGGTCATGTCCTATTGTAATAAATTGCATAAAAACAACAAATGTACCTTTTTAATTGAAAATTAACACAAAAACTGTCACATTTAATGTACTTTTTTTTTTAGGAAGTATGTATCTATTACTCATAACCTTACTTAACTAACGAAAAAGTAGTCGAGTAAACCACGTTTACCAGCCCATTAGACTCTTGTTGTGTTCTACAGTCAGTATTCAAGCGACGAAGCTGCGGAAACCTTCTTGCTAAAGGTTTTATTGCATAATGTGAGGGAATCTCCACCAAAGATTGATTGATTGAAATTTTTATTAGGCAAAAGAATGTAAAACAACACAGTTACATTTATAATGCTTTTGTCTAAAAGGTCCGGCCAAAAAAGTCCTTGCGGACTTGTTTCCGTTGGGGTCCTTGAGTTAATTTCATAGACATATATAGTAGCAACCTAACAGTTAAAAAATCAACATGAAAATACAGATAATACAGAAAAAATACCACTATGTACAAAAAAAAGCATTTAAAAAATATATGTACAAAAAAGGGGGGGGGGAGCATGGAAAAATATAAATTATATACAAAAAAAGCATGAGGAAATACAAAATATGT
The DNA here is from genome assembly GCF_963280865.1 of Gymnoscopelus braueri. Taxonomy (NCBI): domain Eukaryota; kingdom Metazoa; phylum Chordata; class Actinopteri; order Myctophiformes; family Myctophidae; genus Gymnoscopelus; species Gymnoscopelus braueri. Next base: position 3,786,392 of record NC_137608.1, read on the forward strand.
ACAAAAAAGAGGAGGGGGGGGGGGGGTCGTCTGTCTACAGGGAAACTGGTACTAGCTCCTCTTTCGGCCTCCAGAAAGATGGGTTTTTAGGGCTGTTTTGAATGAGCCCAGCGAACTGCATTTTTTGAGGGATGGGGTTAGACTATTCCATTCCTTGGTGGCTGTGCTATAGAAGGAGAATTTGCCCATGTTTGATTTATGGGTGGGTGGTGCCAGATTGTTGTTTACGCTCCCTCTAGTTTCGTGGCTGTGGGTGTCACTAACTTTTTCGAGTTATTTATACAGATATGCGGGTATAGGGGGCATATCGGGCAAATCTGCATTTACAATTTTGAAGACCAGACCCATTTTTAGTTGTTTAACCCTGTCTTCCACCCTGAGCCAGCCTAGGCTGGCAAAGTGAGTGGGAGAGAGGTGGGTCATGGGCCCCAGTCCGAGAAGTAGTCGGATCAGTTTGTTTTGGGAGGTTTGAAGCTTAGTCTTCAGTGACACTGAGGTGTAGGAGTACCAAGAGGAGCTAGCATAGTCAAAAAGGGGCTGAATCAGGGCCCCTGAGAGGGTCCTGAGGGCCTGAGGGTTGACAAAAGAGGAAACTCTGCCCATAAATCTGGTTCTCTGGTTTACTCCTTTGACCACCTTTGCTGCCATGCTTTCACCTGTCAGGTATTTGTCAAGAATACATCCCAAATAGGTAATCTCTTCTTTGCTAGTGATGATTGTGTCATCGACTTTGACCTTGAAGTCAACTACCTTCATTTTACTGAGGGAATGTTTGGTCCCAAATAGGATGGATTCAGTTTTCCCAAGGTGTAGAGACAGTTTGTTATCAGTAAGCCAGGTACGGATTTTTGAGAGTTCAGAGCTGAGAGCTTCCTCAACTTGCAACTTGTCCTCACCCGATATCAGGAGTGCCGAGTCATCAGCGAACAGGAACAGTTTGCAGTTACAGGCAGCATTCATGTCGTTAATGTATAGAAGGAACAGTAACGGCCCTAGAATGCTGCCTTGAGGAACCCCGCAGCTCACCGGGAGGGATGAGGACATGGTTCCGTTGATGTCAACCACTTGTTCTCTACCCTCCAAGTAAGATCTCATCCAATTTAGTGATGTGCAATCAAAACCAATCGCCCTCAGCTTATCAAGTAGAATTGCGTGGTTTACAGTGTCAAACGCCTTTTGGAGGTCCAGCATGACCATGCCACAGTATTTGCCCGAGTCTACCTCACGTTTGATGTAGTCGGTCAAATATAGTAGGCATGTGTCAGTGGAGTGGGATGTTCTGAAGCCTGATTGGAATTCAAACAACAGTTTACGCTCGCTGAGGTAGCTGTTGATTTGTTCTTGGATTGATCGCTCTATAACCTTTGAGATGGAACAAAGGATGGAAACAGGCCTATAGTTGCCAGGATCTAGTTTGCTTCCTTTTTTAAATAGAGGGATTACTCTTGCCAACTTGAATTCTTGTGGGACGTGACACTGACTGATGGATAAGTTTGTAATGTGGGCTACTATGGGAGCAATGGAGACCGCTGCGTCTCTGAGGAATCTGGTGGGGATGTTGTCAAGGCCGGTGGCCTTGTTAGGCTGTAGGGCGAGGAGTTTGTTTTGCACATCATCAGTCAATACAGGTTTGAAAAAGAAGGAATCTTTTTTAGCCCCTAGTTTCTCATAGTGAGCTTGAATGTGGTCGGGGCCATACAGACCTGAATGCTGAGGGAGTTTGCTTACCAACTGGGTTGCAACTGTGGTGGAGAAACTGTTAAAACAGTCCACTACCAATTGCTTGTCGGTAGTGAGCGAGCCACTTGAAATAATGCAAATGTTTGTAGATTTAGTCTGAATTTTTCCGTTGCAGCCTAATTGTTTTAGTGCCTCCCACAGTTTTTGTGGGTGGCTTTTGTTTGCCTCTATGTTCTCATTTAAGAAATTCTTTTTGGCATTTCTGATCAATTTAGTAACTACATTTCGTAGATTTCTGACTCGGACTTTGTGATGTCCGCGGGGGGGGGGGTGTGTGGAGGTGATTTGAGGCCGCATATCCTTCCTTAGATCTGCCGTGGGGGAGGGGGGGTGGGGGTGGTGGATGTGGGGGAGGGGTGGTGTGGGGAAACCCTTGTGTCGACCTCGGCCAAATTCCCACAGGCAAAGGACTGTTTGGGAAAATGGAAAGCTCTCTGTTTCCACGCCGATCCCACAGGGGAAAACCATGTAGTTGTCCAGTGACCGCTTGGAGAACAGGGAAAGGAACTCCGTTTCCCAGCATTCCTCTCGGTGGGATACCATGCGGTTGTCCTGGTGTCGACTGGTGGTGGTGGTGGAGGAGGGGGAGGGGGAGGGGGAGGGGGGGGTGGGGGTGGGGGCGGGGCTGGGGGAGGGGTGAAGCTATTGTCCCGCGTCGACGCCAAGCGGTGGTGCCAGGAGATGGTAGAAACAGGGGAAAAAACAGTTTTCTTGTGCTTTTCTCTGGGAGATACCCTGTGGTTGTCTTGGGCCCGTGTGGCGCATGAGGAACTCCTCTTGGTGACGCTGCTGTTGGGGAAGCCCTTGTCTCGTCATCGGCCACATTCCCTCAGGCGGTGGTCGTCTGCTTGAGAATGCAGGACTTGGAGCCAGCATGGATGTCAACCGGGACAAATAATCCATCCTTGTTTCTCCAGCTCTTTGCTGGGGTTCATTCTTAACAGGTGAGGTGGGCCGTTGCCAAACAAAGTTATTTGTCTGCATGTTGTGGACCGGACCCTGTCGGGCGCCTTCGTCGCGTTCGAAATCAGCTGTGAAGTTGCTTAGGCCGTTGAAGTTGTGATCATAGCGAGTCTCCGTGCTCTTCACGGTCGGTGGGCCGGGATTAGGGTGTACATTTCCCGACAACAATAAACTCAACCAAATAATCTTTCTTACTGTAAGGCCGTCCAGCTGGTTTGGTGTCCTTCTCCGTGTTTGTACCGATTTACTTGCGCCGACCACTTTAAAAAGTAACGTCGCCGCGTCTTGCGGTAAATCTCCGTTTGGATTCGCTCTCCGTTGAAGCTGCACATTGTGGGACTCGATGAATATTAATCCCTGCAAAATAGCAGCGTAGAACAGCACCAGATTGTTGCTGGCAGTGATGATCTTCTTGAGGCGAAGGTGTTGTTTTCGCCGTTGAAGAATAGAGCGCGGGGTAGAATCCAGGAGCGGATAAAAGGTGCGACCGTCCTCGGTGAAAGCCATCTCACCTCAGACATCAATCACCTCTGCGGTCTGGTTTGGGACAATGGATGCGTTGGCACAAGGGGAATGCTCAGGGAGGAACAGTTATGGTTATGAGCATGTCTTGCTCATCGAACCTGAGACCTTCGGTTTCCCAGGCGGCCTCTCTACCCATTTAGCTATGTCCGCCCACAAGACTGAAGGACGGGGTCTCCTCTTACCAGCTCATGGTGGAAAACAGTAGAGTATAGTAGCCTATGTTCTGTTGTCCAAAGCCGTTTTAAAGTGTATGACATCAACCACTTAAAAGAAATCCTCTGACATGACGTGTTCTCAGCTTATATTCAGCCATACTGTAATTGGTCTTCTGATGTTCATGTGGGCGGCCATAGCTGAATGGGTAGAGAGGCCGCCTGGGAAACAGAGGGTTGCAAGTTTGATTCCCGGCGCCGGCAATGTAAAATGTAATTTCCCCTGCAGTATTAACCAGGTGTCCCACTTTCCCCTAGTGCCAACGCATTCACTGTCCCAAACCAAAGATGTGAATTATGACCTTGCGTACCAAATAATGGCTGTCTTCTTTGGTGGAAACGATGCAAAATAACACTTTCAGCAAGAAGGTTGTCACTACCAAACTAGTAGTAGAGCATGCTACCAGATCATGGTCTGGATGGGAAAAGCAGATGCCATGAGGGTCTGTGGACTGTGTCAAGTTGAGGAATGTGACAATCCACACAAGTGTGTTGTTCGACTCCTCTGTGGATGATGGCAGTGAAGAGTGACTGTATAACACAACGAGTGCCTAAAATTGGTAGGTACACCTGGTTTACTCGATTACTTGACTACTCTGTGGTTATAGTAAGTATACTAATGAATAGTAGATGTGCATGCTTCTTTTTACATTAAATGCGACGCTTGTGTTCATTTTCAATAAAAATTAGGTTAATTTGTTGCTTTTACACCATGTGATGCACACCATCTTTGATTTGGCTATAAATAAATAACTGATGGTCATTTCACTGATTCAGTCGCATTCCCTGGGCCCTAAAACTTAGGGTTAGACACTAAAACCACCTTTCTAGGTTGAATAGTAATTAAAATATAGCTATTATATGCACCTGGCAGCTATCTTGGACACCATCTTGAGAATGACGACTTTCCAGACGTTTGATTGTCCTAGATTTTTTATATGTTCTTAAGCATACCTAGAGGTACCAGAATCAATTGAAATTTGTATTTTGTTTACATTTATTTGGGGTTAAGTGATATTTTTTAATGTGCATGTTCAAATGTGCATATGGGGCTCTCACAAATTTTGCCCACATTTCTGGGAGGGGCATGGGGGCTCAATTTGTTATTTAACCTTTATAGATGAGAAATCCACTGAGAAACACGGTCACAGAAGCGCTGGACAATGACCCAAGGCGCCACGCCCATTGCCTTGCCCCCTTGTAGCCAGTGGGTGTGGAAAGGTGATGGGTTCATTGTCCCAGGCCTATGTTAAATCCATCCACAAAGGTTTATTAAAATCTGTCCTGTATTTCTTTCTGCAAACACAGAGAGAGACAAACATACTAACAAAAACAGCACCTAAACATCACCATGTTGGCAGAGGAATTGGGACCCTTTTTTCACCGGCATACGATGGATTCTTATTTGGGAGACATTGAACATTCAAAAAATGCTATATGCCGACTTTTCCTCAACCAGCCTGTTGACTGCAAACACTGGGCTTTGAGAACACCTGTGTATGTGTATGTGTGAGTTGTGAGTTGGGGTTTCGAATCAGGTGCTTACAATTGGAATCCGGATCACTTTTTATAAATTGTCATTGTATGCAAGCATCCGACAAAATTATAGTGCCACTCTGTTGGTGTCATTTCAGCATATATAAACAAAAGACACAGACACAACACACTGTTAAACAATAAAATCCTAGAATCAATAATAAGTAGACTTGGTAACCTGACTGTAGAAAGTAACACTACAGTAAAGAACCTGGGGGTCATTATTGATTCTGAATTGAATTTTAATGCACACATTAATCATGTTACCAAGATTGCTTTCTTTCATCTTAGAAATATTGCGCGAATCAGAGCCTATCTGTCGTTGGACGATGCAAAAACGTTGATCCACGCTTTTGTTTTCTCTCGGCTTGATTACTGCAATGCACTTTACTCTGGCCTGCCAAAGAAAACAACTGACAGATTACAACTTGATCAAAATGCGGCAGCCAGAGTTTTAACTAAAACTAAGATGAGAGAACATATTACTCCAGTTCTAGCTTCACTACACTGGCTCCCGGTTGTTTTTAGGATTGATTTAAAAATTATTTACTAGTTTATAACGCTCTAAATGGTCTGGCACCTTCCTACCTCTATGACTGCCTAGAGAGATATGTTCCAAACCGCCCCCCTCAGGTCTTCAAGTGCTGACCTGCTCGAGGTGCCTACAATGACACATAAAAAACACGGTGAAGCAGCATTTTGCTTCTACGGACCGACAGCGTGGAATAAACTCCCATTACACCTAAGACAGGCAGCCTCTGTGGATAGCTTTAAAGCACTGCTCAAGACATACTTCTTCACTTTTGCTTTTAGCTGATTTTTTGGTTGATTTTTAAATCTCTGTGTGTTGTACATGTCCTCACTGTATTGCCTGATTCACTGCCCTTTGCTATTATTTTATTGTTGTTTTATGCTTCTGCTTTTCTTATTTGCTTTATTGTTAAATTATTTGTAACTGTAATTGTATTCTTGCTCTGTAAAGCACTTTGAGCTGCATGTCATGTCATGAAAGGTGCTATACAAATAAAGTTTTATTGTTATTATATTAAAATTGGCTTAAAGGAGTAGTTCACCCAAAACATGTCTATCAATTACACGCCCCATGAAGCCTGGAATTTATGGAGAATGTTTCGTTTTTGTCGCATTCCTAAGCCAATGATTTGATGCCATCGAAAGTCATAATAAGAGTAGTTCAACTCATTTGCAGTGTCGTCGAGTAATACAATACAATGCATTCAACAACATCACTGTTGAAAATAAATTACATTTAGGAATTTCAGAAAATAAAAGGCATACAGAAGTTATAAATAGAAACCAAGACAAATTTAAAACAAAATTCTAAAAACAATTACACATTGCAGGGTTCTAAAATGACTCAACGGTACCAGAGTGGTTAACCGCAAAGCAATCTGGGAAACCATCATCAAATAAAAAGGAAAAACAGCTCCCCCAGCGTTTTTCACTTTTGCATTTGACTCTGGGGGTAATGATTAACTAGACCTACGCTGACTGGAAACCGGGGTTTGGTCCATGCCCTCAGCCCTCCACTTCCTGCACCTATGTTTTCATTCCGACTAGATAACATTTCTTCCACCACGGAACACTATGGGCAACCAAAAAATATGACTATTTTATGCTGAGGCTGAGGCACACAAACTGATTTAGCTCTGTTCATAAACAATTTACTTAGGAATTATGTTCAATATGAGCGGGTGGCTTAAAAGAGACATTTTGGCTGTTTTTGTTAGTCCGAGAGAGAGAGGGTCCACGGATCCATTTGGTTCCATCTGTACCCTCGTGGAGTTAAATTTAGATCGCGATGTAACGTTACCGTGCAGAGACAGACGCCGGGGAGATCATTCTCACAGACAGACAACCACACCAGTTACCAACGGTTGGCGCGATGGAGAAAAACGGGACCGTCAGTGCGGTGGCCATAGATAAAATATTATTATATATTTATAAACATACTTGTGTGGATTACGGAGACATTTTAATGAAATCTTGATGTGCGCTGTGCACTATTTGTGTCTGTCCGGGCCGTGGACCATATGTTCCGCCTCGCAGACCTATAAAGTCCGTGGAGACTGGAGCGGCTTTGATTGGTTAAAGCGTGGCTTGCCTCCGGATCTAAGGCCTGCCCACTTGTAGGCCACTTGTAGGCCAATGTGCACACGTTCTGAATGACCGTCCCGACAGATTCAGATTGCGAAGCTCTGAATCTGTTCTTGAGAGATTAACCGCAAAGTAATCTGCAGGTCATTCCATGTGGTTGGGCCACAGAAGCTAAAAGCAGATTTACCAAGTTCAGAGTGGACCTTAGGCACCTTGAATGTGAGAAAACACTTAGTCGGGGTGTGAGAGGGTCCAGAGGCCCATTCCAGAAATGATGAGATGTAGCTATGACAATCTCCTCCAAGTATGGCTTAATACAAAAACAGCCGGTGCAGTTTTCGTCTCTCTGCCAGGGAGGACCATCCAACCTTGTTTAACTATCACCCGTGATGAATCTAATTGATGAGTGGTAGGGATTTAAGAGGAGCTGCTGCTGCATGTCTGTAGATTATGTCCCCATGATCCAAGACAGACTAGAACACTGCCTCAACAACTCTCTTCCTGCTAATGATAGGAAAGCTGGCTCTGTTTCTATGTAAGAAACCAATTTTCTGTCGCAATTTACCAGCAAGAACCTCTACATGGTGTTTAAAAGTAAGTCTCTCGTCAATCCAAATACCAAGGTATTTATATTCTGTGACTCTTTCAATGTCAGCTCCATTCATAGAAAATATGTGAAGGTCATTATAAGAAATTCTTTTGGCTCTGGAGAACAACATAAATTTAGTTTTGCTGATGTTCAGCATTAATCTGAGACCAATACGAGCATCCTGTAGGACATTAAAAGAAAGTTGTAGATGTTCTTGTAGATTTTCTATTGCGACTGCAGTACAGTAAATGGCTGTGTCATCCGCATAGAGATGACAGCTACAGTTACTTAAAAAAGAGGTGATATTATTCATGTGATAATAAACAGGATTGGGCCCAATGTTGATCCTTGTGGGACACCTTTTGTAACTGTTAAAAACTCAGACTGGGTATTTCCCGTTTTTACACACTGACGTCTCTCAGACAAGTAGCTTTGGAACCAACTGTAGACATTTGTTTCAAAGCCAATACTGTGTAATCTCTGCAACAGAAGGGAATGATGAACAGTGTCAAAAGCTTTTAAGTCTACAAACAGGGCAGCTTTTTGCTATCTAGGGCTGATAGTAAGTCATTTACTACTAAGGTGGTGGCTGAGATTGTGCTGTGTTTTTCTCTAAAACCGGATTGATGTGGGCTTAGAACAGAGTGTTTTGAGATAAATGTTTTTTTCCTGGTTATTTACCACAGATTCCATAATTTTAGCTAGGCAGGATAGCTCGGAAATCGGTCTGCAATTATTTAAGTCGCTTCTATCTCCTCTTTTATGCAGGGGGTTACATGGGCTGTTTTCCAGGCAATAGGGAATGTGCCTGATAGTAGAGAAAGATGTGTTATTTGTTCAAATATTAATGGTGCAGTTAGTTAAAGAAAAATAGGATCCAGTGCGTCCTCTCCAGATTTTAATTTGTAAGTTATTTTAGTAAAAGTCATGATACATATAAAAACTTGAGTATAGTATAAATCCTCAAAAAAACTAAAGTACAGTTATTACTTTACACCACTATTGTCCTTGAATTTAAAAAGGTTTGAGAGCCACTGCAATAGACTATGTATTGTAAACACTGGTTACTGATATGTAGTCCAGTGTACAGGTATAGGACATGTGAACGCTATTCCATACTTTGTACACAACTATTTTGACAAAGCTTTAAAAAGACGATTATAAAATATTACAAAACCTTTATAAGAAATTACAAGTGGGATAATCAATTTGATCCACTCAGTTGCTCTCTCTGAAGTGCCCTCCTCTGTCCTCCTTCTAGATCTCCAATTCCCTCCTGAGTATAAAGAGGCGGTTTCCCCTGAACAGCATGAGAGGAGTCCCTGTCTGGTCCAGGTGAAAGTAGAACCTCCACAGATTAAAGAGGAACAGCAGGAAATGAGTCCCAGTCTCGTCCAGGTGAAACTAGAACCTCCACAGATTAAAGAGGAACAGCAGGGGACGAGTCTCGGTCTGGTCCAGGTGAAAGTAGAATCTCCACAGATTAAAGAGGAACAGCAGGAAATGAGTCCCAGTCTGGTCCAGGTGAAAATAGAACCTCCACAGATTAAAGAGGAACAGCAGGAGACGAGTCTCGGTCTGGTCCAGGTGAAACTAGAACCTCCACAGATTAAAGAGGAACAGGAGGAGGTACTTCTGACACCAGAGGAGGCTGGTGGGTCAATGTTGACATTACTAGCAGTGAAAAGTGACGATGATAATGAAAACAGAGAGACAGCCAGCACCTCAACTGAACACATGAAAACTCAAGCTTATATAGAGAACTGGGTACCATCACAACCAACTAGTGATGACCAGCTCCTCTCTTCACACTGTTCTGAATCTGACACTGATGACAGCGATGAGTGGGAGACCAGGGATGTTGAGTCCAATGATGAGTTTAACACACTGAAATCACACAAGACGGATATGGAAGGACAGAGATTGTCTTTGAGCAACAAGCTGAAATCACCAAAACAAACACCATCCATGAGGAGGCAAACAGGAAAGAAAACATTTTGTTGTACAGAATGTGGGAAGGTCTGTGATCGCAAGGGTGTTCTGAAAGGACACATGAGGATTCATACAGGGGAAAGGCCATTTGCTTGTGCAGTTTGTACCAAAAGCTTTACTTGTAAAGGAAATTTGAAAAAACACATGACAATTCATACAGGGGAAAAACCCTTTAATTGTACATTTTGTAGCAAAAGTTTTGGTCTAAATGACTATCTAAAAAAACACATGAGGATTCATACTGGGGAAAAGCTCCCTACTTGTACAGTTTGTAACAAAACGTTTACTCTTGCAGCAAGTCTGAAAAAACACATGAGGATTCATACAGGGGAAAAGCCCTTTGCTTGTACAGTTTGTGGCAAACGATTTGCTCGTAATGAAGATCTACCAAGACACATGAGGATTCATACAGGTGAAAGGCCTTTTGCTTGTACAGTTTGTTCCAAAAGATTTACTCATAGTGAGGATCTGAAAAAACACATGATGATTCATACGGGGGAAAAGCCCTTTGCTTGTACAGTTTGTGAAAAAAGTTTCAATCGAAAATTCTCTCTAAAGGTGCACATGCAGTGCACTCATACAGGGCAATAATATGGAAAGACAAAGATTGTCATTGAATCCTCGTAGATGATGTTTGTTTAGATGATTTCAGCTCGTTGTTCGAACAGGAAAGAAAAGCTACCAGTTGTGGCCAAGTCTGATCACATGGGTGTTCTGAGAAAAGCACAAGAATTCATACAGAGGAAAGGTAAATTGCTTGTACAGCTTATAGCCAAACTCTTTAACTGCCAGTGTTAAAACATCGTCTATAGCTGCCCTTGCCAGCGATTTCGAGAGTTTTTACTAACCTTTGAAAAATCATAGAATATTATCCTTCACAACGATCCACCCAGCGATCGCCTCAAGACGTAGGGGGGTCTCGGAGAATTGGGGGGGGGAAAAGCGAGCCGTCGGGATAATCCATTCAATAGTTAGGGGCAGTTGACTATGGCTTGTTTTCGCTAAAAAGCAACACAAGCGTGACTTTGAACATTTGACTTTTATAAATCCTAAAATACTACACCAAACCATCTCCATTTTGTTGTGATCACGTGATCTTTGGCTGCGGTCTTCATCATCATCATGATTCACAGGCTGCGGAACAGCAGCATAAACCACTGAAAACACCACACTCTTCAACTCGTCACTGTGAACCTTGGCCAAATGACGAGTGTACTCATCAGTGGCAGTCAATAAGTTAAGTGATATTTTGTGTTAAATGGCTCTATGTGCTAAATAGCTCTATATTCTTATAGTACTTCTTGCTTTAGAGCAGTGGTAAGCAACCAGTCGATCACAATCTACATGTCGATCGTCAAAGCCGTCATAGTAGATTACGAACAGGTTTGTGTATTGGTAAAAGAGGTAAAAGAGGCAACGGACGCACCCCCACCCCCCCAGTGCCTGTTTATTTATGTGTCTGGCCGGCAGGCGTCATGAAACTGTGAGCCAATCAGAACTCAGTCAAAATTTGGATTATCCCAAAGACACAGGGGCCCAATTATTGGAAGTGGATTGACCCAGGCACATAGCCTCCAGGCATGGATGCTTCCAGGCACGGCATGTAGCAATAGGCTGCTATCCTACGGCTACTACACGGCACACGCTCAAGCTCATTCAATTTCTGTCTGTGTTGTTCGTGTTCTCTTGACTTCCCAAATCTTAACAAACCCTCACAGACAAAAGTATCCCTAACAATTGATGACAGATGCCATCACATCTGTCAAAAGTATCCTTGTACTATGTATGAATATATGGTCATGTGTATGCATTTTCTTTGTCAAATGTCAATAAAAACTAAATCAATCAAGCAATTGAACAGAATATCTAAATGTGAATATTAGTCAATGTTGTAAAAAAGTTAAATTAAAAGTGTAAAAATCTATTTTTTTTCTGTGTGTGTGTGTACTAACTGTCCCGAGCAGTTTGCTCTCTCTAAGCCGGCGTCACCCCGTGGTTGCATTTTAAAACTACAACTTAAGTGACACCTCACGGTACGTGCGGCACACAAATAACTACAGCAAAGAAATGGCCACATTGAGGAAAATAGCTGTATATAATCAACCTTGTGATAACACAAGATGTCTATAAATATTGTAGTGTAGAAAGTGTATTGTCTCTCCTCAACTGGGAGTAGTAAATATTCAGAAATCTGTTTTGTGTTTTGTGGGCCTAAAACCAATCAGTGAATGTCGTTGTCATTAACCACATGAACCATAGAGTTCCTATTCTGGGTATGTCATAATAAGCAGACATTCAGCAAAAATAGTCAAACCTTCTGCAAAAATAGCAATTCTACAGACTTGTGAGCAGCTTGTATATCAGCTCAAGTGGTGTAGAGGGGGCAAAGTAAAGGGCCTTGTTGGTCCCCAGTCAATGAAGCATATAGGGTTTTTAAGATGTTCATATTGGAACACTTAAGCTGAGTACGGTTAGCCAACCAGAGCCAAACCATGCACACGTGGAAATGTCATTTGCACGGTTGTTAACCCTGCAAATAACCATAAGGGCTTTTTGGAGACATTTGATATTACGTGGGATGAACTCAGATGAATGAAGATTCTGTTTAACAATGAATTAACTTCTTCACTTAAGGCATTGCAATCTAGTTAGCGGGTCACAATACATCATTGATTCTAAAATTGGGAACCCCAGGGGTCCTTGAAGGGCTTCCAGTAGGTCACCATCTAAATGATGTATAGTTACGAAGCAAATGGACCCTTACAGGCCTGCAACTCTGAGAATGTACAAAAGGAACCAAATGGACTCCAAAGGGTCAATTTGGTTGCTTTTGTACATTCTCAGTGTTACGGGGCCCTGTGGCCTAATGCATACTTAACTGGTTGGTCTTGAAATTAAAACATTTGAGAATCACTGCAATAGACTGTGTACTGGAGAAACATTTGTTATTAATTTGAAGGTCAGTACATTTGTATAGTACCTGTGAACACTAATTCCTGTACATTGATTGACTGATTGAATACTTTATTGAAAAGTCTGTTTGTTTGTACGATAATACAGTAAAACAAATAGCTATGTTAAAAGGATAACACAAAAAGCCCCGGGGGTCCATTGTACTCAATTCATTAGTAAGACATACAACGCATACAATGTACTCAATTCACCAGGTAGACATATAATACCATTTTGAGAAGTGCCGCTTCCCAATTAAAAAACAACAACAATTATATAATATTATTGCTAAATAATCAACAAGTTGGAGAATGAATTGAATCCATCAGAAAACATTGAGTTGCTCTCTCTGAAGTTCCCTCCTCTGTCCTCCTTCTAGATATCCAATTCCTTCCTGTGTGTAAAGAGGAGGTTGATCAGCAGGAGAGCAGTCCCAGTCTGGTCCAGTTGAAACTAGACCCACCACAGATAAAAGAGGAACAGCAGGAGATGAGTCCCAGTCTGATCCATGTGAAACTAGAACCTTCACAGATTAAAGAGGAGCAACAGGAGATGAGTCCTAGTCTGGTACAGGTGAAACCAGAACCTCCACAGATTAAAGAGGAACAGGAGGAGGTATTTTTAAGATCAGAGGAGGCTATATTACTAGCAGTGAAAAGAGAGGAGCAACAGGAGATGAGTCCTAGTCTGGTCCAGGTGAAACTAGAACCTGCACAGATTAAAGAGGAACAGGAGGAGGTATTCTTAAGATCAGAGGAGGCTATATTACTAACAGTGAAAAGTGAAGATGATGATGAAAACAGAAAGACAGAGCCTCCAGCCAGCACCTCAACTGAACACATGAAAACACAAGCTTATGTGTGTTCTCATCCAACTAGTAATGACCAGCTCCACTCTTCACACTGTTCTGAATCTGACACTGAAGACAGTGATGACTGGGCTCCAAACCTTTCTGAATATAATACTAAATACATTGATGGCGAGTGGGAGACCAGGGGTGATGAGTCAGCTTTAAACACACTGAAATCACACAAGACTCAACATGTGGAAGAACAAAGCTTGTCTTTGACCAACAAGCTGTCTCAGAACCTGAAATCATCAAAACAATCACCATCCACGTGGAGTCGGACAGGAAAGAAAGATTTTAGTTGTACAGACTGTGGCAAGGTCTATGGTCACAAGGGTGTTTTGAACAGACACATGATGATTCATAAAGGGATAAAGCCCTTTGATTGTACAGTTTGTAGCAAAAGCTATACTCGTAAAATATCTCTGAAAAGACACATGAGGGTTCATACAGGAGAAAAAACATTTATTTGCACAGTTTGTGGAAAAAGCTTTACTAAAAAAGGAATACTGAAAACACACATGATGATTCATACAGGGGAAAAGCCCTTTGCTTGTGCTGTTTGTAGAAAAACCTTTTCTCTGACAGGAGGTCTGACCAGACACATGAGGATTCATACAGGGGAAAAGCCATTTGCTTGCACATTTTGTACCAAAAGATTTTGTCTTAATGGTCACCTGCAAAAGCACATGACAATTCATGGAGAGGAGAGGCCTTTTGCTTGTTCAATTTGTAGCAAAAGCTTTACTCTTAAAGGAAGTCTGAGCAGACATAAGAAGATCCATACAGGGGAAATGCCCTTTGCTTGTACATTTTGTAGCAAAATATTTGGTCTTAATGACCAGCTGAAAAAACACATGAAGATTCATACAGGGGGAAAGCTCCCTGTTTGTACAGTCTGTAGCAAAAGCTTTACTCTTGAAGCAAATCTGAAAAAACACATGAGGATACATACAGGGGAAAAGCCGTTTGCTTGTACGGTTTGTAGAAAAATATTTACTCATAATGAAGGTCTGACAAGACACATGAGGATTCATACAGGGGAAAAGCCATTTGTTTGTACAATTTGTGAAAAAAGCTTCAATCGAAGATTTTCTCTAAAGATACACATGAAGACTCACAGGGTAATAACTTGTAGTTTGTAGCAAATGTTTTGGTGGTCTAAGTACAACTCGTAAGATGCTAGTTGAACAGTAACATGCTTTTTTAAAGAGCAATCTGAGCTGACACATCTTACAAAAAACCTTATATATTCATTACTACATGTAAAAGGAGAGATGGCGAATAGATTGAGACTCGGTCTTCAGTCGCAATTCTTCAGTCGACTTCAGACTTCACTTAAGACTTGTCCTCAAAGACTTGAAATTTGGGAATTTGGATGAACAATCCATTTAATTTGTTTTATTTGGCGCATTAACATTAAGGAAATGTCTCACGGTGTCCCTCCCTCATAATGCGTAAAGTTATGCATCCGAGGCACACATCCAACCAGCCACAGATGACTGTAAAAGCAGCCGCTGTTTCATCCATTATAACACTTGACTGTTTAGCTTCACTCAAAGCCCAAATCATGGTATGGTTGAAATCAAATTGTGCTCACATGTATAGTTACTGATTGGTTATCTGAATGATTATGTCTTCTTTTGTTTTCACAAGTTAATGTATTGGGTCTGATTTTGATTTAGATGATGTTATTTGTATTTATATATATATGTATATATATATATATATGTATAATTTTGTGTTTTTAATCTATTTTTATTATTATGCATCAAATGTAAAGTTCTGCAGTTTTTTCAGTGGGGCCTTGGCTCCACTGCAAGCATGAATTAATAAAGTCAAAGTCAAATATATATATATATATCGCCCCGAAGGAGCCCCGTGCCTAAAAACGAGCGCTCTGTCTTCAATCGTACTGGTTCTCCAAACGTACTGTGACATATATATATATATATATATATATATATATATATAATTTATTACACAGCTTGGTTGAATGTCATTTACAGCTAAACGTTGCTCTCAAGAATGTTTTTGAAAACATTTGAAGTGAGAAATATACAATGCAATAACCGAAAAGTGATTCTATTTGATCCACTACACTTCCTTGTTTATCGTGGCGCACCGACGCAAGAATAACAAAACACTCGCCCCAAAACACAGTCACCCCGGGGCAAATCTGGCGGTATTATACGCAAATCCGGTGGTAAAGAATTGGGGCGAGTCTTCTGGTTACCTTATGGACTACTGTAATTAGTTTTCCGAGGCGAACTGCTCCACCCAGCCCAATACTTGGGTATTTCTTTGCCGTAAGCAAAGAAATACTTCTGGGTCAATTTATTCATTTATTTATTAAGTAGCCGTGTAATATATATATATATATATATATATATATATATATATATATATATATATATATATGTGTATTTGTACCTACTTGGGTTTTAGATTGGTGTTACTCTATTTTAGAAAAGCTTCCTGTGGACAGGTGTTGAAAATTAGCACTGTAAACAATGCATCTGGTTTTGTCCAATGTAATTGTGACGTCCATATCAAATAAATAAACATATCACCACTGTATTGCCAAATGCAATGTGTGCATTTAATCTGCCACCAATTGCACCTGGAGAGGTCATTCACTTGGTAGTCAGTAATGTGACAGTTAATGTTTAACACCTATGATTGCGGTACGTTTACAGTAAGCTGTCATCAGTTGTCACACTATGGTTGTAATTGCGATTATTGCTATTATTGAAAAATAGAACAGATATATATACATTCAAACATTCATATTGTACATACCTGATGTCATGATGTCATGCTCAGTACAGTATCACCACTGTATGGCTGCTGCCTTGAATAATACATCAAAAGATGCACAGTAAAATCCTCTTAGTTTATTTAATAATAATAATTATTATTTATCTGATAATTATTCACAATTTATCACACCAGCTTATCCACACTGGAGAAAAACCTTTCCACTGTAAACAGTGTGACAAGAGTTTCAGGTCAGTCAGGTCATCTGAAGAAACACCAGCGTATTCACACTAAACAGTGTGACAGGAGTGACAGGAGTTTCATTGAGTTAGCTGGTCTACAAAAACATCAGCATATCCACACTGGAGAAAAACCTTGTCAACAGTTTAAAAAGAGTTACTGTCAGGCCGGTAAATTGAAGAATCGCCAGCGTCTCCACACTGGAGAAAAACCATACTACTGTAAACAGTGTGACAATAGTTTCAATACATCATGTAACCCGAAGAGACACCAGCATATCCACACCAGTGTTAATTTTGATAGCACATTTAGCACAAAATAGCAGATCTACAAGCTCACAACGCGTCGCAACATAGCTTAGTTTTTACTTTGTTTTTATTTTGTTTTTGTCAGTGAAAAAAGGTAGGCGACGAACATTTTTTTTTGTCATATAAATTTATTTATTCCACAAAATTAACACTGATCCACACAGTAGAAACACTTTTCCACTGTCAACAGTGTGATGGGTTTCAGTGAGACAGGTAGTCTACAGAAACATCTGCATATCCATATTGGAGAAAAACATTACTGTTTAAACAGTGTAACAAGAGTTTCAGTCTGATAATAATAATAATACATTTTATTTGTAATGCACTTTTCATTCACAAGGAATCTCAGAGTGCCACATGGTAAAACATCATCAATCATATAAAGTTAAAAAGCAGGATTTAAAAACAGATGTGACTAAACAACAATTCAACACGAAAATGCCCTCTGAAACAAAAACGTTTTCAGGCCTATTTTAAAAGAGTCCAGGGTCTGTGGTGCTCTCAAGTCAATAGGAAGGCTGTTCCACAGGCGCGGCGCTGCCGAGCAGAAGGCCCGGTCACCCATAGTACGTAGATTTGTACCAGGGACATCGAGGAGGAATCTGCTCGTAGATCTGAGGGTGCGGGTGGAATTTTGTGGGGGCCTAATTAATTTCTGTAGGTAGGGAGGGGCATGTCCATTTATGCAGTTGTGGGTGATCAGCAGGACCTTGTAGTCGATCCTAGCTGAAACAGGGAGCCAGTGCAGTGAAAATAGGACCGGTGTTATGTGATCATGCTTACGCACTCTCATTAGGACCCTGGCAGCGCTGTTTTGGATGTATTGCAGCTTCTGAATACTTTTGCCAGGAATCCCAATGAAGAGTGCGTTGCAGTAGTCCAGTCTAGAGGAGATAAAGGCATGGACAAGTTTCTCTGCATCTGACAGGGTTAGAAGGGGGCGGAGTTTGGAGATGTTTTTGAGATGATAGAATGCAGTTCTGCACAGATATTTTATATGGTCATTGAAAGTCAGGTGAGGGTCGAATTTAACACCTACATTTGTGACTGAGGATGAGAAGGGGATGACCTGACTGTCGAAGGTGAGATGAGATATGGGGCATGACTGGACCTGGTGTGGTGTGTCAACAAGGAGAGCTTCAGTTTTGTTGCTGTTTAACTGAAGGAAATTGTTGCTTGTCCATGCCTTTATCTCCTCCAGACAGGTAGTGAGACATGAAATTGTTGCTTGTCCATGCCTTTATCTCCTCCAGACAGGTAGTGAGACATGAAATAGCTGCAGAGGGGGTGGGGGCAGTTTTAATGTACAGCTGTGTGTCATCAGCATAACAATGGAAAGACATTCCATGTCTGCTGATGACACTGCCGAGGGGTAACATGTAAATTATGAAGAGGAGGGGGCCGAGAACTGACCCCTGCGGGACACCACAGGTGACGGGGCGCAGTTTGGACTTGCACCCTGATCACTCTATCCTCCTGGAGCATCTACATACCACCATTGGACTGTCAGACTCTGCACTCAAGTGGTTTCAGTCCTACCTTTCTGATAGGACTGAATATGTCTCACTAGGAGGCTCCTAGTGATCCTCCAGGAGGATAGAGTGATCCACCTTATCGAATGCAGCGGTTAGGTCAAGTAGGATGAGGAGTGATGGTGATCCGTCATCGGCTGTCATCAGCAGGTCATTTGTCACCCTCAGCAGAGCTGTTTCAGTACTGTGGGCTGTACGAAAGCCTGACTGAAATGTCTCAAAAAGGTTGTTGTGGTTGAAATGGTCTTGGAGCTGAGAGGCAACCACCTTCTCTAACACCTTGGACAGAAAGGCCAGGTTGGAAATAGGCCTGTAATTGGCTAGAACCTCCGGGTCCAGGGTGGGCTTCTTGAGAAGGGGACGGATGACAGCAACCTTGAGAGCAGTTGGGACATGACCAGTTTGAAGGGAGAGGTTGACAGTTTGTGTAATGAGAGGACTGAGGATGGGAATGTGTTATTTGAGCAGAGCAGTGGGAATGGGGTCCAGGGCACACGTGCAAGGTTTCATTTTGCTGAGGATTTTCTCCATGTGGCTCTGCTGAACCTCAGTGAAATATGAGAGGGATGGCACACTCCCAGGCAGGGGGTTGGTGACAGGAGGAGACAGAGGGGAGGAGCTGGGCATCTGAGAGCGAATGCGAAAAAAGTCAATAAAATTATTACATTGCTCCTCAGTTGCCTCAGTTGAGGAGGATGATTGTGGCTTCAGAAGATGGTCTATGGTGGAGAAAAACTGCTTAGAGTTGCCAGGATTTTTATTTATTAGGTTGGAGTAGAACTGAGACTGAGCATCTTTAAGGGACTTGGAATAGGCCTTTTGGTGTTCACGGAAAATCAGTTCATGCACAGTGAGCCCAGAGTGTCTGAAGCGCCGCTCCAGTACACGCCCAGCTCTTTTCATTTTCCGCAGTTCTTCTGTGAACCAGGGGGCGGATCGTGAAAATCTGACCTCACGTGTCTTGACAGGAGCATGGAGGTCAAAAACACTGCTCAAGGATTTGTTATAGTGCTCCACTACTTCATCCATTGATGCAGAGGCTGGGAAGGAGATGTGCTGAAGATCCATGGTCATGGTGGCTGGGTCAATGCTTTTCCAGTTTCGGAAAACCATTTGACGCTTAGGTCTAGTAGGGGGCAGCAGAAATGTCAAGGCCATTGAGACCACCTTGTGGTAAGACACACCCAGACTGTAGACCTGCAGGTTGTTAATAGGGACAGAGTCAGTGATAACTAAGTCAAGAGTGTGTCCCTTGTTGTGAGTAGGAACCTCAACATGCTGCTGCAGGCCAAGACCCTCAAGCATACTCAGGAACTCTGTTGCAAAACGACAGGAGGGATTGTTCACATGAATATTCACATCACCAATTATCACTATATGTTGGATGACATGGTGCAGAGTGAGGTGAGTAAATCATGTATCTCAGGGATACAACTTGAACTGTCACCTGTGTCTCCACACTGGGGAAAAACCTTTCCACTGTCAACAGTGTAACAAGAGTTTCCGTCAGTCAGGTCAACTGAAGACACACATGCGTACCCACACAGGAGAAAAACCTTTCCACTGTAAACAGTGCGACAGGAGTTTTATTGAGTCATCTGGTCTACAGAATCATCAGCATATCCATACTGGAGAAAGACCTTTCCACTGTTAACAGTGTAACAAGAGTTTCAGTCAGTTAAGTAACTTGAAGACGCACCAGCGTATCCATACAGGGGAAAAACCTTTCCACTGTAAACAGTGTGACAAAAGTTTCAACTCATCATCTAACCTGAAGAAACACCAGCATATCCACTGGAGAAAAACCTTTCTATTGTACGCAGTGTGAAAAGAGTTTCAGTCAAGATCATCTGAAGGCACACCTGCGTCTCCACACCGGAGAAAGACCATACTACTGTGTGTGTGTGTGTGTGTGTGTGTGTGTGTGTGTGTGTGTGTGTGTGTGTGTGTGTGTGTGTGAAATTGAATTAAGCTTACTGTTTCACCACATAGGAGACTGTTGTATTCAGTAGGTGTTGGTGGGCGGGTTTTCCATTCACAGCAGAAACCTCTCTGTAAAAGAGAACTGTCAGGGGAGGGAGGAACAAGAGAGAAAGAGAGAGACAGAGAGAGAGAGAGAGCAAGAAAAGCTTAGGGAGAAAGAGTGTGACGGAGAGAGAGACATATCGTTGCTGTCGGGCAGAAACCTCTTATCTCCATATTCTAACTTTTTGTGTTTTTTAGTAAATTAACGCCCTACTTGATCATACTACAGCGTCACACAAAAGCATCAAAAGTAGCAGATCTACAAGCTCGAAACGCGCAGCGACACGTGTTTAGCTTGTAGATCTGGTACTTTTGATGTTTGTGAATTGAATCCTGAAAAGCGACAGTTTTGGACATAGGAGGTTTCCACCCGATAGAGACTATATTATCACTAACACAGTGAAGGCTCTGGGTACGGCAGATGAACGCACAGCAAGCCGGCATCCTTTGCTGCTCACACACACACAAGCACGCATGCCATGCACGTACGCACACCTTTCATTTATTTATTTAGCTTATTACCACGTGCCCAAAAACTTGGACAGGGGTTACGTTCTGGTTCAGGTGGAACTGGAGTATAATGACCATTGCATAATGTGTCGGCAGAGGTACTATGCAGTCTGCTGAATGCAGACCTTCTAGTTTTCTTCTATGTTTTTGGTTTCCCATTGTTGCATAATATCGTTCAGTGGTAGCGGTCATGCCACACATTGTTTACATTCAATAGAAAGAGTGACAGAGGGGGAGAGGAAAGTGATAGAGGGAGAAATAGCATGAGGGAAATTGAGAGAGAGAGAGAGGGAGCAGGTTCACGAAAGAGTCGGGGATTGAGTTTCGGTCTCAGTGTGTGGGTCTTGAGCTTGGAAGCCATCCAGTTGATGATGATGTGACACAGTAGTGTATGAGACGGCCTCCTGACGGAGCAACTCTTCTCTATTTCACTACATCTCTCCGTTTACCTCCCCTGCACCCTCTCTCCCCCCCCTCTCTCTGCATCTCACTTACACTTTCATATTGCTTTTTCCTCTTCTACTTGCCCCTCTGTCTTTCTCTTTCTATCCCTCACTCTGTGTGTCTGTGTGTCTGTCTGTCTGTCTGTTCAATGGCCGGTCATCAAATCATTTGTTTAGGAATGCGACAAAAAGAAAAAAATCTCCATGAATTCAAAGCTTCATGGTGTAGTTGTGTAATTGATAGAAAATAAGTCATTATTTGGGTGAGCTACCCCTTTAAGTGTACATGCTTTTGTATTATATAGGCCAACATGCAAATTGGACGTTCCAGGAAAGTACACAGCACTTAATTAATTCATAGCATTACTCTGCTCTACTTGATTCTGTTCTCCTACACTGTTCGGTTGTACTCTGCTCTGCTCTCCACTGTGTTCTGTTTGACTCTGTGTAGAGGAAGAACAGAGTAGTAGCAGACTGCAAACATAATGGTGGCACCAGAGGAAAGGCCACTGGGTCACCCAAATCAGTAGGGGACAGGATCATAAAGGTGCTCTGCAAATTCCACGGCTGTACAGCCAAGTAGTTTCCGACGTACATTGTTTGGTAAGTGATGGACCGACAGATAAACTGACATTATGGACAACCAATACGGCCAGCATTTGAATCCATTGGACTGGGGCTAAAATATCTAATATGTGAATGGCTGCATGTGCTTTGTTTCTTTATTTTTTTTTTACTGCTTGGTAAACAAGCAATTTCAAGATGTCTGTTTTGGTTCAGATACAGTAACTCTCTATGAGCATTTACCCTCATTTTGTACCCGAAATGAATCACATAGAAAGATTAAACATATGATGGAAACAAATAATTGACAGCTTAATTGATTATGAATAACAGTTTGGTAGTTGCAGCCCTAGTATCTAATGAATGAACTTTAGGACCCAATGAATAAGCCCACATAAGTACATGACAAAAATGATTTTGTCATTTAAAACAAGAGGGCACAGAAGTGTGCACGATAATGTTTGTTGTGCTCAAGTACAAATGCATCCAATTTAGAATATTGCCCTGTAATCTGTTCGTCAGCTACAAAATCTGATTTGAAAAAATTACAGGTTGCTCAGAATAAAGCGGCTCGTCTGGCTAATGGTTGAACAGATGCTAATGCTACTGCGGAACATTATTACCACCAATAAGCCGTCTAGCTTGGCTCACCATACAAATGACTTCTGAACATGGGTACAACACCAGAGGAGCAGCTTCTGGTAACATAAGAACAAAAACAGCACCAAAAACACATTTTCTAAAACTTACTGGTATACTGTAGTTGCAGCCCTAGACCGGATTAACCCTTCGTGGTGCCCGGTGCATGTGTGTGCGTATCTATGTGAAGTCAGTCGGATCAGCGATTGTCCAAAATATCTGTAAATACGCAAATCCCCATATATAGAGATCCCAAAGTGCATAACTGGGCTCTCTCCAAATAAGGTGATCGAGGCCATTAATAAAGAACGTGCCCAATTCAGGGCGGTGCATGACCTGCAAACGGTGCCTGCGAAAACTGGTGTTGTTAGGCATGCATGGTTATACAAGGCTTTATACAAGGTGTGGAACTGCCTCCCTGTACATCAGTGTAAGAGAAGGGACCAGCACAGAGTGAGAGATACTATCGGAGTGCATATAGAAAGATATAGAAAGAAAGTCACGTCATAAACATTCCTGGATCATAAAGCCAGACATCCCTGGTTGAGAACTCCCCGGCCAGTGCCACACCCTAGTACCACTAGACCCCTATACTCCGTCCCCATCACAGTCCATGTATAGCAGTATGTTTGACAATGGACCAGCTCTCCTGGAAGGAATCCGGTCCCAGTCTTCCCAGACTCAGGAAAGAAAACCCACATCTGTAACCAGTGTGGCAAGAGTTTCATTTTCTCAAGTGACCTGAAGAAACACCAGCGTATCCATACTGGAATAAAGCCTTTCCACTGCACAAATTGTGACCGGAGTTTTACTCGGTTAGATAACCTAAAGACTCACCAGCGTATCCATACTGGCGAAAAACCTTTCCACTGCAAACGGTGTGACAAGCGTTTCAATCAGTTTGGTCACCTAAAGATACACCTGCGTATCCACACTGGAGAAAAACCTTTCCACTGCAAACGGTGTGACAAGCGTTTCAATCAGTCAGGTGACCTAAAGATACACCTGCGTATACACACTGGAGAAAAACCTTTCCACTGTAAACAGTGTGGCAAGAGTTTCACTTCCTTAAGTGCCTGAAGAAACACCAGCGTATCCACACTGGGGACAAACCTTACATCTGTAAACAGTGTCACAAGAGTTTCAGTCAAGCAAATCACCTGAAGACACACCAGTGTATGTACAGCATATAGGTCAATAGAACTAGATTATATAATGTTAATCTGTCTTTTTGTATTCATTTTTTAAATAGTTTATTATTATTATTTTATAACTTTTTTTGGTATTTTTAGTTGTACATTTGTATTGTATTTTCTTTGTTCAGGACCCCAGGCAGACTAGAGGCTCATTCATGTGTCTCTAATGGGGATCCTTTAATAAACATAAACATAAACATAAACATAAACATAAACATCCACACACAAGCATGAGAGCATTCATCACCACACACGCTCAAAGAGTAAATAAAGACACCTGGCCCGAGGTGGTCTTTCTTTGGCAGAGTAATGACCGGGCTGTCACCGATAACAGAGAGTGAGGCAAGGGACACACGTCACGTGTGAGCTGATGTTTCAAAAGGAGACAGTGATGCAGCATCTATGAAAATTGGAAGGAGTTAACCCATTTAGACCGGGAAAGCATCTGTGTCATTTTAAGATTGCTTTGGGCTATTCAAAAATAGCAGATCTACAAGCTCATAGCGCGGCACCGAGTGCCGCTCTATGAGCTTGTAGATCTGCTATCGTGGAAAATGTGTGTAAATCTTTGAATATGTATATACATTTTTAACTAAAATCTTTGCTTCTGGCGGTCCCTGGAACAAAATATTTTGAGATAGGGGGGTCCGCGGCCAAATACATATAATTTTGGGTGGTCCTTGACTTTATACTATTATAGCAACATAAGTAATAATAAAATAAAATAAAACTATAGGATTTAGAAGACATTTGTAGAAACCCCAGAAGCAAAGATTTGAGTTAAAAATGTTTGCTTTAAAAAAAAATATATTCAATGATTTGCACACATTTTCAAGATTTCTTTAAAAAAAATCACACCCAGTGTGAAGTGGGCGGTGTGTTCATCACAGTGGTCATCATAGTGATGGAAGCTCACTTCAAAAAAGAAATACATTTATTGAAAATAATCTTTATTGGTCATCATAGTGATGGAAGCTCACTTCCAAAAAAAAATGATTTTTGGAAGTCCATAATCTTATTTATAGGTTATTAATGTCATCATGTGTCTCGCTAGCCAATCACAGTGCTGAATAGAGTCAGCCAATCACAGTACAGCTAACTGGGCCAGCTGGGCCAATCACAGTGCAGGAAACTAATACTAATGAGATGTCCCAACCCCACTTATAGGGGCGGCTACACCGCCCAAAAATAGCAGATCTATAAGCTCATATCATCTAACCTGAAGAGCCACCAGCGTATCCACACCAGGGTTCATTTTGTAAGTTTTAGTCATAGACTTTTAAATTAAATGTCATTTGAAATCTGAAATATTTAGTTTTAGTCTAAATATAAGATTTTAGTCGACTAAATATACAGTCGATTTTGTTGACAAAAATATATTTTGGCGGGCCTTGATGTGGTCATAATAGCTGATTTTACACTTGGTTGCATGCTGAAAATAGCTGATCTACAAGCTCACAACGCGTCGCAGCATAGCTTAGTTTTTATTTTGTTTTTATTTAGTTTTCGTCAGTGAAAAAAAGGAGGTTGACGGATTCTCTTTTGTCATAGTTTTATTCGATGAAATTTACACTGATCCACACAGCAGAAAAACGTTTCTGCTGTTTTCTCTGTGACAAGAGTTTCAATGTGTTAAGTGACCTGAAGAGACACCAGTGTATCCAGACTTGGGAAAAACATTTCCAGTCTTTGTAATTGTGTTTACAATGCGAGTTCTGAGTGGTTACAGCTCACATATTTAATGATCACACAGCAGAGATCAAGGATTTAGTATCAAATGGATTTTTTTTTTTACATGGCATCAGTCGAGTAGCTTGAAGAGCAAATACAAACAAACGGCATAAATAATAAATAGAGACGTGAGATGAAAACCATGACTCCCTTTTCAAGAAGGTAGCATGGAACATTTCCTGTTCTGGGTCAGTTTGTCAGCTTCATTTGACAGCTCAGCAGCAGATTTGAACTGGAATCACACGACACCTTCATGATCCGGTTCAAATCTGCTGCCGAGCCGATCAAATGAAGCTATGATGACAAACTGACCCGTACATCCGTTCCCCAATCCGGGAACGCGTCTCTGTCATTTTAGATTTCTTTGGCTATTCAAAAAACTAATCTTTCAATATCTATATTTTTTAAGCGAACATTTGTACCTCAAATCTTTACTTCTGGGGGTCCCTGGAACAAAATATTTGACAAATGTTCGCTTTAAAAAAAATATATTCAAAGATTTGCACAAATGTTCCACGTTTAAAAAATGTTTTAGCAGAGCTTGTATATCTGCTATTTTTGAATAGCCAAAGAAATCTTAAAATGACACAGATGCGTTCCCGGTCTTAATGGGTTAAAGGAAATGTTTATGCCACCTTCTGGAAAAGGGAACCACAGTTATGCACAGAGACTATTATCATACAAGACCGTGGGTTCTCAATGTGGGGTCCAGGGACCACCACAGGTCCAAAACGACCCTTCATGGGTCTGTAACACAGAGAGTGTACAGGATTGTTACAGTGTAGATTGGCGTTCCAGTGATTCTAAAACCTAACTTTTTCATTTCAAGGACCCCCAGTTTGATAAGCATTAGGCCACGGATCCCCATTTGATACCTGGAGACCGGCTTCGAATGCTATCAATGCACTGAATGGGACATTATCACGTTTTATCAGACCATTGAATGGGCGAAGTAGGCGATATCTGACCTCCCCGCGATTTAGCAGACCATTCATTGAGGGCGTAATCAGGAGAGACTGACCTACCCGGAGGCAGAGCAGTCCCCACAACACGATTTACGATTCTGTGCCTATCAGTATTAGCCTGACACTCAGCCTGAATTTTCATTTCGTTTCACTCCATTATTCAGTCTGAAAGCCCTCTCATTGCAGCCGATTTCTGAGATGGGGGCGTGGCCAAAGTGGGACTCTTTGGCAATTGGTTCATACTGGATTATCCCGATCCCGATTCGTCGTACAGATTTTCAACCGAGAAACACCCGCCTTCGACAGCGTCACCAGACCCTGAATGCGAGGCAAACAATTCAGGGGGTGGAGCCAGGCTATATCGGTATAGAACTCGGACGACGTTTAGTATGCTCAAGCGAACGTCGCAACGTTCGGCATGGCAACTTGCTCGCTTTAGCTCGCTCGGTGGTCCCTCTCGTGGCTCCAGTTCGCTTCAGACTGCGTGCCTCCGTCATGGTCCAAAACCGAAACGTGACTTTATATAAGTCATCTCTGTTGGTAGATCAGTATGTCCTGATAACACCCAATGAATGGTGTGATAAATCGCGGGTAGGTCAGTATGTCTCCTACTTCGCCCATTCAATGGTCTGATAAAACGTGATAATGTCCCATTCAACGCATTGATAACATCCGAATCAGGTGACCTGGATCTGTGTCCATTTGGTTCCATTTGTACACTCTCCTGAGTTACAGACCCGAAAGGGTCCATAGGGACGGCTGGTGGCCCCCGGGTCAAACATTTAGAACTGCTGATATACTAACATTCGCCGGTCTCTTCTAATCTCACTACTGTACGTTAAGAAAGCTAATTAATACAGGGGTTCTCAACCTTTTCTGGATCAGGGCCCACTTGAAAATCGAGAAAGCGTCCGTGGCCCACCCATCTGACCACTGTGGTCAGATAATGTGATGCAAGCTCCGTACGGCACTTTGGTACAACGAAAGTTGTCTTTAAATGTGCTTTATAAATTAACGTTATTTGATTTGAATGTAATGATCAATCAATCGATTGTATTACGACTTGGATCAATGAAACCAACGTAGAATACGTTTCTATAATATGCATCGGTGCGGAATCACAATGAAAACACATTTTCCAAGGTTTTAAAGACAAAAATACCATACCATTTTGTGTTACATTCCTTTTTATATATTGATGTTATTTTATCATTAAAATATTAGTTTTTTGCCAATTATTTGGGGGGTCCACTTGCAATATCCTCGCGGCCAAACAGTGGGCCCCGGCTCGCAGGTTGAGAATCGCCTTGAGTTTAAAAAACTTCGTTAACAAACAGATGTACAAGCTCAACACGTTGTGAGCTTGTAGATCGGCAGTTTTTTTGTAGAACTTTTTTTTGACACAGTAGGGGAAAAGTAGGGGATTAATTTACGTAAAAAAAAAATAAAAAAAAGTTTAAACGTGGAAATAAGAAGTTTCTGCCCAACAGCAACAATGGGCTCTGATGCCGGATACGAGAGTCACCGGTTTGATTCCCAGGCCCAGCTGACCTTTGCCGCACGTCACTCCCTGACTCTCTCCCCCTGTTACCTGTTCTCTATCAATGGAGGCAAGAAAAGCCCCCCAAAATAACTTAAAAATAATAATAACGTAATTGTCTCTTGTTGGCAGATTCCATTATGGAGCACCCCGTCACTGTCGTCTACTGGTAGAACAGCATTTTAAAGGCAGGGCGACAGATCAGTTTAAATGCTGGATATTCAGATGCTGGAGAAACCGTACTTAAATGTCATAATTTGTCATTCTCATAAACAAGGAATATGCTTTATAAATGTTGGAAAAAAGGTGTTTGAATAGCTAAATCTTCCCCCAACATTCAGTTGAGCATTTTGTGATGCCAGGAGAGGAGGAAGTCCACCCTGGAAACTCACCTGAACTCCCTATGGCAGTGTTTTCCAAACAGTGGGTCGAGACCCCAGTTCGGGTTGCGGGTCATTTTTTACGGGTTGTGAGTAAATGTCCCCTTATTTTTTATTTCCTATGTTTTGTTTTCAATTATTATTATTTCAAAACTATTTAAAAAAACCAAATTCAAACATGTATCAAAATAATTTCATAAATAAAATAAAAACAATCAAAGAAATTCCCTAAATAAAAAAAAAGAAGTAGTGGCTATTTTCAGTAGTTTGGGTCCCGGGGATACATTTAATTTCTCTTTTGGGTCTCAAGCTCAAATGTTTGGGAACCACTGCCCTATAGGGCATAGCAGTGGTGCCACAGATAGAAAACCCATTATTTTTTCTGCCACTGCTATGCCATATAGACAGATATAAGGATATATAATATTAATATACATTCAATTTAACCATCTACAGTAGAGATGTCCAGAGCATTACAAATATGTCGGATTTTTAAATGCTACACATTTACAATGTTCATTTATAGGCCAATATTGTAACAAGTGCTGACAATACAGTGTAAAGCAGTGTTCAGAACATCTCATTTTAAGTCATTTCCATATAATATTATGGAAGAAAATAAGCTGGTATTGTTGTTTAGATATAGTATGTATATGTAAATATCAAAAGTTGTCCATTATCTGTTGCCTTACCTTTGATAACAATATTTTAATAACAATAATAATAATATTGTAATTATTGGGTTTGTCAGATCCATATAAAACAACAGTCGGGGTCAGTTCTGTAATATCTCTCAACAAGTTTCACAGGTCCAATTAAGGTTTGGGTCCGTCATTAAAAACAAAACAAAAAACAAACAAAAACGTTGAAACCAATCGTTGAACAGCAAATTTCTTGGTCCATTAAGGTTCATTTTTCGCGGCTAATTTTTGACCCCCGAAGATCTCTGCTGTAAATTACAATAATGACTTCTACTGAAGCCAAGAGGTCCACCGGTTCAAATCCTACTGCAGCCTGCTGTGTCCTCGAGCAAGATGATGAACCTCACCCGCCCGGGAGGACCCTAGAGCACTGTTTCTCAACGTCCGTTTCTGAATTTAACTGAGAGTGTACAAATGAAACCAAATGGACCCATAAGGGTCCATTTGGTTTCATTTGTACACTCTCAGTTAAATTAACACTGAGAATTGCACAGTGTGGACTGGGGTCCCAGAGATACAAAACATTTGTACACTCTCAGTGTTAAGGGTCCATTTGGAACCCTGGTGGCCTTTAGAGATCAAAGGTCAGTCAGTGTTTGTTGTTAGCTGTGCGGTGGTTCCGATTGGCCGTCAGCAGGCGGCTGTGGGTGGGGCGGGGCTTCAGGTTGTCCGTCATCCTGGTAACCATTGGCATGCCGCCCGTTAGACACCTAAACCGAGAGACCACACACACACACACACACACACACACACACACACACACACACACACACACACACACACACACACACACACACACACACACACACACACACACACACACACACACACACACACACACACACACACACACACACACAATACTTTAATTATTACTCTCTTAGAAAAGTAATTAGTTACAATGCTCGTCAATCTACTTCTGTGTACTACAGACGTCCCAGAGTAACCCTAACCTCAGTAAGACTATGCCTAAACCTAACCTCACCTCAGTAAGACTATGCCTAAACCTAACCTCACCTCAGTAAGACTATGGCCATGTTTAGATGAAGACGCTCTCTAGTGAAAACGTCAAAGTGTCGTTGCGTTCTCACTTTTTATTTTGCCTTTAGACGGTGACGCACCACTGATTGAAAACGATGTAGTGTGCATGCCATACCATGCCAGGTGGCTAGGTGGCGGTGACGTGTCTTCTTGCTATCAGAACTGTTTGTTTGGTTGCCATGTCCACTTATTATAAGCGACTTTGGGCTTGTTTCTAAAGTGTGGTTGCTTATTTGGACTTGTTTCCTCCTAATGTTGTTTAAACCAGTGGTTCTTAAACATCTTCATGTCAAATGATGTATTTGTCCACAAACCCCCCCACTTCTGAAAATATTTTGTGTCAGGGACCCCCATACAAGATTTGTGTTGTTAAAAAGAATTCCACTCTGGAAGGAGGTTTCACTTTATTGCGTTTTCAACCGTCTAAAACGGACGGCACATCTGATACTTTATTTTGCCGTTTTCTGTAGAGACCGTCCTCGTGTAAACGGCACCTATGCCTAAACCTAACCTCACCTCAGTAAAGGTCCTTACACACCGGGGCGAATTCTTCATGCGAATAAATACGGTTTTTTTAAAAACCTTATAAAGTCAATGCAAGCGTCCACATCAGTTTCGCGGAGCGAAAAAGCGTCTTTTAATTATTCGGAACGAGTCCGAATTTTGCGTATATTCGCATAATCGCCGGTGTGTGACCTTAAGACTATGCCTAAACCTAACCTCACCTCAGTAAGACTATGCCTAAACCTAACCTCACCTCAGTAAGACTATGCCTAAACCTAACCTCACCCTCAGTAAGACTATGCCTAAACCTAACCTCACCTCAGTAAGACTATGCCTAAACCTAACCTCACCTCAGTAAGACTATGCCTAAACCTAACCTCACCTCAGTAAGACTATGCCTAAACCTAACCTCAGTAAGACTACGCCTAAACCTAACCTCACCCTCAGTAAGACTATGCCTAAACCTAACCTCACCTCAGTAAGACTATGCCTAAACCTAACCTCAGTAAGACTATGCCTAAACCTAGCCTCAGTAAAACTATGCCTGCCAGGGAGCCAATCAGACACAGGTAAGGCGGGTCTATCCTATAACGTTGGTGGGATTCATAATCAAGCGTCACTGAGAGACAAACAGAGAGACAGGCAGGCAGACAGACAGACAGATGAGCAGACACACACACACACACACACACACACACACACACACACACACACACACACACACACACACACACACACACACACACACACACACACACACACACACACACACACACACACAGAAGTGTCTCACCTTTCTTCAGGATGTGGAGAAGCAGTGAGACAGGCAGTGTTAGACAGTTAGTCAGGGACACGCCCACATTGACAGCATGTCGCAAGTTCATGTTTTTATCCATAACAAATCTGATATTCAACAATTAGTGCAGATATTGTATTTCTTTCATAAAGTGACGAATTCAAAACTGTATAATTATTGTACACACACACACACACACACACAGCTTGTAGATCCGAATTATTTTTCCGACCTATGTTTTGGCGGTTCAACTATTGACCCGTCTATTTTTAGTTTTAACCAAAACATTTCACTTAGAGCACCTCACAACTTGTAGATCAACTATGTTTGGGCTAACCCATTAACAGCACAGATTTCATTTTAGATTTTTGCGTTGGCTATTCAAAAATAGCAGATATACAAGCTCACAGCTTTTTAGAAAAATCTTGAAAGTGTGAGAACTACTGATTTAGGCATTTTGTAGAATCTGCCTCAGGTCTTAATGGGTTAAGTGCGCGCACGCACGCACGCACGCACGCACGCACACACACACACACACACACACACACACACACACACACACACACACACACACACACACACACACACACACACACACACACACACACACACACACACACACACACACACACACACACACACACACACACACACACACACACACACACACACACACACACACACCTGTAGGGGTTGTGTTTCAGCAGGCGGTGGGTTTTTCTTGCTCATGACGACGGTCTCTCGGAGCTTCAGCAGAGTGTAAGTTAGCGTGACCCAGGGGGCGCCACTGAGCCCCCACGCCGGCCGGCTCCACTCCTCCTGCTCCTCCTGGTGGCAGAGGGTTGTCACCGTCATGAAAATGTTACTTGACCATTAATTGTCACGCAAATGACACGGTTCCGATAAAATCTCACTGAAAAAGTTTGTATGGCCAAGTCCTAATGTGCGATTTATGAAAGGAGCCCCCCCTCACACTAGTGCCGTTTCCTAAACTATTAACACAATATGTAAAATGATGAGGTTATTGAATGTTGTTCCAGCTATTCTACATGCTGTCAACCAGGTGATGAAATCACAGATTGAGGCTTTATCTTTTGCTTTTATATGAAATATCCGAATATAAAAATTTTATGGAAGATGCTTCTAAACACATTGCTAGTTTGACCACTTCAAATGCTCTAATGGTAAAATAATAACCGAAAATAGCCTATCTACAAGCTCTCGATGCGTCTGCGACGCATTGAGAGCACCCATCTGATGACTTAACACGGCAGAGAGGCTGCCGTGTTAAGTGATCAGATGGGTGGGCTGCGTGTTTTCAGTAAATGTTTATTTTAATCAACAAACAATTAATTGTGTTCTGGCATGGAACTAACATGGTGTATACTTCAACCTCTTATTTATCAATCTAATAATGTATTATATTTGAACTGGGGACCCCCCACCCTGACAAGCACTTGGAATTGTAGTAGTTGAGGCATTACATTCAGTTTAATAAATATAGCCGATCTACAAGTCTACAACGCCTCGTGTTGCGAGAGGTTGTGAGCTTGTAGATCGGCCATTAAATTTTTTTGCTTCTTGCTTATATTATTTGACAATTTGGCCAATGTTTGACCAGTTTTTATAGTATAGTTTGATGCTGTAATTGTCTTTTTTTCCTTTTCTTTTCTTTCTTTTTTCAGGTATTAAAAAGGTCTTAAAAGTCCTTAAATTAAACCGATTAAACAATGATGTAATAATTGTGACAGGTCCTATACAGTACCTGGTGTTTGGTTTTCACCGCCGGGAACAGAGGCCCCGCCCCTCCGCCTGACCCCACACCCAACGGGTTCTGGACCAGGTCTATGGTCGCTATGGGAACCGGACTGGACGGAACCGGGATGTTCTCTGCCAACATCTTGTCCTCTGAGAGAGAGAGAGAGAGAGAGAGAGAGAGAGAGAGAGAGAGAGAGAGAGAGAGAGAGAGAGAGAGAGAGAGAGAGAGAGAGAGAGAGAGAGAGAGAGAGAGAGCAAACATGGAACATGGGTCTGTTTCAAAAAACAGAATAGGCTCTATGCACAGCAGCCATATTGGAAATACATTTCCTTATTTCCTTCACAGGTGTTACCAATGATTCTAATGAAGGCTCTGTTCCATTTCATGTAGCACAGTGGTTCTCAGACGTTTTAATTTCAAGGACCCCCATAACTCTGAGAGTGTACGGGTCCATTTGGTTCCATTTACACAACCGTAAGGGGCCATTTGGAACCCCCTCAAGGAACCATGAGGGTATAGTACCTGGACCACACTTTGAGACCCACTGGTGTAGCAGAGTGTTTCCAGTGAGCCAACATGTACAATATCAGCACTCTGACTCTGTTTGACTAGAATGGAACAGAGCCTTCATTAGTATCATTGGTAACACCAGATCTACAAACTCACAGCATGGCACAAGAGCTTGTGCATCTGTATTTTTGAACACTTTTGAAAATGGTTGAACATTTTTGAAAATTGTACATGTTTTAACACAAATTTACTTGGGGGTCCCTGGCACAATACATAACATAGCAAATATATATCAATGCAAAACATACCAAATACATATTCTTGGCCCACAAAAGTTTAAGAACTACTGATTTAGAAGGCATTTGTAGAATCGGCCTCAGGTCTTAATGGGTTAATTCATCCAGGGTTTCATAAAAGTCGAGGTTTGACTAAATCTGGTGCATCCTGGCTCACTGTGTTTCACGTAGGCCAAGCCAGGTTGACTACATCACTGGTTCTCAAAGTGGGGTCCGGGACCACCAGGGTTCCCAGGGGGTCCCTAGCAAAATGTTTTAATATAGCATCGCAATCAGTCTAACCACTTTAACCCTATAATGCACTGTTTCCCAAACAGTGGGTCGGGGGCCGATTTTCGTGGGTCGCAACTTAAGTGAATATCTTATTTTTGTCTCATTTCCTACATTTACAAAAATATTATTTCAAAAGATCACAACTTTTCATCAATTAAAAACAATTGCAAAAATGTTCTTAAGTATTTCATAAATACAATTTAAAAATCAAATCATTTCCATAAATACATTTTTTTTAAACTTTAAAAAGTAGCAAAAATACCAGATCTTCAAGCTCGCAACGCGCACGAAACGACGTGTTGTGAGCTTGTAGATCTGCTATTTTCACTAGTTTGGGTCCCGGGAAAATGTCTAATGTCTTGAGCTAAATGGTTTGGGAACCACTGCTATAATGTATATTGTGCATCGGCTATTAGCCTCACTTGTAGATCTGCTATTTAAAAGAAAATCTTCTAAAAGGTGTGGAAACAAATCGAACCGTATTTTCAGATGGGGTTCTGTGGCCAAACACATTCATTTAGGGCTTTCTGATATAAAAAGGTTTGACAACTACTAGACTAATAAGACCTAATGCAGAACCTGTCTATTATAGGGCGTTGTATGCACTTCCCCTGGAGGCTGTCTTTTGTGACCAATCACAACACGGCAGTGGTGGAAAAAGTACTCACATTTCTTACTTAAGTTAATACTGCAATATAGAAATACTCTGTTACACGTATAAGTCCGGAATTCAAAATGTACTTGAGTAAAAGTACAAAAGTATTGGCATCATAATGTACTTAAAGTAGCAAAAGTAAAAGTACTCATTAAGCAGATCTACATGCTCACAATGCGTCATGATGCAACGCATTGTGAGCTTGTAGATCGGCTATTTTCAAATGGCCGAAAGGTATATAGGGCTGAAGTGGGTAATGTATGTTTTGTAATAATAATCACAATCTGCAAAGTAACTAGTAACTAAAGTTTTCAAACAATTGCAGTGGAGTAAAAGTATAATATTTGCCTCTGAGATGTAGTAGAAGTAAAAGTATTGGAAATTGGAAATACTCAAGTAAAGTACAAATACCAAACAATTGTACTTAAGTACATGTACTTAGTTACTTCACACCACTGCAATGCGGTTTCATGCCTGGGGAATGTAAACAGATCTGCAACGCAGAAACGTAACCTCCTTGGGCTATACTTCCAGACTCTCAATAGCAGTTTTGTTATTTTTCCTCAACTGTGCGTGTGTGTGTGTGTGTGTGCGTGTGCGTGTGCATGTGCGTGTGCGTGTGCGTGTGCGTGTGCGTGTGTACCTTTGTCCTGGTTATCCCCAGACAGACACTGGATAAAGGCAAAGATCAGCAGGATGAGCAGTGATGTCATCCCAATGCCTCTGAACGTCTCTGCCGCGCCTAGAGGTCACACAGGGGTCACGTTAAAGCTCCAGTATGCAACTTTCATGTTCTACCCACAGACTGTAAAAAATAATATGGACAAAGGGATCACCCATTGGTTTCTATTATAGACCCGTTGTGGAACCTGTAGTTCAGTGAAAAATGGCTGCAACCATGAGTGCAACCGCAAACCATGTGCTATTGGTGTGAAGGGGAGTGAGGGGCAGTGGTGGTACAAGTACTCGAATGTTTTACTAAAGTAAAAGTATCAATACTGCAATGTAGAAGTACTCTGTAAAAGTAAAAGTCCGGAATTCAAAATTAAAAAGTATGTTATCAAAATGTGCTTAAAGTACCAAAAGTAAAAGTACTAAAATGAATGAAAATAGACGATCTACAAGCTCACAACACGTCACGTCGCGAACATGTTGTGAGCTTGTAGATCGGCTATTTTCAAATACAATAGGTATACAATAGGGACTGGCGAGGGGTGGGTTTTCACTCAGTGTAACCCAATCAACAAGCCCTGAAAGCATACCCTGCTTTATCATCCATTTAAAAAAAAATTATGGGACCGTGATTTGACCAACAACACATATCATGCCGAGTGAAAGAAGACTTGAAACTAGCGAATGAAAACATAACGTCAATGGAATGAAATTTCTTTTGCAGCCGGAGGAGGGGAATCAGCATCAGCTGCTGGGCCATTAATGAGAACAGCAGAATTTTCATTTCTGGCTTTTTGTGTCATCCATTTGGTGTGTTTTTAACTCATTGTACCTTTAAAAATTGTTTAAAAATTATTCAATCAATCAACCAACAGATATTGATGAGACAATCAGCTAAATATGGTGAGCCAGTTTGAAGACCCTTGCTCTACAGAAATGATTACTATCACAAAATAGGACAAAAATAGCACACCACATTAAATCACTTATATACAAAAGAAATATTGATTTGAATTAAATAATCAATTAAAATAAATCTACAAGCTTGCAACATGTGATATGTGACATGTTGTGAGCGTGTAGATCAGCTATTTCCGCTGTACAATAAGGTATAAAATAGGTTTTAAGTGGTTAATAAGTCTAATTATTGTCAGTTGAAAAAAAAAATCTATTAGAAATGTTGCAATAATATTAAACATGAAATCACATTAACATTATGTCTTCTCTAAATATAATGCAATTTCAGTTGTAATATTAGTGACTTAAAACTGTCCTTGTTCATGGTTAATATGTGTTTATTGTAGAGAAACTGCAATACTGGCAAACGGTCAACAATATCCTCCACTAGAGGTCACTGTTGTTTCAGATTTAAGTCCACAAGCTGACAAGCTTCCAGATAAGCTGTTTTCATCAAATCTTTGCCCCAGAATAGAGATGCTAGGGTTCAGATGTAAATGAGATCATAGCTATTTTCTGGTGCAATAGAATTATTGTGCATTGTCCCTGTTAAATAAACAAATAAAACAGGGCTGGAAGAAGGAATCAGATTCTTAAAGTCCTGAATTCAAATTTAAAAAGTTATTGGTATTGCCATCAAAAAAATACTTTTTACTACCATCAAAAATGTGTCAAACATGTAAAAAAAAATAGCTAAAGTATAAAAGATCACAACGCATTGTTAGCTTGTAGATTTTCGATAGCCAAATTATAAAATAGGGTTTAATTGTTTAATGTATTTGTTATAATAATCTAAATCTGCAAAGTAACTAGCAACTAAAGTTTTCAAAGAATTGTAGTGGAGTAAGGACCTGCGCCATTTGCATCGGAGATGTAGTGGAGAAGTGCCAGCGCCGCGCTATGAGCTTGTAGATCAGCTATTTTAGAAAAATCGTGAAAATGTGTGCAAATCTTTGAATATCAATTTTTTAACATTTGTAACTGTCAAACGTCTCAACAAATGTCTTAATTTTTCTGAAAAACTATTGTTGCTATATCAGTGGTTCTCAAACTTTTTCCATGTCAAGGACCCCCAAAATTACCCCCATCTCAACATATGTTTTTGAGATGACAGAAGCAAAGATTTGAGTTAAAAAGCATCGCTTTAAAAAATATATATATTCAAAGATTTGCACACATTTTCAAGATTTTTCAAAAATAGCCAAAGTATAAAATAATGGTTAAAGTGGTTACACAGATGCCTTCCCGGTTTTAATGGGTTAAGTATTGCAGAATGGAGATGTCTGCTAAGAGTTGTCTGCTAAATACTTGTAATTAATTGTACATTTAAAATGGTAAATCCATACCAAAGTAGTTGACGAAGACCCCTCCGACCATGGCTCCACAGCCTCGTCCCAGACCCAGATGCAGTCCCTGCAGAATCCCCTGGGCTGAGGTCCTCAATGCTGGAGGAACCGCCGCGCTGAGGTACGATATACAGGCTGCCCACACCGATGCATGAGTGATTCCTATAGGACACAAGACAAATAATGGCTCTTAAATGGGTCTTTAACCACTGACCATGACGCTTCAACGTTTTTCAGTCCAAAGATCCCTTAGCTGAGAGAGAGATGAAGCAGGGACCCCCCACTACATATTGTATAAAATTGTGTTGCAGATTCAACTTTTTCATAGATTGCATGTGTAACGTTGTGTTGGATTCATGTTAGAGGGATAGTTCACCCCAAAATTACTTTTTTTCTATCGATTAGTCACCCCATGGAGACTTGAATTCATGGATATTTATTTTGTTTTTGTCGCATTCCTAAGCCAATAATTTGATGACCGGCAGCGGTTCCGGTAGGAGACACAAAGAGTCTCCTTTGTGTCTCCTACCGGTCCGCTGGTCATCAAATTATTGGCTTAGGAATGCGAAAAATCCATGAATTCAAGTCTCCATATGGTGACTAATCGATAGAAAATAAGTATTTTTTTGGGTGAACTATCCCTTTAATATGTATTTTCTGACAGTTAACCACTCAAACCTGCAATACGAAAACGTTTGCTTTGTCTGCTCCTTTTTCCACTACACCAAACCTCTTTGCCGATCTACAAAGCCGATCTCACAACGCCTCGCAGCACGAGGCGTTGTGAGCTTGTAGATCGGCTATTTTCGGCTAATGTTCCCCTCAGGGTTCAAGTGGTTAATGTACAAAAAAAAAATCCTAACACAAAAAGATTTGGTGGCCCCCTGCAGTAACTCTGGGGACCCCCTAGGGGTCTCGGACCCCCTATTGAAGACCCATGCTCTAGTCTTAGTGAAACGGACTTGAGTTACAACTGTAATTTTCCACTTTTTTCGTCTACACCAAATCTACGAAATAGTCGATCTAAGAGCTTGTAGATTAGCTATTTTTTTTTAGCTAATATTCCCCCCGGAATATGGATGCTGGGGTTCAAGTCAATCAAGTGGTAAAAAAAGGCTATTATGGTTCCACAGAGAACACATACAGTGTGTGTGTGTGTGTGTGTGTGTGTGTGTGTGTGTGTGTGTGTGTGTGTGTGTGTGTGTGTGTGTGTGTGTGTGTGTGTGTGTATGTATGTATGTATGTATATGTATATGTATATGTATATATATATATATATATATATATATAAATAATCATTAAAATCTGGGGGGCCACTTGCATTATCCCAGAGGTTGAGAACCACCGGTATACATCCTGTAAAAAGAGTTAATGATTAACAGAATAAAGAGACATTAAACTAACATCCTGTTCTGCATCACAGAGAGGAAAAGGAGCGTTTGGTTTGTTGATAAGAGAGTTTGAAAACAAACACACCCATTCTCCTGTCCTCAGCTGCCCTTTATACTGGCTCAAAGCCAACCCCTCCACTCACACTCACTCACACACTCACACACTCACACACTCACACACACACACACACACACACACACACACACACACACACACACACACACACACACACACACACACAATGTGTGCTTAGGGTTATGCCTGATTGTGTACCGTAAATAGATCTACAAGCCAGATCTGCTATTTCCGGCATCAGGATTAAGGTAAAAAAAATGGCATTCATAAAAAGCATAGTAATACAAATATGTGTGTGTGTGTGTGTGTGTGTGTGTGTGTGTGTGTGTGTGTGTGTGTGTGTGTGTGTGTGTGTGTGTGTGTGTGTGTGTTATAAAACATATACAGCCGATGACAGAGAAAAAAAATATTAAATACTAGTCCATACCGGGGGATGTGTGCAGTCAAAAGTATTTGCAGACTTTGGGTTATACACAGTAGCCTATATGTTTAGTTAAACTTTGGGAGACCAAGTTTGTTGCGGTCTTGCATGTTAATAATGGCATTGATTGAGCACAGCTGGTGAGAAAGACAGTCTGGGGGAGAGAGTTGTTAAGAGATCAGCTTGGGATGGGCACATTATCAAATTAAATAAATCTGTTTTTGAGGCAGGTGGTCCGCGAAGGACCCCAGGTTGGGCTTCACTGCGCTAAGCTGTTGTGGTAAGACGACAGCCGTCTGTGTATTCCTCTGACTCATACATGGGCAACTGGCGGCCCTCACTTAATGCGGCCCGCAGGTTAATATTGGAATACTGATATATTATTGATTTCAGCTGTTACAATTCCAAACATGCAAACATGACCCGCTTTAATTACTTCAGTCTATATTAGTAGCTTATTAACTAGTATTAATATTCTATTGTCTTTTTTATGTCCAGTGTATTTGTATTTAAGTTCATAAAGTTAACATAAGTAGACTAAATGCATTTGAAATTAACGAAAAGTTTACTTCTCAGGATTCCAATTCCAAAATAGCAAAAATAGCAAATCTACAAGCTCAAAACGTGTCATGCTGCGACGCGTTTAGATCGGCTATTTTTGCTACTTTTATGACAAAGAATGCGAAGTAC
This sequence comes from Gymnoscopelus braueri, assembly GCF_963280865.1. Classification (NCBI taxonomy): domain Eukaryota; kingdom Metazoa; phylum Chordata; class Actinopteri; order Myctophiformes; family Myctophidae; genus Gymnoscopelus; species Gymnoscopelus braueri. The sequence continues at coordinate 3,826,784 of NC_137608.1, forward strand.
GGCATTAATTTACGAAAAAAGTTAAAATACGGAGACAAGAGGTTTCTGCCCGACAGTATGCAATGTGGCCCTCTGGAGCGAGTGTGGAAATATAGTGGCCCTCTCCATCATCAAAGTTGCCGACCCCTGCTCTGACTCGATCTGTAGCCTACTCTCTGCCTAGCGCACCGCTTCCTCTCTAGTCAGCAGGAATACTTTGAGGATTCTAACAGGGGCCCTCATCCAAGGTTACTTCGACTATGCATGCCTCATGGTACCACAACACCACTAAGGCCTTAAAAACAAGGCTCCAGACATCCCAAAACAAACTGGTAAGGCTACTCCTTGGCCTTACACCTACAACTCATCTAACCCCTGCTCATTTTGCTAGGGTCGGATTGCTCAGGGTAGAGGACAGAGTACAGCAACTTGCAATGGGCCTGGTCTACAAGATGCACCACAACGTTAAGATACCCATGTACCTGTCAAAATAATCAATCAATTGTCATAGAGAAAAGTTTTTGTCCCGGCCGGCTCGTGTCGTCTTTCAACATGAAAATACTTTAAATAATGCACTTTCTGACACGTGGTGAGATCACACATAATAAGCGCTCCGTCCGCTGTATCAATGCCCGAGTAAACAATACACGCTCATCGCTCACGCTATTATTATTGTAGCACAGAGAGCTGCAGCCCGTAGTTCAGTCTACCCGGTGACTGGCCACTGGTTGGGACCATGATAACAGAGTACATCCCATAGCCTGGGGGACCGTAGCTGTGACAACAGACCCCGTGGCCGCGTGTGAATGTGCACGTGGCCGCGCATTCGCAGTAATGGCGAAAACTGTAGTCGTAGAGTTCAACAAAAAACGTGAATAAACAGCTTGAATTTGGGCGAAGTGAGTAACTGGCTTCCTCACGGTCTAATAATGCTGAATAACGGTCAATGCCGTGTGCAAGTTGAGATCAATTGCGCAAGCCAGTGAGGAGAAAATGCGGAACAGAGAGTGTGACTGGAGTGTGAGTGACTTCCCTTAATTATATGTAGGATAATAGTCAGGTATAAAAACATCAATAGTCAGCTTGATTTTTTTTCCACAACTGCAACTCAAAGGAAAGTGCACAATTTGATATTGTCCATATTTCATCTTTTTATGTTGTTGTTTTCTTCCCATAAATTAGTTACTTTGTCATATGACATTATGTGTTTATGTTGTGAGCTTGTAGATCGGCTATTTTTGCCAATACTGACATGCCCAAAACAGGTTTGCCAGGTTGAAAGTGGTCAAGCGTGTCTGTGTGGGTTTTATAAATATTGAACCAGTGAAAAGTATTCATACAAAAGAAGAAAGAAATTGCCGATCTACAAGCTTGACGTGTCGTGAGCTTGTAGATCTGCTATTTATGCGTTTTTCTTCTTTTTTTTTAAGTAAATATGAAAGTGTTTAAGTGTGTGTGGATTTTATGAATATTGAACCAATTAAAAGTATCCATTGGAACACAGGTTCTTTCTTTGTCTCTCTTTTTTTTTACTGGAAAGTAACCGTTTTTAACATACAAGGTTTCCTGCCAACAGGGATGACTTGGAAGTGATGCTTGTGTGTGTGTGAAAGCTAAGTTTCTAATAATCATTTCTATAGAGCAGGGGTCTTCAACGCAGCCCAAGGACCCCCTAGCTGAGAGAGAGATGAAGCAGGGACCCCCTAGCTGAGAGAGAGATGAAGCATGGACCCCCTAGCTGAGAGAGAGCTGAAGCAGGGACCCCCATATTGTATAAAAATGTGTTTTGGATTAAACCTTTTTTGTTTACATGGTCTGCTCTTTTTTCCCTCTACACCTATACCTCTTTGCCAAAAATAGCCGATCTACAAGCTCAAGTTGTGAGCTTGTAGATCTGCTATTTTTGGCTCAGAAAAGGGATGCTAGGTTTCAAGTGGATAAGGTAAAAAAAACACATCACACAAAGATTTGGACCCCCTGTAGTTACTCTGAGGACCCCCCCTAGGGGTGCCGGACCCCCTGTTGAAAACCCCTGCTATAGAGTTTGTTTGTTTAGTAATAGGGGTCTCCCCGTCTCTCCATCTCTCTAGTAAACAGAATATGGATTCTCATCAGGAAAGAGAGCCCATGTATCAGTTTAAAATGTATAGAGTTCCAGTTCCATTTGCTCATTACTTTGTCTCATCACTTCCAATTGTATTTTTTTTATCCTGTATCCTGAAGTAGGAGTTCTCTCTCCTGGTTGGATAACATTTGTATCCTGACCCGAAAGTGTATTTTCTGTTTATTAAAGAGCTGGAGAGATATAGAGACATGTTGTGAACTTGTAGATCTGGTATGTTGGTCAGTATCATCATGTCAGTATCATGGCGAATATCAGGGTCAGTAACATGCACACTAAGTATCATGGTCAGTATCATGTCACAGGGATGTCAGGCCCTGAAAGCCTCTTTACTTTGCCTTTGTTCTTTCCATTCATAGACAGCCCCTCCACAGCCCATATCCACCTATTTAGGCTACCTGCACCTTGTCATACATTTATGAGAATTATCTCAAGCTTTTCCACAAAATGCACTATAGATACACACAGAGATAGAAGGGAACGCCCAGGAACGCCCATTCGATTTTGTCCCAGGGGAAAACAGAACGATCTGCCTCATAGAGTTACATCATACACGATCGTTTGATCACTTTCAGAGCTATTTTATGGACGATGGAGACATTGTCAGCCAAGAAAAATCCATCAGAAGGACAGCTGGAACACAATCGTCCACTCGCCCTCGGAAAAGTTGACTTATTATTAAGATATATGTGACTAAAAAGACCAAACATTGACAATCTATGAGCTCACAGCGCGTCGGAACGCGACGCGTTGTAACTGTGAGCTAGATTGGCAATGTTTGGTTTATGTTCCCCCCAGAATACGTAAACTGGGGTTCATGTGGTTTATCAGATTATCCTTATATCTTATTGCATTAGTCAAGTTTCAGCACAAGCACCACTGAGACCGGAGATCCGTTTCCCTCTTTCCATCTCCGTCAGAGTATCAAAACACTCGCCCCAAAACACAGTCGCCCCGGGGCAAACCCGCCGTTATTCACCTGGTATTCCTAAACTCAGTAAAACTATGCCTAAACTGCTAAACATAACCTTATTCCTAAACTGAACCTCAGTAAAACTATGCCTAACCATGAACTTATTTCAAACCGTAAAACAAATACAAGAATACAAGAACCGCTGGTCGGTGAGAAAAATGGGGGCGAACGTGTTTTGGTGCGAGTTTTCTGGTTACCTCTTGTCTCGCTCCTTGTTACAAAACATGTTTACATATGCACCGTGTTTAATCGCCTGGTAGAGACACTATTACAAGATATGATCAATTAAACTTACCATAATATCAAAACCCAACAGCCATTAAGTCATCAATAATGTTTATAGTGAATTTGAAGTACAGTTTAGAGACTGTTTTGTGAACGGCACGTACCGTCGCCATTACCATTTGGCGAAGTGCGTCATTTAATATCATGCAGGATTTACACACTGCTTTAGCTCCGTGTTCATTGCCAGATTAACAATTGTGTTTTCTGTAGGTTTTTAAACGAGGATAGTCTAGGGTTTGGCTTGTTTTGTGTGTAAATCGCTGCATGTTGCGTTTCCAAACTGCAATGGAGTCGATGTCTCCTGTACTTGGAATTCACTAAAACGTGTTCTATAAACATCATTGATGAATGAATGGCTTTTGCTTTTTGATATTATGATAAGTTTAATTGATCATATCTATAGAAAATGTAATAGTGTCTCTTACCAGGTGATTAAATCCGATAACCTCGGGCCATTGTGTTGTGTTGGATCCTCTGTTCAGTCAGGACAACTGTTGAGACCGGTTTATAATATATGTGTACAGATATATATTATAATGTGTGTATATAAGTTCTTTCTTTGATTTGTATTCATTTAATTGAAGTCCTGCAATGTATTAATCCAATGTGTAATATGCAACTGTCTCTGGCAGCCTTATCTGTAAATACACTCACATAGGCCATTTAAACTGATTCAGTAGCTAGTGTTTTTCCATCACCAAGCAGACAAATGTGTTACGCCCTTTTCCTAATAAAATACTTGGGCAGAAGGAAAGTGCGCCATTGTAATCTGGGACCTTGTGGAGGGAGATACATGGTCGTTACAATCCTCGTCGAGTAAAAGAGATCTCATGTGTCACGTGTATTTCTTCATCTTTGTGTGATCAACAGCAAGGGGGTTTAAGATTTACGATCATAAACCTAACATTTCACCGGCGTTGTCTCAGACTGATGACGATATGTGTCCCAAGAGTTAGTTCTAAGGCCACTGGAAGCGAAGAGGCAAATGGTTGAGTTGTTGGTTTGATTAATAAAAATCCTGGTATGATATCCATTTTGAAAATGTGAAAGCAAGGAAAGATGTGATTGATGTTTTAGGATTATTAATTAAATGAACAAAAGGAGGGAATGTTGAGACCGGTTTATAATATATGTGTACAGATATATATTATAATGTGTGTATATAAGTTCTTTCTTTGATTTGTATTCATTTAATTGAAGTCCTGCAATGTATTAATCCAATGTGTAATATGCAACTGTCTCTGGCAGCCTTATCTGTAAATACACTCACATAGGCCATTTAAACTGATTCAGTAGCTAGTGTTTTTCCATCACCAAGCAGACAAATGTGTTACGCCCTTTTCCTAATAAAATACTTGGGCAGAAGGAAAGTGCGCCATTGTAATCTGGGACCTTGTGGAGGGAGATACATGGTCGTTACAATCCTCGTCGAGTAAAAGAGATCTCATGTGTCACGTGTATTTCTTCATCTTTGTGTGATCAACAGCAAGGGGGTTTAAGATTTACGATCATAAACCTAACAACAACATTCTTATCGGACTCTTGTTTAATTTGCTAATGTAGCATTCCTTGTCGAGTGGCAACAACGTTCTGTGCCTGTGATCTGGCAAGCCATGACGCCTGCTTTTAGATCAGTACACTTTTACAGCATATGAGTTTGAAAACCCCACATCCCTCCGTCTATACCAGCTGGGGGAAATCTGTGTTTTCCCCCGAGTGCAACTCCGCCCCCCTAGGTACAACCCACTGATGACACTATGCCGTGTGGATGTATTGTGTACTCTTTCATTGTATTGTTTACCATATTGGATTATTAATGGACTGTAATGTTGTGTTGTTTGCCGTGGTTCTTTTCACTTGTATTAGGCATAGATTTACTTTGTTTGCTATAGTCGGTGAATCTTTCATGTGACATTAGGGATTGAATTGATGTGAATCTGAGTCTGTTCACCTGTTCTCCATCTCAACTCTGTAGACTGGTATTTGTCCACCATTAGTACTGGTCCTGACTTTGGTTGATTTGTTGATTGAGTGGTCACACCCTTCTGACATGTAATGGGTGTCATCTGTGTATTTAAATGTCACAATTGGTCTCTTTACCCAGAAGAAGGCAGCTCAGTCTCTCCGAAACTGTGTCCACAATACATGATTGTCTGTGTCCACACCACATTATTGGCATTGGCAACTACGAGTATGCGGCAACTCTTTTATTATTTATGGTCATTGTGTCCCCATACTGGTCATTTTGTCTAGAAGGTACTTGTCCTTGTGTCTGCATATCATGGTCAGTATCATGGTCAGTGTCACGGTCAGTGTCATGGTCAGTGTCATGGTCAGTGTCATGTCGATATCATGTCAGAGTCATGGTCAGTATCATGTCAGTATCATGGTCAGTATCATGTCGGTATCATGACGGTATCATGGTCGGTATCATGTCACAGTGATGTGAGACCGTGGCCACGGAAACGTCCGTGAGTGATGTGCTGCTGGGGAACCACAATAAATAAGATATCCTATATTTGGTGGTGGGCAGTTACTTTACCACTGTTTAACTGCCTTAACAGACAACGTCACACTGATAAGAACCAGTATGTGCGCGCAGGCCGGCACCAACTGAACCCCAGCGCTCATAAGATGCAATGTAAAAGTGGTCACAAGCCTCACGTGTAAAAATGCATCCCATCAAACTTTCAGATGCTGTTTTTCTCCCAGTGTGGAGGAAGAATGCTTAGGATTTTTACTGTGATCTCTTGCTCTTGAAATATATATTTCTTGGTTTCTGTTGTGTGTAAACAATAGCAATTCAAAGCAGTTGTCCCCAAACCCACCTCCAGTGGCTGTCATAAGAACGGAGGGAGCGCTCTATGATCACGGCACCAGAACCTGCTCTTGCTGCTGCAGCCCGTCAAGCCTAATTTATGCTCCGTCCCGCAAAGGTGTCGCGCGCAGAGAACGGCCGAGAATAGCAGACCTCCAAGCTCACAACGGTCTCATCCACGACGCGGTTGTGAGCTTGTATGTCAGCTGTTCTCGGGTGAAGTACATGTCTCGCCAGGGCGCACCTTACCGGCCAACACACAAGAGGAGGTTGAATGAACTGAAACCAGCGCACCCCAAAATAACAGGTTTGGGGATCTGTTGGGAATTGATTACATGAAACAGTCACCTGTGCGTCCAGTCTCAATGTAACAAATAACAAATAATTGGTCTACTAGGTAATCTTATAAGACACTGTGTGTGTGTGTGTGTGTGTGTGTGTGTGTGTGTGTGTGTGTGTGTGTGTGTGTGTGTGTGTGTGTGTGTGTGTGTGTGTGTGTGTGTGTGTGTGTGTGTGTGTGTGTGTGTGTGTTACCTTGCAGTATTTCCATGGGCAGGACAATCCATGCGTTGGTCAGATAGGAGATGTACAGATATCGAGCCGTGTTGCACGCCAGGCCAATATACAACACCCTATGAGCGCACACACACACACACACACACACACACACACATACAATACATTACTTAATTCTAGTCAGTAAAAATATAATATTCTTCATAATGTAGAATGTAACTGGGTGTGTGATTTTTAGGAGGGATGCAACGAACCGAAGACGTTGCAAGCTTCTAAATCGGCTATTTTTTAGTTTGTGACATCAGTGCACAATCTAAGTATAAAACAGAGAAAACTCCAATCCCAAACCTAACCTCTAAATGCCTATCCCTAATAATGATTTTCAACTATAAAAAACGTTTTGTTTCTTCAGAGGACAAGGTAAATTGTCCTTACAATGTCTATTTCTTAAATTCTACTATACTTTCGGGACACGTGGTCCTCACAAGTATAGTAATACACACACACACACACACACACACACACACACACACACACACACACACACACACACACACAAGATAACTGGATGGACTTTAACCTGCTGCTCCAACCACACTGTGTTCTGCTGGGAAATAACTATGTACATTTTACTCAAGTACCGTGTAACTGTATACATTTAACGGTATTGTAAAATAGCAGATCTACAAGCTCACAACATGTCTGTCATTCACAATGTACTTTGTCCCTTTCTAGAAATGTAGGAGAGTCAAAAGTACAATATTTGTCTTTAAAATGTAGTGGAGTGAAAGTCATGAGCTTCCAAAAAAACATTAAAACAATGTTGCTGTCGGACAGAAACCTCTTATGTCCATATTTGTACTTTTTATGTATTTTTTTTTCCTTCGCAAATTAATAAAAAGGTAGTAAGTGATATGTATTTGCTTAAAACACAACTGTTTTTCTTTTGTTAAAAGGTTAAAGCTCTATATTCAGATAGTAATCATTGCTATAGAGTGTTTGTTCAGTAAGGTGGTTTGCCAATTTCAGCCAATCAGGAGAGTACACATTAATGAGCTTAATTTTATAATGTTCCAGTTCCAATGTTGTCTGCTCACTTTGTGTCGTAACTTCCAATTTCACTTGTTTATCCTGTATACTGTGTGAGTTCTCTCTCCTGATTGGATATAATTAGCATGCCAACCTGAAAATGCCTTTTCTGCTTATTAAATAGCTGGACAGACAAGGAGACCCCCTGTTACTGAACACTCTAGAGCAATGATTACCGTCAGAATACAGAGCTATTTAATACTAATTGTAACTAATACATTTATCTTGCACTACCTAATGCTCTACGTTGTCATAGTGTCACACAAATGTAGCAAAAATAGCCGATATACAAGCTTGTAGATTGGCTATTGTAAGTTAATATGAAAAAGTATTAATATTAAGTATTAACAAAAGCTTATATATATAACTACAATGGATCCATTGGAACACAGGTACTTTTTTACATTTCCTGAAAAGTAACAGTTTTGGACATACAGGGTTTCCATCTGACAGCGACAAAATACTCATGCAACACAAAGTGAGCTGCTTCTGTGTCCTTCAGCTGCTTTCCAAAATAATACAAAATACATGAATATTCAAGTTAAGTAAAGATACTCCAACAATTCACTTACATACAGTACTTGTGTAAATGCACTAGAGTACACAAAGCGAGCTGCTTGGTTTGCCCTGCAGGCTGGTGAAAGAGCTGCTTTGTTTTCTCTACAGGTTAGACAGCCCAGCCCGTAAGCTGACACTGTGTGTGTGTGTGTGTGTGTGTGTGTGTGTGTGTGTGTGTGTGTGTGTGTGTGTGTGTGTGTGTGTGTGTGTGTGTGTGTGTGTGTGTGTATTACTACACTTGTGAGAGCCAAATGTCGTCATAAGTATAGTAGTATTTGACAAATAGACAGGACCATTTTCCTGGTTGTTTTATGGTTAAAATAGATTTACAGTTATAGGTTTACAAGGAATAGATTCAGGTTTATACTTTTATACTTGTGTCACACACGCACCAAAAAACTGCAGATCTACAAGCTCACAGCGCACAAGCTTGTAGATCTCGGCTATGTTTCAGCTATTTTCAATGCTGCCTTAAAACGATGTCCTCACAAGTATAGTCATACAAACGTGTCTCTGTGTGTGTGTGTGTGTGTGTGTGTGTGTAAGCCAACACTGTGGTGTCAGATATCACTGCTCCCTGCCACAGCAGAGCAGACATCCCATAAGAAGCCCTCTGTTCCCTCAACAGAATAGACTGAATTTGATAGCAAGAAGCCCATACAATTAACAAATGAGCATTGGAAACAGCTGAGCAGAGTCCTGAGGGATTTCAGATATTGTAGTTCATCTCTTTCTGACGTTGCATATATTGGCAGATTTCGAACTCGAAAAAGATTATTATTTTTCATCAATACAAAAGTTGACCAATATTTGTACTTCATCTAGACAACATAGATACATTGTAGTATTCTAATTAGGCTAATGCTGTATCACCAAAGCGACAGAATGGTCCGTGAAGTCAAATCGTGACCTCAATATTCAAAGTGAAATTAAACTGTGGATTTTGAGAATTGTGACACCCCTATTATGTGTCACAATGAAAACACATATTTGTTCAAGGTTTTAAAAGGAAACTGAAATGTAATTCTTTTAACATTAGATTTTATTTTTCAAAGGGATATAATAAAAGAAAGAAAAAATTCTATCGATTAGTCACCCCGTGGAGACTTGAATTCATGGATATTTTTTATCCGGTAGGAGACACAAAGGAGGTACTTTGTGTCTCCTACCAGAACCGCTGCCAGTCATCAAATTATTGGCTTAGGAATGCGACAAAAACTAAAACATCCATGAATTCAAGTCTCCATGGGGTGACAAATCGATAGAAAAAAAAAGTCATTTCGGAGGTGAACTATCCCTTAAACGTACATTTTTCATAAAAAGCGTAGTTTTTTTGCCAAGTATTTGGGGGGCCCACTTGCAGTATCCTCACGGCCCACCAGGTGGAGAATCCCTGGTGTAAACATGCTTCTCTTACCTGATGTGTCCGACCAGCTCGATGAACTTGTGGCTGGTGAAGTAGGCGGCCAGCTCTGCCGCGTGACTGAGCACAGAACACACACCAAACAACGTGGTGGTCCCCTTCAGGTCCTCTGAGGAAACACAAGACAACATTTAGAACGGTGGTTATCAAACCTTTTCATGTCAAGGACCCCCAAAATGATGTTTTGAAAAAAAAGCTAAAGTATAAAACACCTTCCTCATTTCATGGAACCCCAGTTTGTTATACAATAGGCCAGTGGGTTTTCAAACATTTTCATGTCAAGGACCCCCAAATTAATAAGTGTTTGGCCGCAGACCCCCATCTGAAAATATTTTGTGCCAGGGACCCCGATACAAGATTTGTTCAAACATTTTCCTTTTTAAATAGCCGATCTACAAGCTCACAACGTGTCACATTACGACATGTGAGCTTGTAGATTTGCTCTTTTCAAATAGCCAATGTATTTCAAAAGGTTTTTAAAATAGCAAAAATAGCCTACATCGCGACACGTTGTGAGCTTATAGATCGGCTATTTACTACTTTTGTGTGACACTGTTGTACAACAAAGTATGCCATTAATTTACGAAAAAATGTATGGCATTATATATCGTTGCTGCCCAACAGCATCGATATATAACAATACATTAAAACTTATATATATATATATATTAAAAAAAATCTTACCCAGATGCCAGTAGAGGAAGGTGAACACGTATCCATATCCAAAGCCCATGAACCAGGCCACAAACAGCACAGAGCTGTAGCGCACGCTGCACAGCAGCCTCAAGAGGTCGCTGTAGTGGAACTCCTGATCCGTCGTGTCCGCAGAAAAAGAAGCGCCTGATTCCGGAGACCCGTCCCCTTCCTCCTCTGTGGCTCTGCCCTCCTGTAACTCCTCCTGCAGACAGGAATGGAACCGTTGTTTCAACTACATTAACGTGTTTTAATTGAAAACATGACATTTGTCGATATTTGATTTAATGTAAATACAAATGTGATAAACTTGATTAAATATATATTTATAACTATATATAATTTCTTTTTTTACTCGTTTCTCTTGATTATCCCATTAAGACCGGGAATGCATCTGTGTCATTTTAAGATTTCTTTGGCTATTCAAAAATAGCAGATCTACAAGCTCATAGCGCGGCACCGAGTGCCGCACTACGAGCTTGCTATTTTTGGAAAACTCCAAATCTTTACAAATGTCTTCTAAATCAGTTTTCTGAAAAACCCTATGTTGCTATATCAGTGGTTCTCCAATTTTTTCATGTCAAGGAAGGACCCCCAAAATCTTATGTATTTGGCCGCCGACAAAATATGTGTTGTTCCAGGGAACAACACTTCCAGTTGTCCCCCCAGAAGGAAAGATTTGAGTACAAAATGTTGTTTAACCCATTGAGGCCTGAGGTTCCGATTCTGCAAAATGTCTTCTAAATCTTAACAGTTTTCTGAAAAACGTATGTTTCTATATCAGTGGTTTTCAAACTTTTTCATGTCAAGGACCCCCAGAATGATATGTATTTGGCCGCGGACCCCCATCTCAAAATATTTGGTTCCAGGGATCCCCATGCAAAGATTTGAGTTAATGTTTGCTTTAAAATAATATATATATTCAAAGATTTGCTACACATTTTCACGATTTAAAAAAAATAGCAGATCTACAAGCTCATAGCACGGCATTCGGTGCCGTGCTATGAGCTTGTAGATCTGCTATTTTTGAATAGCCAAAGAAATCTTAAAATGACACATGAGATGCTTTCCCCGGTCTTAATGGATAAAACAATTACTTGAAAAATGAAGTGACAAAATAATCAATATTTGCGAGGCCATACCTGCCGATATTCCCCGTCCCCTTTGTCGAAGTAGAACTGCGTGGCCACCACCAGGGCGACGCCCATCAGCACCCCGAACACGATGAAGGCCACCTGGTAGTTGTGGAGGCGGTACTCTGGCAGGACGCACCCCACGCCGTCTATGGCGACCGTGACATGGGTGTGGTCTATCCAGATGCCCACCAGCAGCATGGCCACGCCCCATCCCAGCGAGCCCCACATCCGCTGCAGGCCGTAGCGGTCACGGTGTGCTCCCAGGTTCTGCAGCGTCACCGTGTCCACGATGGTCACCGCCGGCGCGCTGAAGAACTCACCTATGATTTTGATACGGTAATGATTAAGGCCCCTACATGCTACCGTCTAATGTCAGAACAAAGTTCTTATGGGGTAGGTAGGTTATAACTAGAAAATGACGTCAATAAGAAGTTCTAATGGTCGGTCTCAGAACTTTTTTTTTTTTGGTCACTCTTGCACACAGAGTGACCAATTACTGCATACATGGGCAACTGGCGGCCGGGGGACCACATGCGGCCCCCACCTTCACTTGTGCCATTGACGTGTTTCACGTGTTTTTGAAAATATATATTTTTTTTCTTTTTTTGGGGGGGGACGGGGGGGGGACGTTATAGATATCATTATTTGAAGATTTGCTGATCCATTCACTTCTTGTTTAACTTATTACTTAAAAAGGCTTTATCTCAGCTCCTGTGTACTTTTTTTTTTACTATGTATTTTTGGCCCAGACATGTTATTTTCAAAGGCAGACAATTAAGGTCAACTAGGTCGTGATTTGTGAAACCACACAGTGCAACCCTCAGTGATTAGCAACCACCAGGGGATCGATCATACTGGAGATAAATATTCTGTGACTACTTCAAAATCTAAGATAAGAAAAATCTCTGGCACTGGGACAACACAGCCAGAAATAAGTCTGGCACTGATGTGGCCCGCAGGTTAATATCAGAATACTGATATATTATTGATTTCAGCTGTTACAATTCCAACCATGCAAACATGACCCGCTTTAATTACTTCAGTCTAAATTAGTAGCTTAACTCTTTCAGTGCCACAAGACGTCAAATACGTCATGAGGCCTGACGCCCCGTGTGCCACAAGACGTCAAATACGTCATGAAAAAAAAAAACATGGGAAAAACATGTTCAGAACCCAAGATATGATGATTTGAAGATTTGCTGCTCCATTCACTTCTTGTTTAACTTTTTACTGAAAAAGGCTGTATCTCGGCTCCTAAGCACTTTTTTTTTTACAATTAATTTTGGTTGTGGCACTCAGAACCAAAATTCCATAAATAAGCATGGCACTGAAAGAGTTGACTAGTATTAAAATTCTATTGTCTTTTTTACGTCCAATGTATTTGTATTTAAGTTCATAAGGGTTAACTTAAGTATGACTAAATGCATTTGAAATTAAATAAGAATGTTACTTTTCAAGATTCTAATCAAAAATAGCAAAACAATATTCTGGATTCCAATTCCAAAATAGCAAAAATAGCTGATCTACAAGCTCAAAACGACGCGTTTTGAGCTTGTAGATCGGTGTGGAAATATAGTGGCCCCCTCCATCATCAAAGTTGCCCTCCCCTGAATTACTGTCTTTACTGTCCAAACTAGTTTGGACGGTTCGTACGGTCTCTACAAACCTCTGAAATCCCTAGTAGTGACCATGGATAAACACAAACTGTCGCAAGAAATAGCGAAACCTCCATACCTCCGTGACAAATGTCCCTCACGGCGCGTCGGAACGATATCCAGGTATTAAAATAACCACTCTTGGTGTACACAAATGCTCCAGCGTCTCAAGACAGAGCAAGCTACACAGGTGTGATAAATTCAATCAGATTACTGGGGGGGGGGGGGGGGGTCTATCTCTCAAAACAGTTCAGTTGGCAGTAGATACACTTGTCTGTCAGAAAGGTTCTGACGTTGGATGCATTTTTTGTACCATTACACATGATGGGAGGAAGGATAGTTCACCCCCAACATGACTTTTTTATCGATTAGTCACCCCATGGTTTCTTTTTGGTCGCATTTCTAAGCCAATAATTTGATGACCGGCAGCGGTTCAGCTAGGAGACACAAAGAGTCTCCTTTGTGTCTCCTACCGGAACAGCTGCCTACCGGTCCACTGGTCATCAAATTATTGGCTTAGGAATGCGACAAAAACAAAAAAATATCCCTGAATTCAAGTCTCCATGGGGTAACTAATCGATAGAAAAAAGTAATGTTTTTAGGTGAACTATCCCTTTAACACATTCCCTGCCAGAGGGTTTTTTTTATTTTACTTCCCCCAGTGCCAGTGTTTAAATTTTGAATTTTTAGGAGCCGAGATACAGGATTTTAAAGTAATAAGTTAACCAAGGAGTGAATGGAGCTAGAAATCTTTGGATCGTGATATCTCTGGTTCTGTGTGGATAAATTGAAAAAAAAAAAGACAAAAAAAAAAAAAAAAAAAAACTTTTTTTTTTTTTTTTTTTGGAAAACGGTTATACTCGTGGATGGATTTTTTTGGCAGTAAACGGGTGTATTTTTCATCAACGGTTATACTCGTGATTGGCAGGCAAAGTGTTAAGTCAGAGGGTTCTCAACCGACACTGTGAGGATACTGCAAGTGGACTGATCAAAAAGCTCACAATGCGTCTCGTTTTATTGTGAGCAATTTTTGGCTAATGTTCCCCCCAGAATATGGATGCTTGCTTGGGGTTTAAGTGGTCGTTAATGAGCATCCTTACCCACGATGATGACCAGCAGAATGAGCAGGAAGATGTTCTCCACCTGGCTCTGGTTGTAGATGATCTGGTACTCTTTGGGTCTGGTTGGAGCAGGAGAGGTGGTGCTGACGGTGGTGCTGCTGGGCGGAGGAGCGTGTGTGGTGGTGTTGATGGTGGATGAGTTGGTGGAGTTGTAGTTGAATATCTCTGCAGGGTGGGTGCTGTTAGGGCTGTCATGATTACAAATTTAAGTTGCCGATTAATTGTCGCTCAAATAATTGCGAGAGTTTTAAGCATATTTTGTTTATCGCAATAATATTGTCAATGCTTAAGTATTTAGGGGGACATTTACGTGAAATTTTGATATTGTCCCATCAATACTGTATTGTCTCTTTATTATGTTTTTTTTAAACAGTGTATTTTCGCCCCCAAACGCAATAGCACATAGGCTCGTGCCTATGTTGCCTATGCCAGTGGTTCTCAAAGTGGGGGTCCCCAGCAAAATGTGTTACATACTGTTATTACAGCATCACACTCATTTTAACCACTTTATCCATTTATACGTTGACTATTCAAAAATAGCAGATCTTCAAGCTCACATGAGAGAGAGTTCTGAGTGTGAGCGTGCTGTATTAATTAATGTATCAATTAATGTAAATATAACATAAATTATGTATATATTTACGGTATATGATTTTTTATACATATATTATTCTTTTCATTTGAATTGTGTTGCAAACACTGTACCTTATTTCTTATTTATTTCCTTTTTCAAACTGAGCCAGGGGTAGGGCTCGATAAGCATTATGCTTCTCCCTGTCCCCTTTTCCAGCTTCTTGGACACTTCATGTATACGAACTTGTGCCTTGGACCTCCTTTTTTCTTGTGATTATGACTTTTCAAATTTGCATTAATACACTTGTATATATGTATCTTTTCTGTTGTCCAAAAGAGCTGGAAATAAACTGAACTGAACAGTGCTTGTATATCTGCTATTTTGAAGAAAAACTAATGACATGAAAAGGTTTGAGAACCACTGGCTTCTGCCTTAACACCGCCATGGTCCTACCTGTGTGCATCACTAACCTTGGAGAAGTTGTTGCATAAATGGTGCTGTTGGATGTTTTGATGGTTGTGTTGGACGTTCTGACGGTGGCATTCATCGTGTCGGTGTCGTTAACACTCCTCTCCATCCTCCGGCGTTCGCGGTTCGAATCCCAAAACCCCGCCAGGACCAGAGGCAGGTGGGGAAGATCCTCCGCACTGCGGCCGCGTCGGCTGTGATTGGTGGAGCTGTCGCTAGGCAACGTTTCGTTCATGGAGGGAAGCGGGGGGGTGGTGGTGGTGGTGGTGGTGGTGGTGGTGGTGGTGGTGGTGGTGGTGGTGGTGGCGGCGGCGGCGGGCGGGGGCAGGGGCGGGGCGGCAGTGGTGAGAGAAGCCCCGCCCCCCTTCTCCATGCAGCTCATCTCGGCCGGTTTGACGAATCCGATGCCGCAGTTGAACACCAGCCAGCACAGCACGGAGAAGAGCAGAACCGCCTTGCCTTGAGGGGTGAAACACTTCATTCATTTAATCGATTATAACAAATCATTGATTTTAACTAGTTGTGAAACAGTTCATCTAATTCAGTGGTTCTCTACCTGAACTGGTGGTCCACGAGGGTATTTGCAAGTGGGCCCCCAAATAATTAGCAAAATACCAAGATTGTAATCACAATATAACGCTAATATTGTATATAATAATAATATCAAACATTTATTTTAACCCTTGAAAGGCGTTTTCATAGTGATCAGGGGTGCAATGCTGATGGGACGGCCTTGCACGGCGTGCAGGAACCTATTTGAACAGGAGCACGTGCAGGCACACGCATAGATTTAAAACAACTTTAAACTCGATGAAGTATCGGATTTAAATTCACACCTCAACAAAGTTTACAAAGGCTCCCGACTCACACCAGGTACATGAACATAGGAATGAGCCTAGATGCATATCAATTGTCCATTCTGTGACCATAGTGTAGGTGTTAAGCGACGTGCGCGTCACGTCATGAAAATACAGTGCAAGCACATCCCAAATGAGCATAGCAACACTGATAGTGATACCAATAGGACGTTTAAGGATAGATAGATAGATAGATAGATAGATAGATAGATAGATAGATAGATAGATAGATAGATAGATAGATAGATAGATAGATAGATAGATAGATAGATAGATAAATTGAAAAACTAATCAACAGAATAAATCGACAGCTGCAGCCACTACTTGCCTTTCTTGAAACGGTCAGCCACCACTCCCCAGAAGGGGGCGCTACAGAACTCGATGAAGTATCGGATCCCGACCAGGAGCCCGCTGCGGCTGGGCGACATGCCCAGCTGTTTGGGAGGCAAGGAACATTATTTTGTAAAGCACATTTCAACAAGGTTTACATGAAACAACAAGCATCAAAGACCAGCTGTAATGGTTTATTGCAACCTTTATTTTGAAAAGTGTCTAGTAAAACAGAGGCTGGTTGTGTCTCAGCCAATCACAGTTTCAGCCGACCACCCCATGTCCTCAGGTTATGGGATCTAAATGCAATGATACTGCCTTGTGTCGGCACTCGCTTTGACGTGAGGCTGAGAGAGAAAGAGTGAAGCGTGTTTATGTTTAATACACTTCTCTGCTGTCGGGCAGAAACCAGCTAACTACAAAATGTTCATTTTTCAGAAAAAAAGTGGAGTTAGGAGGTTTTGTTCATCAAGAACTGCTGAATGGACCTCCAAGCTCACAATGAGGTTGGAGGTCAAAAGGGTCAAAAGGGGGTGGAGCCTGGAGTCAGCAAAACTAGCTAACTCCACCCCCCTTTCGTGGAGATAGCTGGTTTAGCAGAACATTTGAGGATTCAATGGAGTTAGCTGGTTTTGTCAGAAGCGCTTTTTAATACTTTTCATTGGTTCAATATTTGTTTTACCAACACACAGACGTAAAGGGTGTTCAATAGCACTGTTTTATGGAAGAAAAAAAATGCAAAAGCGTCAAAATGGAGTTAGCTTAGTTAGTTAGTTTCTGCCCGACAGCAACGACTTGTAAGTTGCCCTGGATAAGAGCTTCAGCTAAATGTCTAAATTGTAGATCATCGCTGTCGGGTAGAAACCCTGTATGTCCAAAACCATGACTTTTCAGGAAATGAAAAAACAAAACAAAAACTGTGTGCTAATAGATCCAATGTAGTTATTATTTAGCCAAAGCTCTTGTTAATAATTTTCATTAGTTCAATATTTATCAAACCCACAGACAGATGACACTTGCACTTTAAAAAAAACGTATAATAATCAAAACTAGCAGATGTACAACTAGATCTAATTTTGTGTGACACTGTTGTATTAGCCTGGGATCCAGCCTGATTCACTACGTTCGGCGGATTTTTTTTCTCACTTCGCTTCCAGTCTGGCCAGCCTTCTATTTGACTCGTATTTCAGAACGTCATCGGTTACGTAGGCGACGTCGTTGCTGATTGGATGTTGTTCTAACGAATCAGAGTAGGGTTAGGGTATCTACACACTGGTGTTTTTGTCCCGCCCCGCAGAAAAAAAGTTTAAATATGGAGATACAAGGTTTCGACATTGTAAATTGTACCTGTTTGTAGTAAACGGCCAGCAGGGGGTGCAGTGAGCCGTACGCAGCGTAGAAGAACAGATAGAACACTTTGGACACCAGCAGACGACTGTTGACGCGCAAACACACCCGCTCACAGCAGTCCATGGAGGGGGCGGTGGGGGGAGGGGCCTCTGGAGGGGGCGTGGCCGACATGTCCGAAGGGGGCGGCGGCTCTGACGTGTGTGCGTGGAGCTCCAGGGACAGGGTGTTGAAGGGTTCGGACAGGATGTACTTCCTCTTGGCTTCCTCCTCATCCTCGGTCAGGATGCACACCTTGTCGTCAGACGACATGTCTGGGAGAAATCAAAATAATCAATTTTAGTCAAATATAAAAAGAAGAAAAGATTTCTCTCAAAATCGATTTTGAGGGAAATCTTTTGACATTTTGATTTATTATTATTATTTCATTTATTTATAAAAAAATGTAGAGAGAAAATCAGACCTACAAATACAAGCTTGTAGATGGGCTACTTTCGCGTGACACTGTTGGATGACGTTTCTGACTAGGCGCCGGTATACAAGTTAGACTGCCTAGTTTACACTGAACACGAACACGATAACCAAAACTATATAAAAAGCCTATGTGGTTTTGAGAGAAAACATTTGGATTTATTATTATTATTATTTCATTTATTTGTTCCAAATTTGGCAAAAATAGCGAGAAAAGCAGACCTACAATTCAAGCTTGTAGCTATAACTATATAATTAGCCTATGTGAGTGTCCACATTGATAAACGACACGTTCTGTAAACCAGAGGTTCTCAAACTTTTTCATATCAAGGACCCCCAAATTCATATATAGCCTATTTAGCTATGGACCCACATCTGAAAATACGTTGTGCTAGCGATCCCCAAAAGAAAAGATATGTTTAAAAAGATTCCTAAATTTTTCAACCCAAAAAGAAATAAATAAATAGCAGACTTACAAGCTCACAACGTGTTCCATTGATGCATTGTGAGCTTGTGCGTCTGCTATTTTTGAATATAAAATGGGGTTAAAGTGGTTAAACTGATTCTGATGCTACAGCATTAACCAACTTTAGCTGGGGGACCCCCTGAAACCCCCTCATGGGGATCCACGGGACCCCACTTTGAGAACCAATGTCTTAAAGGACCTGCACAATGCGTCCCGAGATTGTGCTTGTAGATTGGATATTTTCAAATACCTGAAAAACAAAACAGGGCTTAACCACTTATACCCTAATATTTCTTCTATATCTTCACTGAAAACAGCCGACCAACAAGCTCTTGTAGATCCGCTATTTTGATAAAAATGTATATCAAATATCTAAATACTACATCAAGCAACTTAAAAACTGTCCGGGGTGCTCCTAAAAGCGAGTAGACGATGTGAAAATATCCCTTTATGTTCATTTATGCTGCGGACCCCCTGGAACCCCCACAATGACCCCTTTGAGAACCAGTGCGCTCAAACCAGACTTATCAGCAGAGGGAAACTAAGTGACCTACAGTACGTTCCTCTACAACCTTTGTACTGAATGACAGCAACTGTGCATGAAAGATAGTAACTGACATACATGATTTAAATATGTAAATTGCATAGTCTTTACAAAGGGCACTTTCTCCTATGAAGGCAACCGGACAGGTGTGTGTGTGTGTGTGTGTGTGTGTGTGTGTGTGTGTGTGTGTGTGTGTGTGTGTGTGTGTGTGTGTGTGTGTGTGTGTGTGTGTGTGTGTGAAACAGGTTCTACAAGCTTTCCAATGAAACAGACACGTTTCACTCATAGATTCAGCCTGAGCTGAACTAAAATAAGCAGTGGTGTAAAGTAACTAAGTATATCTACTTTATTAAGTACTGTACTTAAGTACAATTTTCAGGTATTTTTTACTTTACTGGAGTATTTCCAGTTTTCTATATTTTTTACTTCTACTCCACTACATGTCAGAGGCAAATACTGTACTTTTACTCCAATACAGTTATTTGAAAACTTTAGTTACTAGTTACTATGCAGATATAAATTATTATATTATAAAACATACATTAACCACTTCAGCCCTATTGTATACATTGGCTATTTGAAAATAGCTGATCTACAAGCTCACAACGTTGTGAGCTTGTAGATATGCTATTTTCAAACATTTTAGTACTTTTACTTTTGGTACTTTAAGTACATTTTTATACCAATACTTTTGTACTTTTACTCAAGTAAATTTATAATTCCAGACTTTTGCTTGAAAGAGATAGAGCAGTATTGATACTTTTACTTAAAGTAAAAAAATGTGAGTGGCCTACTTTTTCCACCACTGAAAATAACAACCAAATAATCAATAGGATTCTTCCGGTCAACAGACAACAGACAAAGACACAGCATCACGTCATCATATCATGAGATGAATCCAGACTTATTATAGACTTCATAAAGACATGACGCGTCTGGCGGGACGGGCTGACATCATCAATCATCATTTACACAGTGGTGGAAGAAGTACTCAGAGAATTTACGTTAAGTAAAAGTAGCAATACCACAATATAAAAATACTCTGTTACAAGTAAAAGGCCTGTGTTCAAAATGGTACTTGAGTAAAACTGTTTGCATTTATTGTAAAAGCACCAAAGTATTGGCATCAAAATATACTTAAAGTACTAAAAGTAAAAGTACTGAAATGTAAAAAATATAGAATAATAATAATAATAGCAGATGCAACGCTTTGTGAGCTTGTAGATCGGCTATTTTCAAATAGCCTATGTATAAAATAGGGCTGAAGTGGTTAATGTATGTTTCATAATATAATAATGTATATCTGATTCTGCAAAGTACTAACGTTTTCAAATAACTGCATTAGAGTAAAATTACAATATTTGCCTCTGACATGTGGAGTAGAAGTAAAAGTATAGAAAACTGGAAATACTCCAGTAAAGAAAACATACCTCAAAATTGTACTTAAGTACAGTACTTGAGTAAATGTACTTAGTTACTTTACACCACTGACATTCACATCGTTATCATATGCGGAAGTAACGTTGTAACGCCAAAGTAACGCTGTAAACCAGCTCCAAGCAGGACGAAAACAACACGATCCAATGAATTAAAACGTATAACTTATTTATAATCCTGTATATCTAATTAAAAAATTGAATTAAAACGCATAACTTATGTATTCTCCTTCATGGCGAATAAACAAAGCCAACAAAGCCTCTCTCTTATGTTAGCCCTGAAACATGACCGTCATATCATGACAGTCATGGAACCACTTGTTCCTGGTTTGAAAATATGTTACATTTACAACCACTAAATCTAAATAAACGTTCAGATTTCAAATATAAAGTGCTTACCCCCAAGCCACTGATGTAACAAGTTAAAGCGCCTGGGTCTAAATACCCGTATCTTCCGTATTGTTCAATAAAAAGCATTTTAATCCGATTGGTGGCCATTTTCTCCGAATTTTCTCCATATACTTTCAACTACACGCCCCTATCGGTTGGGAGGTGTATTGCACTGTGATACATTATACAATAATAATAATAATAAATTAAAATGGTCGCCGATTGGATTAAAATGCTTTTTATTGAACAATACGGAAGACACGGGTGCTTACACCAGGCCGCTTTAAGTTGTTACATCCATGGCTTTAGGGTAAGCACTTCATATTTGAAATCTGAACGTGTATGTAGATGTAGCGGTTGTAAATGTAAAATATTCTCAAACCAAGAACAAGTGGTTCCATGACGCTTGTGACAGACGAGCGTCATGTGAACCATAGCTACTCTCTTGTCAAAACAACGATGCTTTTGACGCGATCGCGCACGCGCTCACATACACACACACACACACACACACACACACACACACGCGCGCTGCCTAGAATAAACATCATAATGAAAACGGTAACACGCGAATACAATAAAAACACACAAACACACAGATCCCAAAGGTACAGCAAAGCGCGCATGTGGTCGTTTCCTCACCTGCTCAGCTTTCAACTCCTTTTATTTAAAATTACATTAAAACTAGGATGACGTCGCACTTTGTCAGATCATCCCATAATGTCCAAAACAACGTCCCCCGTGAATAAGTGTTCCAATAAAGAATCAGATCGATGGATCCATGATCAATGTGTGTGGACGCGTTGCGGGTTGGTCTCTGTGCTGCTGTGTGCTGTGCTGCTGAAACAGGACATTCCACCTGCGTGCTGCCTCTGCACGCCTGCGCGCCAGCAAGGACGATACAAAAGAAAATGAAGGATGAGACAGAAACGTAGCAAGGATTATGAAAACAAAAAATGAAGGATGAGACAGATACGTAGATGACACTAGCCTGATTATCAGCCTGAAGCTGAGCTCACTCAGAGAGTGGGCGGGGTCTATGGTCTGGAACCAGGCTAAGATGACACGGGAACGTCACGTTGTTGGGAGCGTTGGGAGTGCACGCCTATTGTTTCCCATATGGGTTGGGACCGGACGGGACCCGTTTTGGGGTCGCGGACCCATTTTTATGGGCCGTAATAGCCTAAATATTTTTTTACGTTTCCTGCAATTATAACAAAAATAGCAAATATAATTTTCATTAAAAAAAAACATTTAATTTCAAAAGAATTAAGTAGCCTATACTTTAACGTTTCCTGCAAAAAAAAAAAAAAAGGTTAAAATAGCAGATCTACAAGCTCAAGTGTCACATGGCGATGCATTATTATTGTGAGCTATTTTCACTATTACATAGGGCTTAAGTCTCAAGATGAGAAGTTTGGGAACCCCAATCCATGATGATGGTTGGACCAGAACGCTTATCCAACTGATATGCCCATATATAGGCATATAAGGAGATTAAGTTGTGCAGAACAGCAGATCCGACCGCATTGGGGTTGCCCATATACGGTCATGTGAATATGTGGGCCCGAGTCGGTTCTGGACAACTGGATCTCCATATAGCTATGCCTATGGGCCGCCCGACCGACTTCAAGCTTGGCACACGCATCGCGCAAACTTGCCCATATATGGGTATATCTATAGATATGCCCATATATGGGCATATAGTGATGACTTCAGGGATCTCCATAAATGGCCATAAAAGGGACACAGGCAGACAGACTGGTACAACAGGGACTCTGACAAACAGGTACTTGATATATTACATAAGGTGGGGCATGCATTCCCTATTTGCATCGTTCCCGAGTGCACTGGTCAAGTACTATATCATTTTATTATCTAAAGAACAGAGTAAGTTTCTGCCCAGTCAGACACGGTGCTGATGTCTTTTAATATTTAATATATGACAACACACTATAAATGAAATAATAAAATAAATAAAGCGGATCATGATAAAGTGAATTCACAGACCCATTTGATACCATTTTGTTTTATGCCTGGGACCCCATTAATCACCAGTGCATATTTAACTCTGTGAGTTATAGACGTGTAAGGGTCTGTTTAGACCCCCGATTGTCCCCGGACCAGACGTTGATAAATAGTGCAGCACCTTTAAAGGAGTGTGCATTGCTCAACGGCACCATCTGGTGGTTTTGGTCTCAAATAACATCAGAGAAGTACAGAAAAGGACAAGAAAAATTTATTAACAGTTAACACGCCAGAACACACACACGCGCACGCACGCACTGCATGCACACATAGTCAAGTCAAGTCAAGTCAATTTTATTTATAAAGCACATTTAAAAACAACCAGGTTGACTAAAGTGCTGTACAGCATGATAAAAACAACATAGAAAATAAATAAACAGCATTTCAAAAACATTTCAAAAACAGCTTGTTAAAACAATGACAGAGACAGACCACAAGATAAGAATATGGGGGAGGGGGGGGGTACATATGGGGTGCAGACTAGATGGAGAAACATCTAGGGTGGATCAAAAGCTAAGGAGAAGAGGTGTGTTTTGAGTCGGGATTTGAAAGTGTCCAGGGAGGGGGCGAACCTAACAGTGGATGGAAGGCTGTTCCACAGATTTGGGCCAGCCACCACGGAAAAGGCTCGGTCGCCTTTATGCCTCAACGGCGACCAAGCCTTTTCCGTGGCTGTAGTGGCCGTCCCTTTTATGGCCATGGTGGAAAGTAGGGGAGAATGGGATTAAAAGTAACACTATTTACATTTTCCTCCATAATTCACAGAATACATTACATTACATTAGGCTACAGTCATTTAGCAGACGCTTTTATCCAAAGCGACTTACAATATTTTCAAGTGCATTCAACATAGGTAGGCAAGTCTTAAGTGCATTATCTTCTAAAACAAGCAACTAAGAGCATACCTTGCACTAAGGTAAAAAGTGCAATATATCAGCCACCTACTTTCTTAAACAGATGAGACAAATAGGAAAATCAAATGAGCAAGAGCTAAAACAAATAACAAATAAGTGTATCAAATAAACACGATCCAATAAAACAAGAGCTCATACAAATAATTGACAGCAAGTAGGCAAGGCTAAGAGGAAGGGTCAGGGTACTTGAAATATACTAGTCAGCTGTTGTTTTAAGAAACATACAGTATATATGTGAGCCATAATTACTAATACCATTTATAAGCTTTCACTAGTAAGTACAAGGTTAGATTTTAGGGTTAAGGTTAGGTTTAGGCATAGTTTTTTCTTGGTATATTGCTGAAGCGTTACGGAGTAAGTTGCCTACAATCAAGAACAAAGACCTGGCAATCACAGAAACGACTGGCCAATCACAGAATGGCGTGTGCACCATCAGAATGCTGACCAATCAGAATCGACCACATCACTGTGATGTCAGAGCACTGGCTATACTTACATGCCTCAGACCTTTGACACCAAGGATATGTGTGGATCCGGGACTGATGGAGCCTTCCTGTGGTCAGAGTTGCTGTATTGATATGTCTCAAATCGAGGTCACCTTTGACACCAACGGTATGTCTCCATCGGCACCAAGGGTATGTCTAGACCGAGGACTGATGGAGCCTTCCTGTGGTCAGAGTTGCTGTATTGATATTGATATGTCTCAAATCGAGGTCACCTGCGACCCCAACGGTATGTCTCCACAGAGGACCGATGGAGCCTTCCCGTCATCAGAGTTACTGCAGTGCCCGTTGTGTCTCCTGTGGCACGCACTGGACCGTTTCCCGGACATCGCGACCTGCCGCCACCGGTCGTGTGTGGACTGCCTGCGCCAGTACCTGCGCACCGAGATCTCCGAGTCCCGGGTCAACATCACCTGCCCCGAGTGCTCAAAGCGCTTCAACCCGCAAGATATCCGGAAGCTCGCGGAGAAGTACGAGGAGTTCAGGAGGCACCTGGCGGCCGAACCGGACTGCCGCTGGTGCCCCGCACCCGACTGTGGCTACGCAACCGCACAGTCGGGCAATAACGGCGTCGTTATTGACCTCGGCGAGGGCTGCGGCACAGAGTTCTGCTACCACTGCAAGAGACGATGGCATCCCAACCAGACGTGTGATGCAGCAGCAGGGGAGCCAGAGGAAATGGGTGAAGCCGCGGCTGACGACATCAGTCTATATCCCGGCTGCGCGTCCTACATCAGCAAGAGGAACGACGAGAGCTGCAATCACATGACGTGCACGGTCTGAGGCTGTGAGTTCTGCTGGCTGTGCATGAAGGGGTTATTGCCTGCCAGCATGCACTACTTCTCGTCAGGCTGTACCTACTACTATGGCAAGAAGACATTGAGCAGAGAAATACGGATTTTGTGGCAGCTGAGCATGTTAACGTGCGCCCCCGTGGGCATCCCCCTTGTTGCCGGCATCGCCGTCCTCACTGTTATCATCCCCATCCTCACTATTATCATCGCCAGTCTGCTTCAAAAAGTGCCTCCCGATCTATAGTGACGTAAACAAAGGCAGACTGCACCCATAGCGACGCAAACAAAGGCAGACTGCACCCATAGCGACGCAAACAAAGGCAGACTGCACCCATAGCGATGCAAACAAAGCAGACTGCACCCCTTAGCAACCTAAACAAAGCCGACTGCACCCCGTAGCAACCTAAACAAAGCAGACTGCACTCCTTAGGCAGAATGCCCTCATTGACCAATCAGAATCGACCATGTCAGAGTGATGTCATAGCACTGGGTGGTATATATTCTCTCCCGGGAGAAGAGTCCTTAGATTAGTGTTAATTCACAGTGGTTGGCGTATATTGAAACTCAAGATGACGATGTTTGACATAGTGTTCGGCATTGGCACCGCAGCAATGGCGGTAACGCTAGCACTTCGGATCGGGTACGATTTGCAGACGAGACAACAACAGAAACCCGTTGACCCGTTACTGAAGGCCATGGAGGAAGTGAAGAAGGAGCACACTTGGGAGGATCTCGAGTTTAACGTCATGGAGGAACAAAGGATGGAGAAGGAGAGGATGAAGAAGGAGAGGAAGACTGAAATTTGGTGGAGGAAGAAGAAGAGAGGGCGACCAGAGAAGGTCGCAATCCCGTCTATGGGAAAGCTGGTTGGAGAACAGGACAGCAAGTAGTGGAAGAAGGAAATGAAGAGAAAAGGAACTCCCTGGTGATTGCAGCCTCTTCTTAAGGAGGAGGAAGTGAGGAGGGCCTCTAGCTGCTCTCTGCAGAAGCAGAAGCAGCAGCAGAATGATGAATGAAGACCATTGAAGACAATACAATAATAATACAAATAAGCAAAACAAGAGTACAAGAAAAGAGAAAAAGGAGAGCATGACAGACAGTTCTTTTATACCTATATATGGAGGTCCCCAACTCCCTCAAGCTGATTGGTTGAACTTGACACACTTGCCCATATATGGACATGGCCAAAAATCTCTGCGAACGTCATTTTCACCTATATACAGTATGGAGATCTCTCCCAAGTTTGTGCGTCATCATAGACTGGCCTCCACTCTTCATTACTGGTTTACCAAAGCAACCACCGGTTTTACCTTAGCAACCACCGGGTTTTCCATAACCACTTAATTTACCCTAGCTAGTAACCACCTTTCACACTCTAGCAACCGCCTAGTAGAAACTAGCAACTGTCTATACCCAATAGCAACCACTGTTTTACCATAACACCCTAGCAACCACCTTTCATACCATAGCAACCACTTGTTTTACCTGTTTTACCCTAGAAACCAACTTTCAACCCAAACAATAAATAACAGCATCACATGGATGCACCTGGGACGTATCATCAGTGTTGTAG
Organism: Gymnoscopelus braueri; assembly: GCF_963280865.1. NCBI lineage: Eukaryota > Metazoa > Chordata > Actinopteri > Myctophiformes > Myctophidae > Gymnoscopelus > Gymnoscopelus braueri. The sequence continues at coordinate 3,853,847 of NC_137608.1, forward strand.
CCTGGGGTCGACGGGTGTTTCGGGTCTCGCAACAACATACAACCTCGGCCCGGGTGACCAAGCCGGGGTTGATCAAGCCCCGTCTTACGTCCCAGTAGCTACCCACGGTCAGTCCTCTTAGGGAAAGACAGGGCCACTCAATCCGCTTCTCCGGGAACTCTGCCGGGACTGGGGAGAGGAGAGGCTCTGGCACGTGGAGGGACTAGGCTCTGTGGGTGACCTCCTGGCCGGGCTCCTCCTTCGTCTCACGAGGTCCAAGACCTGAGCGTTGCACCACACTCCCCCCGTTCCAAACATTTCCTTCTGGCGTGATGGTTTCTTGGGCCGTGGTGGTACTGCAGGCTTGCTTGAATGGCCCTCCTAAAGGCCTCACCGTGGTGTTTAGAGTTTAGAGTGTTTAGAGTGTTGATAGTGCTATTAGTGTTAACACTAATAGCACTATCAACACTCTAAACACTAATACTTCTTAACCAAGGGCCCAGCATCCGCCTTTGAAATTGAGTCTATATGGGAAGTCACAGTTCATACGAATGGCCTGTAGTTTCTAGAGTTTACAATGACTCAGACATAACCATATATAGCGTTCACTATGACTCAGACATAACCATATTTAGAGTTCACTATGACTCAGACATAACCATATTTAGAGTTCACTATGACTCAGACATAACCATATATAGAGTTCACTATGACTCAGACATAACCATATTTAGAGTTCACTATGACTCAGACATAACCATATATATAGAGTTCACTATGACTCAGACATAACCATATATAGAGGTCACTATGACTCAGACATAACCATATATAGAGTTCACTATGACTCAGACATAACCATATATAGAGTTCACTATGACTCAGACATAACCATATTTAGAGTTCATTATGACTCAGACATAACCATATAGAGTTCACTATCACTCAGACATAACCATATTTACAGTTCACTATGACTCAGACATAACCATATATAGAGTTAACTATGACTCAGTTCACTATGACTCAGACATAACCATATATAGAGTTTACCTTGACTCAGACATAACCAAATATAGAGTTCACTATGACTCAGTTCACTATGACTCAGGCATAACCATATATAGAGTTTACCTTCACTCAGACATAACCAAATATAGAGTTCACTATGACTCAGTTCACTATGGCTCAGACATAACCATATATAGAGTTTACATTGACTCAGACATAACCAAATATAGTAATATATAAATAAAATATATATAAAATATAGTTCCCACTGCAGCAACACCCATATATGGTGTGTGTCATGTTGACTGTGATAGCATGAGATCAGACCCAGTTTGGTGCAGATTGGAGCAACGTGCACCTGTGGCACCCTGATGTGGCCCCTGGTGTGACTATTATCATGGCAGACCCCTGAACAGTGTTTGTGCCAAGTTAGGTGCGGATTGGAGCAATGGTGCACCTGTGGCACCCGAGGCCCCTGATGTGGCCCCCTAGTGAGACTATTGTCATGGCAGACACCTGAACAGTGTTTATGCCAAGTTTGGTGCAGACTGGAGCCACGGTAACCTGACGCTTCCAGATCCAAAGAAGCTTTCGTCACATTTGAGAAACTAGTTACTCAATACCGCCCCCATCTGGCAGAGTCAGGTTAGAGCCACGGTGCACCTGTAGAAAACCAGGGGCCCCCCGGGGTCTCTGATGTTGCTCCTAGGGGCCACACCCCTGGGGTGGCTATTCTGACTCGTGATTGTGCTAAGTTTGGTGCGGATCGGAGCAACGGTGTGCCTGGCACTGTCTCTGTTCCAGTATTATTATTTTCGTAATGTAACTTACGCCCTTACCATCAAGCACAAAGCAATATCTTATAAAATATCAATTCCTTGAAGCTTAATCTGTATAAATGTACAGTCTGCTTAAGTACAGACCGCCGCCCGTCCGGCCGGTGGGCGGGCGGACCTCTGACGTCACGCTCATGTCACCTTGACTGAGCCATAACCATATAAGGAGCTCCCAATGCAGCTACGCCTACGCCCAAATATGGAGTGTGTTGTCTTATCTCAATGTGTCATCATGGCATCAGGCACAAACAAATCAGTCAGCTCTATATATGGGCACAAAAGGGGGCATGCCAATATATGGACGTACATACTGATGACATCAGGGATCTCCATATATAAACATAAAAGGGACAAGGACTGACAGATACAGAGATCCCCATATATGGGCATATCAGAATGCCCATATATGGGCATATACTGATGACATCAGGGATCTCCATATATAGGCATAAAAGGGACAAGGACTGACAGATACAGATATCTCCATATATGGGCATATCAGTCAGATGACTATAGAGATGACTATAGCTGACTATTGTCTAATGTGTTCTTGGTAGCCTCGCGTAGCCAGACTATATCAATGTGTGGATATGAGTCTGGTGCTTCTGTGAGGAAGTTTTTTTCCCAAGGGGGCGGGATCAAAACAATGGCTCTGGACGCAATTGGTTAGACCTACAACCAACTACCAATTACAGTCTCCCATATTTGAATACTGGGCCCTGATTGGTCACACCAGACTTCGGGAGCAGGACTCTTTTTGCACTGGCAGATTCGTCTGGTCCCAGGCTAGGGGAATTGGAATTAGTCTCTCATTTCAGGTACCTTGGAGTCATTTTAGACTCAAACCTGACCTAAAGGAACATAAAAAAGTGATCTCATATTAAGAATACTGTTTCACAGTGGTCATTTGCTGGTGCCACAACCATCAAACCTGACTCCGCCTCCCCTAAGGGGATTTATTCATAGGAAGAGGGCCACAGGCTGTGGTACTAGGTCAGACTCCAGAGAGTCCACCACAGGCGGACCACCTTTGGACAAAATGTTCTCTCCATCAAAAGTTGTTCGGACTGGAACCGTCTCCCAGTTACCACATTCTCAGCATTCAATGGACAATTAAAACAGTGGTTGAAAGATGCAATGTTTTGCACACTAGGCTGCTTTTAGGGGTGCCAGGTAGCCGTGTACCTACCAGAGAGTAGGGTAGTCTAGCCTTTTTTGTTTAGCCAGGTGGTAGTGTATAGGAGCCGTACAAAGGACTCATTCACAATTCACATATTGTATTGCCAGGAGTAGGTTACAAAGAAAATATTGCATACCAAAGGAATCAACCATTCAATAACCACCATAACATAAATCATGTTTGTTGTATAGCATCACAAAACATGCAAAAGACCAAACACTCAATGATCAATGGTAGTGTAGCAGGGCGGTATGAATTAATCTATCTATATAGCCAACTACGCCACCTGGGGAGTTGCACCCCAGGAAATATGTATAATATAAATCAGGAAATATGTATAATATAAACTAACCGCCTGAACATAGATTACTCCTCACACAGGTTCGTTGGTACAATTAATTTAAAGGCAGAAACGGTGTTTATACAAAGTACAAAAAGCTTTATTGTAATATAAAAGTGTAATCTCATCAACAATAAAAGTAACACAACAGTTAATAAGCTAAAAACAACAGGCAATGCACTTAATGATAAAACCTAATTGCCTATAGGGCCAGTGCTGGGGGTTTAAGGGGGGGAACGAGCAGGCCGGCTGACCCAGAGGAGGGGCACCCCAATATGGAACAACTACTAAAAGGATTTCACACCAAGCACAGCAAAAGGGGGGGAGGATTACCACCAACCCAACTGGGCAGCCGTCACCTGCTCTCTCACACCGAGGAGTCCCCAGCCACAGGCCTGTAAGACAGAAAATACAGTTTAGGCAGTGCAGGGAAAATAGAGGTAACTGGATTATTTATAATAGTACTTGTATTAGGTGATAATATATATATATATAATATACTATAATAGGATGCCGTCTGTAGGCCTAGTCTCGCCAAAATAAACCAAACAATAAGCAATAATACTAAATAAACAACAAAGCAATAATGCTAAATAATAAACAAAATAAACAATGAGGCTGGCTGAGAGCCTGAGTGTGGACGGTTGCGTCAGAAAAGAATACTTCCACGGCCGTTTAGGAACGGGGGGAAGGGAACCTCAGCGAGGAGCGTCAGTGTTAGGGAGGCGTGGGTGATTCAAACTCCGCAAAGCAGCAGACAGGTATCACAGTGCCTGAAACGATAATGGCCGTGTCATTCTACCAATTTATAATACTAATGTTCATTAAGACAGGAGCAGAGAGACAGACAGTAACGTACCGCTATGCAGCAAAGGCGGAAGCCATGATGGCCCGCTTGCCGCGGCGGACACCGGTAGGAATAACTGTAGCAATAGTAAAGGCCATGATTATTATAGTGCCGCTATGACATAGAATTAACTTATTATACTGCGGAGAAGGAGGACCACCAACGTACCACTTTGGGCAGCGTGAAGCAGCACGCATGCCCGGCGCAAGACGCCAACAGGGTGGGTAGACACACCGAGGCTACAAAGGACACAAACGGTCATGGTCAAGTTCAAGAGCATGTACTACGCAGCATAAAGTAAAGTGCATTAACAGCAAGATGGAGAGACATACCTGCGCTAATGCGCGATGCGAACACAGGCAGGCCAGCCTGGACTGGTAACAGACCAGTGTGGAGAGACAGACAGCTAACTGTGTTTGGAGGTGCATTGCTTTAATACTGTTGCCAATCAGCCCACTGATGAGTGGGCGGAGGATGGGCCGTGGGTAGAATGGGAGCCAACGCCCATCCTGCTACAATCCTTCCCCTCCAATTGCATCGTCGGCCCGACGATGACTCACACAAGTTTCATCCAAACCCTGATTCCAGGGTCTATACAAGGCTGAGACAGCATTCGATGCCGAAACAGGAGTGGGGACCGGTCCTCTATCCACTGCCTGTGGAAGATGGAAAGGGTTGGAATGTTGGCCAGCTGTAGACCTTGAAGTTCGGCGTTGGACGGCCTCGCCACTACTGGATGGGTCATCCGGTTGAGAGACCAGTGATCTAGAGAGTGGAAGTACCCTGTTGGACTCGACTAAGTCCACAGGCACGACCGCAGATGGTTCAAGAGCCGCCAGCACAATGGGGACCGAATCACCATCGGGAGATTCCCCATACTCTGGACTCATCTGTGGATCACCGTCTCCGTTACCGGATGGTTCGTCCAAACGAGGAACAGAGGATCCTGAAGGTAAGGCTATTAATACAGTAGGGTGCTCATTCAGATTAACAGGCCCAACCGAGGTGTAATCTGGTTGGCCAGAAGGACGCAGGGGAGCCCCTGCTAGAAGTGGATCTGCAGGCAAGGCCAGATGGGACTGGGGCATTACTGGGGGGAGAACAAACCAGTCACCCTCGTTCTGGTCTTCGCCCACCAAGGGTGGTGACCTCTCGACCCGTTGTTTGAGGAAGGTGCGATGAACATGCTTCACTCTGCTTGGTTCGCTTACCGGTGCCATGGTGTACATAGCGCTACCGGGCTTGGGAGCTCTAACTACCCTGCGGCCATGATGTGCTTCTCGGCAGTCTGCCGCAACCTTCAAACGGTCCCGGGCCCCCTCAAAAGCTATCTGAAGCCGGGTCTGATGTTCGATGACCCAGGCATTTACACTACCCTCTACCGGGACCCTCCCCAACAGGAAGTCCACAGGTAGACGCGGTTCTTGCCCGAACAGTAAGTAGTAAGGGGTCTCACCTGTGGCCTGATGGGGGGTGGAGTTATAGCAGAATAGCATCTGGGGAAGATAATCGACCCAGTCCCTCTTACGGAAAGAGGGCAGAGTGCGCAACAGATTATGTAGAGTTTGATTGAAACGCTCGCCCTGACCGTTACCAGCAGAGTGGTACGGAGTAGTGGAGGATCTTTCGATTCCATAAAGGCTACACAGCTGTTGGAATAGGGACGTGTCAAAATTTCGGCCCCAACTAGAATGGATGCGCCCAGGGACTCCTAATTTATAGAACCATTCTTTTACAAGGACCTGGGCCACAGTGGATGCCCGTTGATCCCTAATGGGGATGGCCAAAGTGTATTTACTAAACACATCGGTGATAACCATTACGTTCTCGACCCCTGTACGAGAATGCTCCAAGACGGTAAAGTCAATGGCCACTACCTCATTGGGCCGGGAAGCAAGTAAGGGACCCATGTAACTTCTGGCAGGCGGTCGGGTGTCCTTTGTATGACCTGGCAATGCTGTAATGGTGGCCTGAGTAGCCAGCGCTGCTGGCTCTGCTATCTGTACAGGGTAGAGGGGAACACGTCGACCCCTACACTTCCTGGCTAAATGGCCGGGTTGCTGACACCTCCAGCCTATTACAGGACCAGCATGGGGGGGGTGACGAGTACTTGGTAAGCGAGCCACAACCTGCCTTAGTTGGTTCAATTGTTCCTGTTGCCATTTCAGCATCTCTGTGATTGCCCCTAACTCCGAACCCTGCGGCGGGTCACCACTCGCCGGATGTGCCCTGCCGTGAATCACATACTGAGAACTATATGTCGATGGAACGGGCCTGCCTGCCCGTTCCCAATGAACAGCTTCCTCTCTAACTTCCAGCAGCGTCATGGTGGGACGACAGCGTACCAGCTGCTTCAGCTCCCGTCGAAGGGCTCGGTCCATGACGTGCTCTGTGAATTGATCCCGCAACACAACCTCTGCATTAAACATGCTGGCCGGAGCCCGCTGTTTGACCTTCTCCATCAAGCTCATCAGAGCGAGAGAGAATTCTTGCAATGTCTCTCCATCCTGCTGTTTTCTGCTGTAAAATGCCTCCTGTAAAACTACGTAGGACTGTGAACACCCATACAGGTCTTTTAGAATGCCAATAATGTTATTGGGATCCTCCCTCTCCGCAGCAGGGCGATATTTTATCTCCTCTCGTGCCTGTCCCTCTAGATGATCAAATAGGAAGAAAGCTTGGTCTAAGGCCGAGAGATAGCGAGTGCGCATGCAAGCCTGTGCCTCCTCCACCCATTCATTTATACTTACACCAGACTTGCCACTGAAATATGGGCACTTTCTATCTCGCGGCACGTCTTTCTGGTGAAATAACCCTGGCCCCACCCAACGGGGGTGCAGGAGGAGGTGGGACTGACACGTCAGAGGGAACTATACTAGTACCTGGCTGTGTATCTCTCTGCTCCTGCCTTAATGAACAATTGTCTGCCTTTAGCTGTGCTACAAGCTCCCTGAGCTCATGCAGCTCCGCCTCCATAGCGGTGGCAGAAATTTTCCAAGACTTACGACCAAATTGAGAACACAACCCAGGTACTGAAGCGGAAACCAGGGAGCCCGTTTAGGCGACCAATGGGTCCTCTCACGTCCACTGATACCCACTGCTGCTTTGCTTTGAACACAAAAGAAATAAAAGTTAAAAAAAATAAAATAAAAAATACACTCCAACACAACCGCTCTCCCCACATACAGTTTGTTTTTAAACAGAACACTACAAATTGGTGAACAGTGAAAAATAAAATAAATAAAACTAAACACGTCTCTGCCTTTAATCTGTACGTCCTGCCGACCCATGCCAATTTGTAGCAGGGCGGTATGAATTAATCTATCTATATAGCCAACTACGCCACCTGGGGAGTTGCACCCCAGGAAATATGTATAATATAAATCAGGAAATATGTATAATATAAACTAACCGCCTGAACATAGATTACTCCTCACACAGGTTCGTTGGTACAATTAATTTAAAGGCAGAAACGGTGTTTATACAAAGTACAAAAAGCTTTATTGTAATATAAAAGTGTAATCTCATCAACAATAAAAGTAACACAACAGTTAATAAGCTAAAAACAACAGGCAATGCACTTAATGATAAAACCTAATTGCCTATAGGGCCAGTGCTGGGGGTTTAAGGGGGGGAACGAGCAGGCCGGCTGACCCAGAGGAGGGGCACCCCAATATGGAACAACTACTAAAAGGATTTCACACCAAGCACAGCAAAAGGGGGGGAGGATTACCACCAACCCAACTGGGCAGCCGTCACCTGCTCTCTCACACCGAGGAGTCCCCAGCCACAGGCCTGTAAGACAGAAAATACAGTTTAGGCAGTGCAGGGAAAATAGAGGTAACTGGATTATTTATAATAGTACTTGTATTAGGTGATAATATATATATATATAATATACTATAATAGGATGCCGTCTGTAGGCCTAGTCTCGCCAAAATAAACCAAACAATAAGCAATAATACTAAATAAACAACAAAGCAATAATGCTAAATAATAAACAAAATAAACAATGAGGCTGGCTGAGAGCCTGAGTGTGGACGGTTGCGTCAGAAAAGAATACTTCCACGGCCGTTTAGGAACGGGGGGAAGGGAACCTCAGCGAGGAGCGTCAGTGTTAGGGAGGCGTGGGTGATTCAAACTCCGCAAAGCAGCAGACAGGTATCACAGTGCCTGAAACGATAATGGCCGTGTCATTCTACCAATTTATAATACTAATGTTCATTAAGACAGGAGCAGAGAGACAGACAGTAACGTACCGCTATGCAGCAAAGGCGGAAGCCATGATGGCCCGCTTGCCGCGGCGGACACCGGTAGGAATAACTGTAGCAATAGTAAAGGCCATGATTATTATAGTGCCGCTATGACATAGAATTAACTTATTATACTGCGGAGAAGGAGGACCACCAACGTACCACTTTGGGCAGCGTGAAGCAGCACGCACGCCCGGCGCAAGACGCCAACAGGGTGGGTAGACACACCGAGGCTACAAAGGACACAAACGGTCATGGTCAAGTTCAAGAGCATGTACTACGCAGCATAAAGTAAAGTGCATTAACAGCAAGATGGAGAGACATACCTGCGCTAATGCGCGATGCGAACACAGGCAGGCCAGCCTGGACTGGTAACAGACCAGTGTGGAGAGACAGACAGCTAACTGTGTTTGGAGGTGCATTGCTTTAATACTGTTGCCAATCAGCCCACTGATGAGTGGGCGGAGGATGGGCCGTGGGTAGAATGGGAGCCAACGCCCATCCTGCTACAGTAGCAACCCACAACACAAAGTTCAGTCTTTCACATATGACCACGCAAATCCCACCATTAGAATGAAAAAAACAAAACAAAAATAGTCTTTCTGCCCAAAATCTCAGTCCAAGAAATTTCAGTTCTGAAAAATAAAATAAATCCTCTAGCTAAGTTTTTGATCAGTTACTTGGTTCAATTAATGTAGGCTACCTTAATAAGCGTCCTTCGAAGAAATCCTCAAATACTAACTCCACCAGTCAAGTCTCCAAACAATTCACATGAAAGAAAATCCAGTGTTCCACTTCCTCCGCCATGGATCCCAGACACACGGAGGAATGCTCAGTCTGTGAATCCACTGCTTTGAGAAGTAAATGTACTTATTTCATAGTGTAATTCCAGACTTGTTGAGTATAGTAATTAGGGCTGGGTATCGTTAGGATTTGTACCAGTACGGTTCCGGTTCCGCTTATCCATTCCGGTTCCTAGCGGTTCCCTATTTTGGTTCCAAAATGGTAAAGAAATAAGAGGTCAAATGTTTATTTAATAGGGATGCACCGAATGGAAAATTCTTGGCCGAAACTGCACACTGAATATAAGAAACACCTGGCCGAAAACCGAATGGCAGGAAATGATGCATTTTTAAAAATATATATTTTCTAATGCGGCTGGGCTCGGAGAGAAGCAGCAGCTTTATACTCCTCCATACAACAGTGTGTTACCGAGAAAGATGCAACTGATGTATACTTCTCCCTACAACAGTGTTTTACCGGATTTGTGATTTTTGATGGATTTTTCTGTTTGTCGATGATTTCTAAACGCCTTTGGTTGAATGGCTCTTAGCGCGTCTAGAAACCGATATGCAGAACCGAAATTACATATTTTTGATGGGTACCTGGTACTTATTCGGTTCCTACTTGGAACCGAATTTCAGTACCCAGCCCTAATACTAATGCACCATTGTGTCTCAGATGTAGACAGACAACATGCAATTAATAAGTCAATCTGAGATATTTTGGTGTTGCTAAAATTAACATGAAGAGGTATCAAGAGAAACCACCATAATTATGTTATAGCTAGAGAGAAATAGCCTGGTAAAGCCCCTCCCTCCGGAAAATCTAATTTCCATTTGATTTCAGGAAGGAGTCTGGCCTGAAGGCTTGTCTGGGCGTTTCTAGCCCGTTCTCCAAATGGACGAGCCTATCAGCGTCGTCGCTCATCGTTCTGTGATTGACAGCTAAAGTTGGCCAATCAGGTGGCGAGTTCGAGTGAGCCCGAATGGAACCGAGTACAGCCTGAATGCAGCCGACCAAAAACGAACGGCAGCCATCTTTTTTGACCGCAGTGTTTTCTACTATCTTTTAAACTTCAAAACGCTCTCAAACTTCTATTTTGAGGCACGGAATTTACTTTTAAGATATCGTTTGGATAGAATTTAGTCGTTTAACTTCATATATGTGGTCAATTAATCATGACAGAGCCTATTTAAAAATAAAAATTAAGAGAACCGGTCGGGGTGGGCAGTGACACACATGTATCCGAATAAGGCAACCTATTTTGGGCATGGCCGTCTCAAAAGTCCTGTTGCGTCACATTAGTCTGGAGGTGGTAAAATGCACTGGCTGAAGGGGAACACTGCTGATTGGCTGAAGGGGTTGTCAATCAACGGTATTACTCCAGCCCAACTCCAGCCCACAGCCAAAATTGCAGAATGGGCGATCATGCCAGTCTCACTCCTGAAATAAATTACAAATGAGATTTCCGGAGGGAGGGTTTACCAGGCTAAGAGAGAAAGCCCCACGTGTAATAGTCAGTTTGAGATATTTTGTGTTGCTCAAATTAATATGAATGAAGTTTCAAGTTAAGGAACCAGACCAAAACTCTGTCTTTATTTATTTATCTGTATTGATTGACTACTTTATTAGTCAGAAATGTAAACAGCATGTGGTACAGTTTAACATTAAGGCTAAAACAAACTAACACACAAACTCTTGGTGACATGTTTCAATTGTGGTCCCACACTTTCAATTAATCAACAAAGCATAAAAAAATACACTCAATGTACACAAGAGATGGAAAAATTACGTACCTCCTATTGTGGTCTCTTGAAAGAGTTTTTTTAAGACCAATTTTGAAAGAAAACTGTACAAACAAAGTGTTTTTACCCTGTATGAATCATCATGTGTCCCCTGTATGAATCTTCATGTGTATTGTCAGATCTCCTTTAAGAACAAAGCTTTTGTTACAAACTGTACAAGTAAATGGCCTTTCCCCTGTATGTAGACTCATGTGTCTTTTCAGATGTTGACTATGGTAGAAGCTTTTGCTACAAACCGTACAGCTATAACGGTGTTCCCATTTATGAATCCTCATGTGCTTTTGCAGGTGCTGAGTATGTTTAAAGCTTTTGCTACAAATTGTGCAAGCACAGGGCTTTTCCACTGTATGACTAATCATGTGATATCTTAGATTAGATTTTACACTAAAGCTTTTGCTACACAATGCACATGTAAAGGGTTTTTCTCCAGTATGAATGCTCATATGTGTTTTCAGAGCATCATTACGAGTAAATTCTTTGCTACAAACTGTACAAGCAAACTTTACCCCTGTATGACTAATCATGTGATATCTTAGATTAGATTTTACACTAAAGCTTTTGCTACACAATGCACACGTAAAGGGTTTTTTTCCAGTATGAACGCTCATGTGTGCTTTCAGAACATCATTACGAGTAAATTCTTTGCTACAAACTGTACAAGCAAAAGGCTTCTCCCCTGTATGAATCCTCATGTGTCTTTTCAGGTGGTTGGAAAGAATGAAGCGTTTGCTACAAACTGTACAAGCAAAGGGCTTTTCCCCTGTATGTCTCATCATGTGTCTTCTCAGAGCATACCCCTTGTGACCGCAGTCTTTGCCACACTCTGTACAAGTATAGCTTTTCTTTTCTGTTTGACTACTCATGGATGGCAGATTGGTGCTCAAAGACAAGCTTTGTCCTTCCACATTTTGTGTCTTATGTGATTTCAGTGTGTTTAAAACGGACTCATTATTCCTGGTCTCCCACTCATCACTGTCTTCAGTGTCAGATTCAGAACCGTGTGAAGAAAGGAGCTGTTCATCACTAGATGGATGTGATGGTACCCAGTACTCTATATAAGCTTGTGTTTTCATTTGTTCAGTTGAGGTGCTGGCTGGAGGGTCTGTATCTCTGTTTTCATCACCATCTTCACTTTTCACTGCTAGTAATGTCAACGTTGACCCACTAGCCTCCTCTGGTCTTAGAAGTATCTCCTCCTGTTCCTCTTTAATCTGTGGAGGTTCTTGTTTCACCTGGACCAGACTGGGAATCCTCTCCTGCTGTTCAATCCTCTCCTCCTCTTTGTATCCAGGAAGGAATTGGAGAGCTAGAAGGAGGACAGAGGAGGTAACTTCAGAGAGAGCACCTCAATGTGTTTTAACAAGTGTCAAAATGGATGTGTACAAAGTATGAATAATTGTTCCCAGGTTCTATTTAACTGTACCGACCAACAAATCAGTAACCAGTGTTTGCAATACATAGTCTATTGCAGTCATTCTCAAACGTTTTAATTTCAAGGACCCCCAGTTTGGTTCTGAATTATGACACGTAACCCCAGAACTGAGTGTTCAAATGGAACCAAATGGACCCCTTGTTCCATTTGTACACTCTCAGAGTTACAGACCATTATAGGTAGCTGGGTACCTCCTGGAATACCCTTAAAGACCCCTGCGCATTCTACTCTGAGAACCAAATAGTTTACAATGCCCAAAGTCAAATAGTGACTTCATCGTTAAACATGGTCTTCATTCATCCAGGTGTGAAGAGTTTCCAAAGAAAGGTTCTGAGCATGTTTATAGGTGATGTAAGTGATATTTTAAATGTTTTCTCTCTCTCTCTCTCTCTCTCGGGGGCGACCGTGTTTAGGGGCGAGATAGTGAAACGGCCGCAGAGTTGGCTCATACAGATTTTCGGAGACTCAACACGGTACAATGACTAGACAAGATTAACTTTTGTGTCTCTGGTGGAGAGATTTACTTAAAGTCGACGTGCTACCACCTTTGCACGAAAGGATTGCACTCCATTTCACACTAACACTGGCACTAACAATGTTTCTCCACGGAACACTAACACCACTTCTCCCAAAGAACATGGATCGTTTTGGTTATATGCCCACTTGTTTCTATGATGAAAGAGCAATTTAAAATGTTACTAACTTTCCGTGGTTTTGTCGGCTTCAAGGCCGCTATTGTTAAAGGAATTTCGGTTTGTTTCTAGTGGGGAACGAACGGCACACACATAAATCCCGCCCACTACATTTGATTGGGTAAAGCGCGGCGTGCTTCCTGATCTGATGGCACGCCCACTTGTAGTCAATGCGCGCGGGTTGTCAACACGGCTACCGACTGATTCAAGCGCAGCGATGGATCTGTTCTTGAGAGATTAACCTCCACCTGACCTGCGACATGATCACGTCATTTTGACTCTCCCCAAATTCATGGTTCAAGTGCAGAGCTCTTTGCTGGTCAAACTGTATGCGCAACAGAGAAAGAGCAGCAGTCCCACAATGGAAGACCAGATTCAAGGATTCCTATGTGAAAGGGGCTTTGTATGTACACAAGTGCAAGTGTTACTCACAGCTTGTTTCAGTGTCAGTGCAGTGGTTGTTGTTGTCCTCAAGGGTGGAGATGGAAGTCATGCAGGCAGCAGTCCTCCAGGGGGCAGCAGAGCTCAGGTCCTGACTCAGGTCTTCTGAGTCATAATGACTGGATAGACCATAGGGGTGTGCCGATATATCGTCCCGCGATATATCGCGATACGTTTTCGTGACGATATGTATCGTTTTGGAAAAAAAAAATATCGTTTTGAAAAAAAAAAAAAAAATGTTTTTTTTATTTTTTTACAATAATAATAATCAGGCATGCAAACAGCCCCGAGGTGAAAAGGGTGACAATATGTTGTTTTTTTTCGGGTCAGGTGTCACACTATTGCCCTATTTGGATTCAAAACGGCTATTGTAGCTGAAAAGCTACAAGTTTGCGTCTGAATAATGCAAAAACAGAATTATTTGTTTGCATTTTTTCTCCCCCATATATTTTCATAATAAAAAAGTGCGTATCGTATCGTATCGAAATCGTATCGAAGTTGTGAGCCAAATATCGTATCGTATCGTTTGGTGAAATTAGTGTATCGGCACACCCCTAATAGACCACCATCAATGGTAGACATCTGCTTTAACACACACACACACACACACACACACACACACACACACACACACACACACACACACACACACACACACACACACACACACACACACACACACACACACACACACACACACACACACACACACACACACACACACACACACACACACACACTTTAAACTATACCCATGGATTAAAGCAACAATAAAAAGTCTGTGAAAATGTGTGATTTGTGAAAGAAGCCCCCCACACTAGCACTGTTTCCTAAACAATTAACACAATATGTTAAATTATGAAGTTTTAGTAATGTTCCTGATGTTCTACATACTGCCAACCAGGTGAAGAAATCACAGATTGAGGCTTTAACCTTTGCTTTAATGAAATATCCCAGGCCATTAGGGTTTTATGGAAGATGCTTCTGAACAAATTGCTAGTTTGACCAGTTCAAATGCTTGAATCTTAAAACAATACCAAATAGCCGATCTACAAGCTCTCAATGTGTCGCAGACGCATTGAGTGCTCGTAGAATAGGCTATTTTCGCTATGCAACATGCTTCCATAGAAGACATGCTCTATGGAATCCAAATGACTGAAATCAGTCGTAGCGACTGAGAACTTTAAATCCATGTATCCCAAGTAAAAGACATTTAATTGTACAGTCTCAATTGTTGTCAGTAGCGAGCTGCCGCTGTCTGGCTTTTCTGAACTTCTCTGCCGGAGCAGGGTTCCAGATTGTGATCACGATTTGACAATGGCAATAGCTAGGCAATGCTGAATCTCCGTCTTAACGTAACAGTATAAACAACCAACCAACAGTTAACTCATTCAGTGCCATTGACGTGTTTGACGTGTTTTTCCGCATAGGCCTAAGCGTTTTTGGAAAACATTCGTTTTTCTCACACATAATCCAAGATATCGTGATCCGAAGATTTACTGCTCCACATTCACTTCCTGGTTAACTTATTACTTAAAAAGGCTGCATCTCAGCTCCTGTGTATGTATTTTTGGCCGAGACATGCTATTTTCAAAAGCGTGTTTTTTTTAACACTTTTTCCGCGGAAGCACCGTGAAACCCTTATTGTGATAAGCAACCATCAGGGGATTGATCATGCTGGAGATAAATATTCTGTGACTACTTGAAAAGGTAAGAAAATCTAATAATCGCTGGCACAGTACGCAATCATTTTTGTATTTAATTGGCACTGAATCAGTGAATGGCATATTTGCTTTGTGCATGCTACAAATAATAGCAACAAGTAATAGTTGGAACTTTTAAGATCCAACTCTCATCTACAGTTACATATCATGACTGATGTAATATGGATAATGAATACTTTTATTTTTAAGAAACACTGTTCTGTAGTGTTTGACACACAATCCACAGGCAATGGCTTCAAGTGCCTCTACCACCTCACAGAAAAAGGAGCAGGCTCATCATACCAAGTATGCTGACCTCCTGGAGCTTGCTGAACTACTTGGCTGGCAGCAGGGGTGAGCTGAAGGGGGTGCTAGGGGGGGTCGGCGACCCCTTAGTTCTGACACTATGGGGCTGGGGGCTCGCGCGTGCGTGCTCCACATGCACGCGCGAGCACACACCGTCAGCCGCCCGCGAGCCGTCAATCATTAACACAACAACGCACCGTCAGGGGCGAGCCGTCTTTAACACCTTAAACAATGGCCTCAACCTGGCTGCTTTGCATAACATTAGTAGCCTCGCGTGGCCAGACAATATCACACGACACAGACACACTGCCGAGGGCTAAAGTGCGATGCAATTTTGCAAAGGCAGATTCGTCTGGAACCAGGCTATAACATTAGGCTACTCGAGAAAAGCCATGGAGTGTGAAAGGGTTAATCGCTTATCAGAGGACACAAGAGCTAGTTATCCCTGTCTAGCTCTGGTCCATAGCGTTAGAAGGAGTTCTCCTTAACGTTATGGTACTTTCCATTCTTTCCCCTCGCACCGCGGTAGCGCAGCCTCTCGTCAAAAATTAAAAACACACTTTTGGTACTCACCAAAACAAAGACGGTTTAATGGAGTTGAAAGCCTATTCTACTAAGTGGGAACACTCTGAGCCCCCACCTCACGTCTAAAATACACTTTTTGGCCAAAAAAGAAATTATTTCACCGGAAGGAAGAATCTGATCAATAGGAAAATTCCATTGACCATATCTGTAGAGGGCACTGTGGAGTAACCAAAAACAGGTTTTAATTCAGGTGAAATATTTTATTTTCTGGCCAAAAAGTGTATTTTAGACGTGAGGTGGGGGCTCACAGTGTTCCCATTTAGTAAAGTAGGCTTTCAACTCCATAAAACCGTCTTTGTTTTGGTGAGTAGCAAAAGGGTATTTTTTATATTTTTTACTTGTTTTAAAAACCACTGTTTTGAAAGCAATGTAAGTCTTAAAAAAAAGTAATTCAAGTAAAGACAAGTTGACTGATTATTTTAAGTACTTATGTGTGGGTGAATCTATGTAAAGGGCTTTTATATAAAACTAAAAGGAAAATAAAATAATTAATTAATTGAAACAAAAAAACAACAACAAATTAACAATGCAACAAAATAATAAGAAATATAAATACATTAATAATCACATGTTGAATACAGTATTTCAACTAGCACTGAGCTGAGTGGCTATATGCACATGCCCGTGCGCGCGTTAGGGCTGCATGATTCTTGCTCAAATGTGAATCACGATTTTCCTCCATAAGAATTGAGATCACGATTCTCACACGATTCTCACACAATTCTCTTGTAAATATAAAAATATTAAGCAAAAAAAAAAATCGTCATAATTCAAAATCGAGATCGCATAGGTGTCTGAATCGAGATCACGATATTTTTTCGATTAATCGTGCAGCACTAGCGCGTGTGCACGTGACGTCATAAAATATAGCCCCCATAGTTCAAAAATCCACAGCTCACCACTGGCTGGCAGTATTTTGAAAGGTAAAAGTTGATGCTTGCCTTTCTTTAATCAACATCATGACCAAGTTTGTCATATTCAATCTAGGCTCATTTGGTCTCTTTAAGATTGCGAAGAGAACCAATTACACATCTCACAGAATTGTGGAAGAGATGCTAGAAATCCTGGGCACTGTTGTTGGAGAGCCAATCCTCAAAGAGATCTGTGAATCTGAGGCAATTGGGCTGGAGGTAGATGAGACCACAGGTCTGTGTCTGTTAAGAAACAGCTTGATGTCCACACATTAGATAAAATGTTATTCAGAGAATGGCAACAATTATCTAAGATTTTTAAGATCTTGCGTTTAATCTGTTCATCAGATACATGGACAAGGAGGGGCTGCTTTACAGACAATATTCAGCGATGGCAGAGCTGACACCATTGTCGAAGCCATAAGGGAGGTCCTCATTAAAAATAATATTCCCACGCACAAGATCTACGGCTTGGGGACAGATGGAGCACCACACATGAGACTGGTATGAACTACCAACAATAAAACAAGGTTGACATTCACTGCTTAAAAACTAAATCATCAATATAAAACAGTTTTTGTTTAAGTGGCTACAGGACGCACAGCACCTCGCTGTGGCTGTCGAGTGGTTTATTTATAGACTCATTCAGGGACCTCTTGCAGCGTGCATTTTGTTGCTGTCGGGCAGAAAGCTCTTATTTACATATTTCATTTTGTGTTTTTCCCTAAATGATTGCCCTATTTGATATTATACTACAGAGTCACACAAAAGCATCAAAAGTAGCAGATCTACAAGCTTGAAACGTGGCGTGAAGCGACACGTTTTGAGCTTGTCGATCTGCTACTTTTGCTATTTTTGAATTTGAATCCTGAAAAGTAACAGTTTTGGACATAGGCTAATGAGGTTTCCACCCGACAGACGATTTCAGGAATAGTGCTAACCACACAGCTGTACACAGAGTGCTTGGGCCTGGACAACCTGAAAGTGAAGGTAATATAAAGGGGAAACTATCCATTATTCCATATTTGGAATACCAACCTTTCATATCAGAATGCTGCTTAGTTTAAATGCAGTTTAATACAGTTTTAAAGTCCTGTACAGCTTTCTGGCCACCTACCACTTTGTGGCATCCGTTTACCTGCAAGCAGATGTGCTGCCACATCTCAGCAGGATGTCTAAGGTGTTTCAGAAGGAGAATGTGAACTTCCTGGCTGATTAGATTGCATTTCATCCTTTCATCAGATTTTCATCCAGCCTCCAGGAAGTAGGCTGTGAAACATACAAGCGTGTGAAGCAAGCTTCTTCCATCTGGCGGAGTCAGGTTAGACTAGCCTGGGATCAATACCTTTTTCGGGTTTATGATCCGGTCGGGTCGAAGTAACCCTACGTCACCAGGCGTGTCATCAGGCGGCCGGAACCCGCAAGCCTCACCCTCCGGTAACTCCGGCCGCGATCAAGGGCATTGTAATAAGGCCTACCTAATAAAATCCTTGATGCGGCGTAGTTACGCTTATTTTCAAAATTCAGAATAAGTAAAAATGTGAGTGTACTTTCCGGAGACTATTTAGCGTCTGTCTACCTTTGTTATCCCACGGGGAAATTCTATTACATTTCAAAAGGGATTGGGGAAACAAACCGGGAGAACCAAAACAAAGCGGCTCCGCAAAACTGGAACCCACAACACCCGGAAAAGGAAGCTTGTTTTTTTTCCAGTAGACGTGGCCTAGACTGGATCACACGGGCAATTTAATAACGAATACCAGACTTTCCTCCGGGGTGGAAAGACTGGTGATGCGAGGTTAAGGTTAGACAGCCCCCAGCCCACTGTTAAATGAGATCCTTTCAAATCTCCAGCCCTGAGCCAAGTTTGCTTATCAAATCAAAAGAAGAAAGGCCCTTTGTCAAGATAGAACAGACCTCCTGCCTTCTAAGGGAGTCAAAACATTTATGACTCCTTGTAGGTTCTATTTCTAAATGAACTGCTATAAAATGACATGAGATCATTAATACATGAAATCCCAGTGTATGTGTCCATCAGATACTACACCAGATATACACAATTTAACCTGGCAATGCAGCTGCTGGATTAGCACGAGTTGGCACTGGCAGCATTAGGTTAGACACAATAGGCACTATGCACAGCAGCCATATTGGAAAGATATTGGGCCTCTTCCTTACTTTCTTCACAGGTTTTACCAATGATACTAATGAAGGCTCTGTTCCATTTCATGTCGCACAGTGGTTCTCAAACCTTTTAATTTCCAGGACCCCCATAACTATGAGAGTGTACAAATGGAACCAAATGAACCCGTAAGGGTCCATTTGGTTCCATTTGTACACTCTCAGAGTTACACACCTTTTAAGGGGCCAGTTGGAATCCCCTCAAGGAACCACGAGGATCCCTGGACCACACTTTGAGACCCTGGTGTAGCAGAGTGTTTCCAGTAAGCGAAAATGCACAATATCAGCACCCTGACTCTGTTGGACCAGAATGGAACAGAGCCTTCCTTAGTATCATTGGTAACACCAGTGAATAAGGAAGAGGCCACATTTATTTCCAATATGTATTAGCAATAGTTTCACAATATGAACTTACCTCCAACAGACTTCGCTGTGCGGGCATCCCAGTTGTTGGTTCAGCTGGTGTCACAGCTTTGGGACGTATTTGCCGTGGTGTTCTAGAAGGTGTAGGTTTCCTCTCCCGTTCATCTGGGGGTCCAGATGCCTCGGCACTGTCGTCAGGGGACGTCCGTGTTTCTACCGTTGAAGTAGCGTTAGCTGGAGGTCTTCTCTCTTTGTCCTCTCTTGCCCAGCGCCTTAAAATTGAAAAACCTTCTTCTATTCTTGCGAGCAAGTGAAAACACGACCTACAAATCCGACACGATAATGAGTTTTTTTTACAAAGTGTTAAACCTAATGCTATCAGGCGTTCGTAAACACTTTTTTCGTTTTCGGGCTTATTATCAAATATTTTCTTTGTATTCGTTAAAACACCTTGTCTGCGCAGATTCGTGTTACAAAAACGGCAAAAATCTCCGACCTCCATGATAACTTTTTAGCTAACATACCATCACGATGTTCAACTGGACTACTGTTTACTTCGCTGCTGTCGCACAGTCGCACCTACTACACGTCATGTAGACACGTCAATATGATTGGTTGGTGTAAGCACGCCCAGACGGTGATAGACAGATGGTCCCATCCAATCACCTGGCAAGTAAACAATAAAAAATGCATGGGTTTCCGAGGCTACCTGGCAAGTAGCTCGCCCCAGATGGAAGTAGGCTGTGAGATATTAGAAACCTAGATACCTCATTGGCCTCTGCAGTTCATTGGGGCGACTGGTATCGCAATACACGGCGGCACTTCCGTCTTCCGCAGGGAACCTGTCACTCAAAGTGACTACTGGCCAATCACAGCGCTCACAGTGCGTTGACTACTGGCCAATCACAGTGCGTCTTTTCCGGGACTTGTCAGTGCAATGGTTCTCAACCAGTGGTCCGGGAACCACCAGTGGTCCTTGGGGGGGTTCCAGGTGGTACCCAGCTAAATGATTTTTTCATGCTTCTTTTTTTTGTACATAGTTGTATTTTTTCTGTATTATCTGTATTTTCATGTTGATTTTTGAACTGTTTGGTTGCTACTATATATGTCTATGAAATTAATTCAAGGACCCCAACGGAAACAAGTCCGCAAGGACTTTTTTGGCCAGACCTTTTAGACAAAAGCATTATAAATGTAACTGTGTTGTTTTACATTCTTTTGCCTAATAAAAATTTCAATCAATCAATCAATCAATCAATGATGGAGAGTTGATAACCAAATGGACCCTTATAGATCTTTAAATCTTGAGTATAACATTTCACACTGTCAAGAGTCAAATTGTTAAACATCTGCATTACTTACTAAACAAGTACACAATTAGAGAACGTAAACAATTGTTATTTTGACAACATCTTATCGAACGATAACATATTCTACGTTTTGGGTGTGAGAGGCTAAAGCTTATCAAACGGTGTTCCGTGACTCAAATGCTGAATAAATAATGGAACTTGATATGAAAAAGGACCATGTGTCTTATTTGTATTTCACAAATAGTGTGGAGTTTGCCAAGTTCCAACTAACTAGATGCTGCGCACAGCTGCTGCCTCTTAAAGGGTTAAAAGCTGGGTTACAAAATGACCCGCCCCCACCTGCCTCTGATTGGCCTACCGAACTTCCGCGTGTGTGACGCACACGGCAGCCCTGCGGAAGCAGGAAGCGCGCCCGAGATACACACGCTTCAGAGCCGAATGAGGCGTCTACCTTTATATGCGAGAGCGAGAGCGAGCGCGAGCGCGAGCGCGAGAGCGAGATCTCATCGCTGTCGGGCAGAAACCATCTCCATTTTTCAACTTTTTTTTTTCTAAATCAGTGCTATTGCACGTACCCTTTACGTCTGTGTGTGGGTTTTACAAATATTGAACCAATGAAAAGTATTAAAAGCAAACTGTCGGTCAAACCACCCAACTCCAACTTTGAAGATAGCAGTTTTTTTCCATCATTGATTAGAATGACGAAGTCAGACGGGAAAAAAGCCTCTCCATATTAATGGTCAAATACCTCCTAACTCCAGTTGAGCTGTATAGAGACACACGGGGACTACAAATTTCACGCCCACTTTTGAGACAGCGCCGCTACTCGAGGTCCGTTAGAACGATGAACTGCAGCTGCCAATGCATTCCCTATGAGAGGATATGAAAGTTAGCCTACTTTTAAAATTATCCTGCATTAACTGAAGACGATATTGATTTAAATAAAAATATGTTTCCAAATGTATGGAGTGTCTTTGTCAACATATCTTCTTGTTTTCTTAATAGTTGATGTGTTTCACATTTAATTTGCCACTTTAACGAGTTACCCATAATGCTAACACAGCAGAGGGTAGACAGCAGACAGGCATTTCAGTGACATCACTGTCTTTACGAGCACCGAGCGCCGACTGACAGCGTACCCACTGTAGAGGCAGGAGAGGCGGTCGCCTGCCCAACTAAGATCTCGCCTCCCCTAAAAAAAAAAATAACCCGAAAATGTGTCATTGCGTGCTTAATGTCCTCAAAGTCACGCATCCAACAAGCTTTGAACTGAGCAGATTGGACCTTCTGTTCCAGAGATAATGACCAAAACCTATTGAAAACGGCCACTTTCGCCAGTTTTAGTTTTAGTATTGAAAACCTCAATGCGACCACTTAAAGTCTGGTTCTCCGATGCTAGCGGTTTTGACATACTGATGGAGTATATTATAGTATATTGTGGGTAGTATATCGAGATGAAAGATATGGGACATTAAAAAGGACAAATTAAACAAATGGGACAGATTATTAGAACACAAAAAAAATCGCTACAGCCTCAGTAGTTAACCAGTGAAATGACGGTATTTTACAATGCCTCTCATAGAGATTGCATTGAGAGCTGCAGTTCATCGTTCTAACGGACCCCGAGTGTCAAAAGTGGGCGTGGATTTGTAGGCCTTCCGCTTCCGGCCGTGTGTCTCTATTGGGTAAAGTGATGATAATATAAGCCAGGACACATTCAAGTATCTGACAATGTATAAAGTCACCGTATCAACTTTGATGAGGCAGTATTATGTTGCTCTAAAAATATGTTTTATTAATTTCCTGAAAAGTTAATATTTTGGACATAGCTGGTTTCTCCCCGACAGCATAAGATATATATTATACACACACACACACATACATATGTACAGATCCTTCTTGAAAATGTGGATATCTTGGAAAAGTTCATTTTCTTCCGTTATATAATAAAAAAGTTTCATATATTCCAGATTCATTGCGCATAAAGTGAAATATTTAAAACCTTTTTTTGTTTTATCTTGATGATTATGGCATACAGCTCATGGAAATCTAAAATCCATATCTCAAAATATATTACATGAGACCACTCAGAAATATGTATAATACTGAAATGTCAACCATCTGAAAAGTATGTTAATGTATGCGCTCAACTACTTGGTCTGGACTACTTTTGAACAAATTTGTATCAATGGGGCGTGGCATGAAGGTGATCAGCCTGTGGCACTGTTGAGGTGTTATGAAAGCCCAGGTTTGCTTTGATAGCAGCCATGAGCTCATGTCTGTGTATTGTTGATTCTAGTGTCTCACACCGTCCTCTTGACAATACAACATACTGTAGATTATAGGGGGTTCAGGTCAGGCCAGTTGGCTGGTCAGTTAAGCACAGTAATACCATGGTCAGTACATCAGTTACTAGTAGTTTTGGCACTGTGGGAAAGTGCCAAGTCTTGCTGGAAAAGTAAATCAGAATCTCCATAACATTTGTCAACATATGGAAGCACAAAGTGCTCTAAAATATCCTGATAGATGGCTGTGTTCTGGTTCTGAAGCAGAATGCTGTGTGACCAGTTTCAACAAGCACTTGTTGAAAATAGCAGATCTATAAGAGGTCTCTAAGCGGATCTATAGGCTCACAACGCATCGCATCCGTGGCACTTTGTGAGCTTATAGATCGGCTATTTTCAATCTAAGTACACATTGGGCTTGAATGTCCAAGACAGAAGCATGGGTCCAGGATGGGCCTAGTCTCGCGTCGCCAGACAACTATTCCACAATCTCCGAATACTATAAATACAGGCAGAAAGCTGTCATCTCTTCGTCATTTCACAAAATATATTGACATACATCGTTGTCAGGTAGAAACATTGCATCTCCATATTGCAACTTATCAACTACAAGTGTCACACAAAAGTAGCAAAAATAGCCGATCTAAAAGCTCATAATACGTTGCATTGTTTCTACAGGCGTCTACAAGCTCACGTCGTGAACTTGTATTTTTTTATTTGAATCTAAGGACTGACAGATACAGAGATCCCCATATATGGGCATATCAGCATGCCATGGGCATATAATGATGACATCAGGGATTTCAATATATGGCCATAAAAGGGACAAGTACTGACAGATGCAGAGATCTCCATATATGGGCATATCAGTCAGATGACTATACCGATGACTATAGATGTCTATAGAGATGATAGAGATGACTATAGATGGCAGGGAGTATAAGAGGACATGAACTTGCTGTGACAGTCCTCTGTAGCCACGCCCTGAAGTCTAATGTGATCTTGGAGGGGGAGGAATTGGAACTAGTTTCTCATTTAAGGTACTGTGGTATCTGAAACCACAGACATCACTATATTTGGTAAAGGTTCTACTGCACTTTTAGTTGCCAACAACGCCATATTGTAGTTAGTTTGATGTTCCAGAGATGTGTATGAATGGTTGAAGAATGGATTGAGGCATCACTCCAGTCAGTGAGGTTACTTGCTTCCGATTTATTTCATAGCACAAACAGAGTACAAACAGCTTTCCTATGGAGCCTCAGCTCCCCCCCATCGGCCCCTCGGCCTCTGAGTGACACACACACACACATAGTTACAATACATCCCATCTATATAGCAGTGGTCACATTGAGATCTAAAGAAGGTAGGCAGATCTTATATGGGTACCTTGAAACGTGGGACCCCACCTCCCGGCCCAATACATTTGCAACTGTATGAGCCAGGAAAGGGGGATGGAGACACAGGCCTAGACCTTCGGTCTCCCAGGTAAAACAAAGAGAATGTTAATTGTACCCCCCACCCAGGTCAGGGCCAACAGTCACCTCTCTGTCTGAATCAACTCTCCTGTCTGTACTTGTGAAGTGAACATATGGCTTTAGATTTGTATGTTATGTTATGAAATATACAACAGTACCTTGGAGTCATTTTAGACTCAAACTTGACCTATCAAGGAACACATAAAAAAGTGATCCATTGTATCCCATCTCATATAGAATACTGTTCCACAAACTGGTCATTAGCTGGTGCCACAACCATCAAACCTGACTCCCCCTCCCCGAAGGGAATGTATTCATAGGAAGAGGGCCACAGGCTGTGGCACTAGGTCAGACTCCAGAGAGTCCACCACTGGCAGACCACCTTTGGATAAAATGTCCTCTCCATCAAAGGTTGTTCAGACTGGAACCGTCTCCCAGTTACCCTAAGGTAACATGCTCAGCCTTCAAAGGACAATTAAAACAGTGGTTGAAAGATGTAATGGTTTTGCACACTAGGCTGCTTTTAGGGGTGCCAGGTAGCAGTGTACCTACCAGAGTAGGGTCGTCTATCCTTTTGTTTAGCCAGGTGGTAGTGTATAGGAGCCGTACAAAGGACTCATAACACTTTGAACCCTTATAATGTGGAACATATTCAATTCACGTATTGTATATCCAGGAGTAGGTTACAAAGAAGATATTGCATACCAAAGGAATCAACCATTCAATAAACCACCATAACGTAAATCATGTTGTTGTATAGCACCACAAAAAAAAAGAGCAAACACTCACAAATCCCAGCATTAGAATGAAAAATAAATAAAAAAATCTCAGTCTTAGCAATTTCAGTTCAGAAAAAAATATTAAATCCTATTGCTGTAAAGTTATTAATCATTTAATTGGTTTAATTAATGTAGGCTAACTTAATCAGTGTCCTCCGAAGAAATCCTCAATTACTAACTCCACCAGTTAAGTCTTAAGAAAATCCAGTTCCACTTGCCATGGTTCCCAGACAAAAAGAATGCAGTCTGTGAATCCACTGCTTTGAGAAGTAATAATGTCCTTACTTCATAGTGTAATTCCAGACTTCAGTATTACTAATGCACCATTGAGTCTCAGATGTAGACAGACAGACATGCAATTAATAAGTCAATCTGAGATATTTTGGTGTTATTAATTATGTTATAGCTAGAGAGAAAGACCCACATGTAATAGTCAGTTTGAGATATTTTGTGTTGCTAAAATTAATATGAATGAAGTTTCAAGTTAAATAACCAGACCAAAACTCTGTCTTTATGTATTTATCTGTATTGATTGAATACTTTATTAGTCAGAAATGTAAACAGCATGTGGTACAGTTTTACATTAAGGCACCAACACAAACAAGTCCTGGCGACATGTTTCAATTGTGGTCCCATACTGTCAATTAATCAACAAAGCATAAAAAAAATACACTCAATGTACACAAGAGATGGGAAAATTACGTACCTCTCATTGTGGTCTCCTGAAATGTTTTTTTAGACCAATTTTGAAAGAAAACTGTACAAGCGAAGTGTTTTTACCCTGTATGAATCATCATGTGTCTTTTCAGGTGGTTATTAAAAGTGAATCGTTTGCTACAAACTGTACAGACAAATTCCCCTGTATGAATCTTCATGTGTATTTTCAGATCTCCATTAAGAATAAAGCTTTTGTTACAAACTGTACAAGTGAATGGCCTTTCCCCTGTATGTATACTCATGTGTCTTTTCAGATGTTGACTATGGTAGAAGCTTTTGCTACAAACTGTACAGCTATAAGGGTGTTCCCCTTTATGAATCCTCATGTGCTTTTGCAGGTGATGAGTATGTTTAAAGCTTTTACTACATATTGTACAAGCAAAGGGCTTTTCCACTGTATGACTAATCATGTGATATCTTAGATTAGATTTTACACTAAAGCTTTTGCTACACAATGCACACGTAAAGGGTTTTTCTCCAGTATGAACGCTCATGTGGGTTTTCAGAACATCCTTACGAGTAAATTCTTTGCTACAAACTGTACAAGCAAAAGGCTTTTCCCCTGTATGAATCCTCATGTGTCTTTTCAGGTGGTTATAAAGAATAAAGCTTTTACTACAAACTGTACAGGAAAAGTTTTTTTCCCGTGGATGACTCATCATGTGTCTTCTCAGAACACCCTTTTGACCGCAGTCTTTGCCACACTCTGTACAAGTAAAGCTTTTCTTTTCTGTTTGACTACTCATGGATGGCATTTGTCCTTCCACATTTTGTGTCTTATGTGATTTCAGTGTGTTTAAAACCGACTCATTATTCCCGGTCTCCCACTCATCACTGTCTTCAGTGTCTGATTTCACTGTGTTTAAAACGGACTCATTATTCCTGGTCTCCCACTCATCACTGTCTTCAGTGTCAGATTCAGAACAGGGTGAAGAGAGGAGCTGGTCATCACTAGTTGGATGTGATGGTACCCAGTACTCTATATAAGCTTGTGTTTTCATGTGTTCAGTTGAGGTGCAGGCTGGAGGGTCTGTATCTCTGTTTTCATCACCATCTTCACTTTTCACTGCTAGTAATGTCAATGTTGACCCACTAGCCTCCTCTGGTCTTAGAAGTACCTCCTCCTGTTCTTCTTTAATCTGTGGAGGTTCTAGTTTCACCTGGACCAGACTGGGAATCCTCTCCTGCTGTTCAATCCTCTCCTCCTCTGTATATACAGGAAGGACTTGGAGATCTAGGAGAAGGACAGAGGAGGTAACTTCAGAGAGAGCAACTCAATGTGTTTTAACCCATTTAGACCTGAGGCCGATTCTAAAAACACCTTCTAAATCCTGACCTAAGTTTTCTGAAAAACTTCAAATATGTATTAACTCATTCACTGCCAGAACTTTTTTTTTTTGCGTTTGCCCACTGCCAGAGATTTTTAATTAAAAAAAAAAAGTACTCAGGAGCCGAGATACAAAATGTTTAAGTTTTAAGTTAACAAGGAAGTGGATGGGAGTCTAGATCTTCAACAAATCATATCTCCTTGGTCTTTGGGTTAAAAAACAAATAAATAAATAAGAAAAAAAAAAAAATTTAAAAGTCGTTTTAGTCGTTCTTGGCAGAGGGGGCTTAAAGGACAGAAGTCGTTTTAGTCGTTCTAGGCAGGGAATGAGTTAAAACGTCAAAATGTCCGTGTACAAAGTATGAATAATTGTTCACAGGTTCTATTTAACTGTACTGACCAACAAATCAGTAACCAGTGTTTGCAATACATAGTGATGAAGACAGATGAGAAATTCTAGCAAATACGATGGAACGGGCTCCAGTTCTTCAATCTCAGATACGGGTCAGAAAAATAACCAGTTCCGGGTCTCAACCCTAGTCATAACATGTATTATAAATTACACAAAATAAAATAAAAAGATCAAATGTTACATCAAGTACGCAATGCACTATTTTTGACCCATACCACCCTGTATACCTCCACCTGACCTGCAACATGATCACGTCATTTTGACATAAATCACGTCATTTTGACTCTCCCCAAATTCATGGTTCAAGATCAGAGCTCTTTGCTGGTCAAACTGTATGCGCAACAGAGAAAGAGCAGCAGTCCCATAATGTAAGGCCAGATTCCAGAATTCCTACGTGAAAGGGGCTTTGCTGTATGTACACAAGTGCAACTCACGGCTTGTTTCAGTGTAGTGGTTGTTGTCCTCAAGGGTGGAGATGGAAGTCATGCAGGCCGCAGAGCTCGGGTCCTGACTCAGGTCTGCTGAGTCATAGTGACTGGATAGACCACCATCAATGGTAGACATCTGCTCTCACACACACACACACACACACACACATATATAAATGCACCATTTACCATTTAAAAGACATTTAATTGTACAGTCTCAATTGTTGTCAGTAGCGAGCTGCCGCTGTCTGGCTTTTCTGAACTTCTCTGCCTGAGCAGGGTTCCAGATTGTGACCACGATTTGACAATGGCAATAGCTAGGCAATGCTGAATCTCCATCTTAACGTAACAGTATAAACAACCAACCAACAGTTAACTAATTCAGTGCCAATGACACGTTTTTGTTTTCGTTTTTCTCACACATAACCCAAGATATCGTGATCCGAAGATCCATTCCATTCACTTCCTGGTTAACTTATTACTTAAAAAGGCTGCATCTCGGCTCCTGTGTACTTTTCTTTACCATGTATTTTTGGCTGAGACATTGCAAAGGCGCATAAAAGCGAACGGGAAGTCACGATGACATTTTTCTTCGCGGAAGCACCGTGCAACCCTCAGTTTCACGGTGGGTTTGACTACTCGGCAAGTTATTTTCTTCCAGGCTGATCATGAAATCTGCTCACATTTTTAACAGTCAATCATGTGCGCAAAAAGCTGGCAACACAGGCTACGCCAATCATGTGCGAGAGATCTACAAGCTATGGGGCAGACGTGCTATTGGCCATACACCGTGTCTTAGCAACAACGAATGCGCTAACTCTCATTGGTCGTGTCATGCTGCCAGCATCGAATACTCGCTCACACAGCTCGCTGCCGCCATCGCAGCAACGACGCTGGCCCTCATGACGCTATGCCACTGATATGCGCTGCCAAGTGGGCGCTACATGGGCGTGGGCGCTAGCGGTGGTGCAGTGGGCCGAACTTCTAGTCATACCAATTATGCTGACCTCCTGGAGCTTGCTGAACTACTTGGCTGGCAGTATTTTGAAAGGTAAAAGTTGATGCTTGCCTTTCTTTAATCAACATCATGACCAAGTTTGTCATATTCAATCTAGGCTCATTTGGTCTCTTTAAGATTGGGAAGAGAACCAATTACACATCTCACAGAATTGTGGAAGAGATGCTAGAAATCCTGGGCACTGTTGTTGGAGAGCCAATCCTCAAAGAGATCTGTGAATCTGAGGCAATTGGGCTGGAGGTAGATGAGACCACAGGTGTGTCTGTTAAGAAACAGCTTGATGTCCACACATTAGGTAAAATGTTATTCAGAGAATGGCAACAATTATCGAAAAAAAAATTTAACGTTGCGTTTAATCTGTTCAGATACATGGACAAGGAGGGGCTGCTTTACAGACAATTTTTGGACCTGGTGTCACTCAGCGATGGCAGAGCTGACACCATTGTACGCCAAGCCATAAGGGAGGTCCTCATTAAAAATAATATTCCCACCCACCCACAAGATCTACGGTTTGGGGGAGGATGGAGCACCACTCATGAGACTGGTATGAACTACCAACAAAAAAACAAGGTTGACATTCACTGCTTAAAAACAAAAATCAATATAAAACTGTTTTTGTTTAAGTGGCTACAGGACGCACAGCACCTCGCTGTGGCTGTCGAGTGGCTTATATATGGACTCATTCAGGGACCTCTTACAGCAGCTACACGTGCATTTTGTTGCTGTCAGGCGAGAGCTCTTATTTCTTTTTGTGTTTTTTCCCTAAATTATTGCCCTATTTGATATTATACTACAGTCACACAAAAAGCATCAAAAGTAGCAGATCTGCAAGCTTGAAATGCGGCGTGAAGCGACACGTTTTGAGCTTGTCGATCTGCTACTTTCGCTATTTTTGAATTTGAATCCTGAAAAGTAACAGTTTTGGACATAATGAGGTTTCCACCCGACAGACGATTTCAGGAATAGTGCTAACCACACAGCTGTACACAGAATGCTTGGGCCTGGACAACCTGAAAGTGAAGGTAATATAAAGGGGAAACTATCCATTATTCCATACTTGGAATACCAACCTTTCATATCAGAATGCTGCTTAGTTCGAATGCAGTTTAACACCGTTTTAAAGTACAGCTTTCTGGCCACCTACCACTTTGTGGCATCTGTTTACCTGCAAGCAGATGTGCTGTTACATCTCAACAGGATGTCTAAGGTGTTTCTATATAAGCCTGCGTGTTTGAGCACAAAATGCATTTTGAGAACCCAACATTGTTTTGGGGTTCTCCCAACTGCCCCACTGCTTCAACTTCTACCAAGGGAAAATACTATATACGAGTATGTATACCAACAATGTCACCGTGACCCCTGGAGTCCCAAAAGAGACTATATCTTCCGGTGTCATCAGAGGTTGATTTCCTTTTCATCTTCCCTTGCCTGCTTTTGTGGAAGCATTAAGCTGCATTAAAACCCTACCTTATAAAACGTATATTCCGTCGCTAGTAATTCCGTGGCCGTCGGAGCAGCGAGCGTTCGCCGACAAGGAACTGCGGCTTTCCTCCTCTTATGAGGAGAGTTTATTTTTGTTTGATTCGATGTGGACGCTGTGGCATCTGACTCCTTTCGCCGGTAGGACAGGGTCTTCATTTCCGGACAAAAGGTATAGGTGACTGTTAGCGGTAGCATCCGCACTACAACTAATTTAAAACTATATTTTAGTTTGTTTAGCATAATCAACCTCTGCTTTTAAAGGCTGCATGCGTGCCGCCTCCCCCCAGCATATGGTTTTGTTTTGTGAACGGTAGTGTCAGCGCTCTCACCGCTCTGATTGTTTTTCCAATGTGAAATCCTATTCCATTTAAATATTTATTTGACATACTCCAGCTTACACTGCTGGAGTATATCAGTGTTTTGTTTAGTTTATTATTAGCCTCTGCTGGTGACTCCAAGTGTTAGCGCTTCCTGCTCCCACCATGACAGAGTAGTATTGTTTTTGCAAATAGTGTCATTAGCTTTTTGATAGGCCTTTGCTGGTGAAAGCAAGCGTTGTTCCCAGCATACAGTGAATATATAGTTCACAGCTGCGTTCAAGCTTTGACTAACTGTGTTATTGTGCCGTTTATAAGTAAGCCTCTGCTGGTAAAGGCAGCGTACGTACTCTGGCGCCAGAGTCAGACCGGTGACGCAACCGGCAACCAACTTACTAGCGAGGCTTCACCTACCTCCCCGGTATTTAGGTGGTTGAGCGGCATCGACGGAGCGGCATTTACTTGATACGAGTATAAATGTGAGTGTACTTTCCGGGGACTATTTAGCGTCTGTCTACCTTTGTTATCCCACGGGGAAATTCTATTCCATTTAAAAAGGGATTGGGGAAACAAACAGGGGGAAACAAAACAAAGCGGTTCGGCAAAACCGGAACCCACAACACCCAGAAAAGGAAGCTTGTTTTTTCAGTAGGCGTGGCCTAGACTGGATCACACGGGCAATTTAATAACGAATACCAGGCTTTCCTCAGAGGTGGAAAGACTGGTGATGCGAGGTTAAGGTTAGACAGCCCCCAGCCCACTGTTAAATGAGATCCTTTCAAATCTCCTGCCCTGAGCCAAGTTTGCTTATCAAATCAAAAGAAGAAAGGCCCTTTGTCAAGATAGAACAGACCTCCTGCCTTCTAAGGGAGTCAAAACATTTATGACTCCTTGTAGGTTCTATTTTTTAAATGAACTGCTATAGAATGAGATGAGAACATTAACACATGAAAACCCAGTGTATTAGTGTCCACCATATACTACACCAGATATATACAATTTAACCTGGCAATGCAGTTGCTGGATTAGCGCGAGTTGGCACTGGCAGCATTAGGTTAGGCACAATCATAGAGTTATAATATATCTAGAGGGCGGATTGCCCCGCCCCCCAGCTATTCATTTCTATTAAAGTGCTCAGTGGCGTTTTGAAGCACCCGGAAGTAAGACATATTGGTTCCATGGAACCAATATTGGTTCATTCCATTGATTCCATGGGTCGCGACGCGTCATGAGCATGCGCACAAACGGGAGATGCACGCGCAGTAGCATTTTAATTGCATTCTCAGATTTGACCACCAGGCTTGGCCGCTTCACTGTTCTACCATGGTTCTGGGGGCTTGGGCACAATAAGCACTATAGACAGCAGCCATATTGGAAAGAAATTGGGCCTCTTCCTTACTTCCGTTTTACCAATGACACTAATGAAGGCTCTGTTCCATTTCATGTAGCACAGTGGTTCTCAAACCTTTTAATTTCAAGGACCCCATAACTATGAGAGTCGTTCCATTTGTACACTCTCAGAATACACCTTTTAAGAGGCCATTTGGAATCCCCTCAAGGAACCATGAGGGTCCCTCCCTGGACCACACTTTGAGACCCACTGGTCTCAAAGTGTGGTCCAGTGAGTGTTTCCAGTGAACCAAAATGCACAATATCAGCACCCTGACTCTGTTGGACCAGAATGGAACAGAGCCTTCCTTAGTATCATTGGTAACACCAGTGAATAAGGAAGAGGCCACATTTATTTCCAATATGTATTAGCAATAGTTTCACAATATGAACTTACCTCCAACAGACTTCGCTGTGCGGGCATCCCAGTTGTTGGTTCAGCTGGTGTCACAGCTTTGGGACATATTTGCCGTGGTGTTCTAGAAGGTGTAGGTTTCCTCTCCCGTTTATCTGGGGGTCCAGATGCCTCGGCACTGTCGTCAGGGGACGTCCGTGTTTCTACCGTTGAAGTAGCGTTAGCTGTTCCTGGAGGTCTTCTCTCTTTGTCCTCTCTTTCCCAGCGCCTTAAAATTGAAAAACCTTCTTCTATTCTTGCGAGCAAGCGAAAACACGACCTACAAATTCGACACGATAATGAGGGGTTTTTACAAAGTGTTAAACCTAATGCTATCAGGCGTTCGTAAACACTTTTTTCGTTTGCGGGCTTATTATCAAATATTTTCCTTGTATTCGTTAAAACACCTTGTATGCGCAGATTCGTGTTACAAAAACGGCAAAAATCTCCGACCTCCATGATAACATTTTACCACGATGTTCAACTCATAGTTAAAAATGGGTTCAACTGGACTACTGTTTACTTCGCTGCTGTCGCACAGTCGCACCTACCATACGTCATGTAGACACGTCAATATGATTGGTTGGTGTTAGCACGCCCAGACGGTGATAGACAGATGGTCCCATCCAATGACTTGCCAAGTAGCTTGAAAAAAAAAAAGGGACCGCCCCTTCATCAATTGGGCTACCGACGAGGTCCCAGATGGAAGTAGGCTGTGTGAAACATATACGTGTAACTGTGTAAGTGTGTGTGTGTGGCGAGCGTCGGGCAGAAACCATAACACACACACACACACACACACACACACACACACACACACACACACACACACACACACACACACACACACACACACACACACACACACACACACACACAGTGGTGTAAAGTAACTAAGTACATTTACTCAAGTACTGTACTTAAGTACAATTTTGAGGTACTTTTACTTTGCTGGAGTATTTCCAATTGTCTATACTTTTACTTCTACTCCACTACATCTCAGAGGCAAATATTGTACTTTTACTCCACTACAATTATTTGAAAACTTTAGTTACTAGTTACTTTGCAGATATAAATTATTATATTATAAAACATACATTAACCACTTCAGCCCTATTTTATACCAAGGCTATTTGAAAATAGCTGATCTACAAGCTCACAAGTGAGCTTGTAGATCTGCTATTTTCAAACATGTTAGTACTTTTACTTTTGGTACCTTTAAGTACATTTTGATACCAATACTTTTGTACTTTTACTCAAGTAAATTTTGAATTCTGGACTTTTACTTGTAACAGAGTACTTCTGCATTGCAGTATTGATACTTTTACTTAAGTAAAACATTTGAGTCCTTTTTCCACCACTGCGCGCGCACACACACACACACACACACACACACACACACACACACACACACACACACACACACACACACACACACACACACACACACACACACACACACACACACACACACACACACACACACACACACACACACACACACACACACACACACACACACACACACACACACACACACACCTTGGAAAGTTAATTTTCTTCGGTTATATAATAAAAAAGTTTAACTTTCATATATTCCAGATTCATTGCACGTAGGCCTACAGTTAAATATTTTTGTTTTAATCTTGATTATGGCATAAAGCTCATGACAATCTAAAATCCATATCTCAAAATATTAGAATATTACATGAGACCACTCAGAAATATTTATAATACAGAAATGTCAACCATCTGAAAAGTATGTTAATGTACGCCCTCAATACTTGGTCTGGACTACTTTTGAACACATTTTCATCAATGGGGCGTGGCATGAAGGTGATCAGCCTGTGGCACTGCTGAGGTGTTATGGAAGCCCAAGTTTGCTTTGATAGCAGCCGTAAGCTTATGTCTGTGTATTGTTGATTCTAGTGTCTTCATAACACTAAAATATCCTGATATATGTTCCGGTTCGGAAGCAGAATGCTGTGTGACCAGTTTCAACAAGCACTTGTTGAAAATAGCAGATCTATAAGAGGTCTCAGCGGATCTATAAGCTCACAACGCATTGCATCCGTGGCACGTTGTGAGCTTATAGACCGGCTATTTTCTATCCAAGTACACGTCAGGCTTGAATGTCCATGACAGAAGCATGGGTCCAGGGTGGGCCTAGTCTCGCGTCGCCAGACAACTATTCCACAATCTCCGAATGCTATATAGTCAGTGGAACAACAGGCAGGAAGCTGTCATCTCTTCGTCATTTCAAAAAATATAATTTGAAATATATTTACATTTTATTTTTTTTATTTCCATTTCTGCTAAGCAGCAAGGTACATATGCTTATACGATATATATAATTTAGATTTATATTAGGATACATTTGCGCGACTGTAAAGACGAAACGGAAGTGAGGAGGAGGCTTCACATCCGCATTATCGCTTGATCATTTTCAGAGCCTCCGTGCTCCAGACTGACGGAAGCATAAAAAAATGCTTCCGTCATACAGAGGTCTGAAAACGGCACTTTTCTGACCTCACTGGACGGTCCGCCACACTTTTTTCTACACCTCTCCGGCTTATCTGAGAGTGTGGCGTTGTAGGGGAGGCCTCCCCGCACGCGTGCGTACGTCAGAAGTGTTGGCACCCACAGCAGTCTCCTGTCCAGTGTCCACTATTGTCTTAAAACAGCACTTTTCTGA
This sequence comes from Gymnoscopelus braueri, assembly GCF_963280865.1. Classification (NCBI taxonomy): domain Eukaryota; kingdom Metazoa; phylum Chordata; class Actinopteri; order Myctophiformes; family Myctophidae; genus Gymnoscopelus; species Gymnoscopelus braueri. Next base: position 3,889,523 of record NC_137608.1, read on the forward strand.
CCTCTGACCTCACTGGACGGTCCGCCACACTTTCTTCTAGTATGTCAGAAGTGTTGGCACCCCAAGCCGTCTCCTGTCCAGTGTTCAATTTGTATAGGCTATGCACTCCTTTGAACAGCATTTACCCATTTAGATAAATTATGAATGTTTTAAAAAACGTTTTTGTTACACAGAAACATAATATGTGTTGTATAGCTTCGTTTAAATGCTTATTTATAGTTTTAATGTGCAAATGAACCGTTTTTCAATGGCTCCTTTTTGCTCTAGAGGGTTCTCTTATTCTGAAGAGATCGTCCACCGGAAGTCTTATAGTTGTTAAGCTATTGTTGCTCACGGAACACAGCTGGAGGCAACAGTCTGGCTTGAAAGACTAAAACGGGCCTAACCCAGTGGCATGTGCTGGTATGGTGCTTCCAGCATCATTTGTAAGAAATGGACAAGTAAAAATAGTGTGGCAGGCAAACACCAGAAGACTAAGATGGAACATCATTTTACAGGCAAGATAGTATGGATATTTATGGACCAAGAAATTGTAATAACACTTACATTTCTAAAATGATTTACATATATCGTTGTCAGGTAGAAACACTGCATCTCCATTTTGAACTTATCAACCTACTTCATCATACTACAAGTAGCAAAAATAGCCGATCTGTAATAGCCTTTTAATTTATTTTTAAATATTTTTTGGGAAAATGAAAAAAAAAAAAGTAATTGAACATATTAGAAAGACAATATCACTCACCAGAACCAAGGACGGTGTTTTCGATTAATCTATCATGGTTATAATGGAGTTAGAAGTTACAGTATGGGTTTGTATAGGAAGGGAGCGTGTCTGATAAAATGAATATCAAATATGTAAATACTGAATCAAGCAACTTAAAAACCGTATGGGGTGCTCACAAAAGCCTGAGTAGACGTTAAAATGTTGAAAAAACATGTTTGAAAGTGAAATATCCCTTTAAGCACTTGCACTTGCTAACACAGCAAAACATATTTCTAACTCAAGTGGATGGCAGAGTTAACATCACAACTATAACAGACAATGCTGAACGATATAACTGTCGTTATAGTTAGAGTAATTATTTAATTAGAGTAATAAAGTATCCCAAATGGGTCATTTGGATAGGTATACATTTATTTGTATAGCACATTTCAACAAGGCAATTCACTCTGCTTTACATAAAACAATAAGAGTATTAAAGACAACAGAAACACATCATGAAATGTCATTTGAACACAATACAAACTGGTTAGAATAGAAAATAAGAATAATTTCAAATCAAATTTAAATATAAGAAAAAAATTACTCAATCAATCAAAAACCTCAGTATTAGGCAAACAGAAAAGTCTTCAGCTTTGATTTCTATGATACAGATGTGAAAGGAGATTAGGTAGAGTTACAGACAGACTTTTGAGCAATGAAAGAATGTTACAATCGTTATTGTGGGCTCGCTAAGGCTTGCATAATTATGTTATCCTCACTATTTATTATGTGTCTTTTATTCCGCCCCTTTTGGCACCCAACTAGTCCTTCATACTTTTAGCTAGAAACTCTGTTCCAACTCTACCTTTGGCTTGCTTAGGACATGTTGGTTACCATTTGTATTTTTGATATCTGTTGTACTTTGAGATATTTAACTTTTAATCACCCAAAAAAACAAAACAATCCCATTACTTTGAATAGGGTAATCTAGGCCATCTAGCTTAATGTTCGTATAATCACTAAACCCACCAGTTTTAGACTATAGACATATTCAAAACATCAAAATAATCACACACACATCTCCTGAAATTTTTGTTGTAAATCTCTTGAATACTGAGGTGTAATTAGCTGTGCAATGTATACTTTTTGTGTTATGACCATTTGAACAGACCCATCTTTCTCTACACAGTACTGTAACCCACTAATCAAATCCCATTTATTAAGTACACCTGCCACCTTATGAGTAAGATTAGGCTGCCACCTTATGAGTAAGATTAGGCTGATCTCTTAAAGGCACAGTACACTCAAAGGTATTCCTCATTAATGTTTTACCATAGCCAACACCGGCTTTATCCTAGCAACCACATATTAGGCCCTAGCAATAGCCTATAAGATGCTAGCAACTATCTGTTTTACCCTAGCAACTGCATATTAGACCCTATTAGACCATAGTAACCACTATTTTACCTAAGCAACCACCTGTTTTACACTAAAAACAAGTTTTAACACTACTTGAAACTCAACACTTTTAACACTATCATCACCAACAATTCTTAAAACTCGTAACGTTATCACACTACCAATATTCTCAATACTACCAACATTCCAACTACTGCATACTGTCTACCAAGATAGCGAGCACACACTGTTTCTTCAGGAACTGTAATTCTTCTAGTCTTACTTCATTGTTTTTATTGACAAACTCATTTAATTATTATTTATTTTATTATTTTATTTTACATGAAGGCCAGCTGCTGAAAGCTACCGAGATGAAGGGAAACACTAGCATTCTGATGTACATTTCAGATTAAGACAGTGTGTCCCTGGAGGTGTGATACCACAAGTCCTGTTACAGACAGTACACCAGGTTATGGACAAAGTCTACTGCAACAACTACTTGCTTTATACCAATCACTTACGCATGTTGTCTACAGATTTTCCTTATTTCATGGTGTAAATGAACACTTCAGAACACTAATGGACCAGTACATGTCTCAGATGGATAGTAGATAGATGTATTCATCAGTCAGTTTAAGATATAATTTGTGTTGCTAAAATGTATATACATCAGGTTTCAAGCAAACCCACCAGAATGATACTACGGATGTTCTGTATGTGTCAGATTGCGCTTTGATAACAGCATGTTACTGATCAAATATCATACATTTCTCCTGTATTAAGAGCTGTATTCTGACAAAAAACATCCGCGAGACTACAACGAAAGTTGTTATTACCCTGTAGTTTTTATCACATCAAAAACCTAAAGAATCTGGCCTTCATGAACCCATGACAAGGAACCAGACAGTTGCCATTATAGCTGAACTGGAAGACATGGAAATGACAAGAAGCCGAACAGTTGCCATTGATGTCGAAAGAGTCTATCCTTGTCTGGTTAAAAAACGAAAGAGTCCGACCTTCATGACAGCTTGCCAACCAGCTGGATGCCTCCGACGGCGGTCGTTGCATGCATACGACTAAAGAAAAGGAGACATTGAACAGAACGGAAGATTATTCTGTTGACATGGAGTTTACGTGCCAAACTGGGGTTGTTGAAGCGAAACGCCTTGACACCTTAAAGCCTTCAATGGGTGTGGGCACAGTCGGCACAATGGAGTCAAATAGCCACGGTCTTTCACAGGAGATGGAAACGACCAAAGCTCTCACTGCATCCTCCACAGAAGGAGGATGTGACATTCTTGACGAGGTCGTCCCCAGTGCTGTTTGATGCAAGAACAAAACCCTGCCAGAACATGATCACGAAGATGGAAAGAGACATTATCTGTTGTGAGTGACGGTAACAGAACTGCAGCTTCAGGCATCATTACACAGTCCAAAGAGTCTTCAAACAGTGGCAGCATGGCCAGTCTTGGATTGTAAGCAGCAGCTGAGTCCAGTTTCAAACCAAGCCTGGTTGAATCCCAACTTGAGGATGTTACTGACTGGGCAAATACTTTACATAAGAAACTGGATGATGAAAACATGTCAATGTCACAGTTCTTCAAATGTGTCGCCGTTGACTTTGCCTTCTATAACCATCGACAGAGTGTCACTCCTGCATACCTTGTATCTGATCTAACCAGAGGATCTGCTCAGACAGCAGCATATCAACATATCATATAGCCATGTCTTTTTATTGTGTTTTCTAGCACCTTAACTAACTTCCATGCACGAAAACTATGAACTATGCACAAAAACGAATTTCACCCACTTTTTTAATTCTGTAAACCTGTGATGTCACAATAAAACTGATTCTGATCAACCATTCTAGAGCGATTGTATATGAGAAAGAGTACAAACACCTTGCAGACACAATGGAGGGTTTGAGAGTTCAAATGAAAGCAAAGATTGTTCAGTAAGGAATGTCAACAGACCTCTTTGGGAGGCAGTGAAAAACTTCAGAGAAAGAGGAACTACACATGTATGAGTTATAGTGATGCAACAGTTAATCATATGATATATTTGTGAAAAAAATATTTTTGTAGATATTAGTATATTTGTTTGTTTTCTGTATTATATTGTATCGATATTGTAGGTGGTATATTGTGAATATGTATCTGATGTATCCCCCTCCTGTTCACTATGGTGGGTCAGATGTTTGTTACAGATGTATGTATGTATATGTTACAGGGACATTGGAGAACCAGGGAAATTGGAGAAGGAGCACTCGTTTTCACCGCCCCCCAAGCAATTCTGTAGAAACAACACTAGAGGGAGCCACGAGCCAGGCTTCCCAACTAACGTGCACACACATATATGGCCGCGACCACACACATATATGGCCGCAACCACACACACACACACGCGCGCTCATGCTTTCAATTTAGAAACAAACAACACTAGAGGGAGCCACGAGCCAGGTTTCCCAACTGAAGTGCACACACATATATGGCCGCAACCACACACATACACACGCGCACGCACACGCGCTTTCAATTTAGAAACAACACTAGAGGGAGCCACGAGCCAGGCTTCCCAACTGAAGTGTACACACATATATGGCCGCGACCACACACACACACACGCGCGCGCTCATGCTTTCAATTTGGTTTATTGAAAGCAGGACTGTTAAGATACTTTAATTGTGTTCTGGCTTTTGTTTTAGTTTCTCCCTGACACACACCCCACACACACACACACACACACACACACACACAGTGATCCATGAAAATAACTATTCTGTCCCTATCGGTTCACAACTCGGACGGCGCTGATTCGACTAGCAGAGCATCGGACGGTCAGCGCGGGCACCCGCGCCTGGAGGCGCGCCCTCGCGCCTCCTCGGCCTCAAGCTCTGCTGAGTTGGTGCGCCTCTGTCAAGGACAATAACTATTATCACGTGTGTGTGTGAACGCGTGTTCAGCGTTCCCCTAGCATAGCTTCCTGGTTGCTACGTGGGGGGGAACAACAAAAGACAGGTCCGCGTCGCATCAAAGCGCCGCCGTGCCTAAAAACGAGCGCTCTGTCTTCAATCTCCCTGGTTCTCCAATCTCCCTGTGACATATATATGTGACATGATTTTATTTCATGATCACTAAAGACATCAATCAAAAAAGAAAAAGGTGGTCATTTCTTTTTCAAATTAGTCTGCATGTACATCTTCAACATTTTCGATTAAGGTCGTTTCACACCTTAAACTCTGCCCATTGTATCTTGGTTATTTTTAATCTACTTTCTTTTTGCCTGTTTTCGATTTAGTTTTGTCGTTTGTTTTTGTTTGAGTTTTTTTGTTGTTCTTGGTCAATTTAAGTCCCGTCTGTGTCTCGTCATGCCATAAAAGTAAAAAAATAATCATGGTGATATGTTAATATTGATAACCAACCTTTGTTTCTCTGCACCACCTATGTTTCACCAATAAAAAAAATATATATGGCACTCTGAGGATGATTTGGATGATAATACCTGGCACTCAATTTGTTAAGGATGTAAGCATCGTAAAACAATTTGTCGTGACTGATGAAGATGACGAAGTGATGACGTTTGCACTATCACCACCTGGCTTCCAGGCAACTGCCGAATTCAAATATAAATATATATATATATATTCAAATAACATAAATGCCACAGAGGATTTCTCAGGTCATGCAATTAGTGTGGGGTGGATGCAGTTCTGCGATCAAAGCAGTTTCACTGATGGCGGATATAAGCGCAACGACGGCAAGATTGGATTGAGACGCTGGGAGTTTCCGCTTCCTGGATGACCGGAGGCTGACCAACATTAGGGTACCATACTACATTATAGCATTTATTTGCTATTCTCTGCTGTCCATCTAATTCACATTTATCCGCAAGGACAAGCCCATCTTGATCCATGAGAACTACTCCTGCGTTCCCTGTCCTCGACCATATCACGCAGGGCTCCATCGTAGCGTTCATGTCAAAGTCCCACTTCACCCGTCCAAGCTCAGTTGTATCCTTGGTCGAATCGATCCCTCCAATGGCAATTGGTCAACCTGTACACTGCTGAATGCTTGGGGTTGTATATCCTATGGAATGTGACGATAGGTTTGTCTGAAGTCTTGACCGTGTGCGAGGCCTGATTGGGATCCATGATGATAAACTCTGAAGCTGCCGCCCAGGGCATTGCGCTGGTTTGATCCAGGATGGGTTCCTTGAAATTTCCAGCGTCTCAATCCAATCGTGCCGTCGTTGCGCTTATATACGCCATCGGCGAAACCGCTTTGATCGCAGAACTGCATCCACCCCACACTAATTGCATGACCCGAGAAATCCTCTGTGTTGAATTCCAATTCGGCAGTTGCCTGGAAGCCAGGCGGTGATAGTGCAAACATCATCACTTTGTCATCTTCAGTCACGACAAATTGTTTTACGAAGCGGCCGCCCAGGGCAACCTCTGTTGTCGTGCTGATTTGATCCAAGATGGGTTCCTTGAAATTTCCAGCGTCTCAATCCAATCTTGCCGTCGTTGCGCTTGTATACTGTACGCCATCGACGAAACCGCTTTTATCGCAGAACTGCATCCACCCCACACTAATTGCATGACCCAAGAAATCCTCTGTGGCATTTATGTTGAACTCGAATTCGGCAGTTGCCTGGAAGCCAAGTGGTGACAGTGCAAACGTCATCTCACTTCGTCATCTTCATCAGTCACGACAAATTGTTTCACGATGCTTACATCCTTAATTTGAAGGAATTTAATGCTTTTTTTCATTTTCTCCGCAAAGGACATCATGTTGACAGTTCAGCGTCTTCAAACCGGAAGCAGAGCAGACTGCAGGCTTCACATGTGGTTAATTTTTTTTAAATGATATCGATTTTTTATCGGTGAAACATAGGTGGTACAGAGAAACGAAGGTTGGTTATCAATATTAACATATCACCATGACTCTTTTTTACTTTTATGGGACATGACGAGACAGAGACAGGACTGAAATTGTCCAAGAACAAAAAACAAAAACAAAAACAGACAAAAAGATAGATAAAAGAATAACCAAGATACAATGGGGCAGAGTTTACGTCAGAGTAACCAAGATACAATGGGGCAGAGTTTACGTCAGAGTATCTAAGGTGTGAAACAACCTTAATCGAAAATGCTCTCTAAAGATGTACATGTAGACAACTTTTTTTTTTAAATACCCCCTTTTTTGATTGATTGATGTCTTTAGTGATCATGAAATAAGACCATGTGTCACATATACATACATTGTAACAAACATCTGACCCACCATAGTCAACAGTATAATGTAGTATGGTACCCTAATGTTGGTCAGCCTCAGGTCATACAGAAAGCGGAATAAAAAATAGCAACATTTCAACTATAACTGCAAACAGATAATAAATAAATTGCGACAAAAAAAAGAAGTTGTTTCACACACTGTACAATTGAGTATTTCCCCCTGTATGATTCCTCATGTTTTTCAGATCATCATAACCTGTGCCACAGAATGTAACAGTGAAGGGCTATTCCCCTGTATGAATCCTCAAGTGTGTTGCCAGATTTTCAGTTTGGCTAAGGTTTTGCTACAAAATGGACATGGAAAGGGCTTTTCCCCTGTAGGAGTCCTCATGTGGTTTTACAGATGTGTTTGACTATAAAAGGTATTACTACAATCAGTACAGGTAAAGGACTTTTCCTCTGTATGAATTTTCATGTGCATCTTTAGAGTAACATTTTGATCAAAGCTTTTGTCACACACTGTACAAGAAAAGGGCTCACCTGTATGAATCCTCATGTGTTCTTCCAAATCTTCATTCAGAGTGAAGCTCTTCCTACAAACTGCACAATAAAAGTTTTTGCTACAAACGGCACAATTAAAGGGCTTTTCCCCTGAATGAAAACTCATAACGTGTCTTTTCAAATGTTGAGTTTGATTAAAGCTTTTGCTACAAACTAGACACGTAAAGGGTCTTTCCCCTGTATGAATCCTCATGTGCTTGTTCAGATTTTGTATTTGGTTAAAGCTTTTGCTACAAAATGGACAAACAAAGGGTCTTTCCCCTGTATGAATCTTCATGTGTTTTTTCAGATTTCCTTTAAGAGTAAAGCTCTTGCTACAAACTGTACAACAAAAGGGCCTTCCCCCTGAATGAATCCTCATGTCTTCAGTGTCAGATTCAGAACAGTGTGAAGAGAGCAGCTGGTCATCACTAGTTGGCTGTGATGGTACCCAGTGCTCTACATACGCTTGTGTTTTTGTGTATTCAGTTGAGGTGCTGGCTGAAGGCTCTGCCTCTCTGTTTTCATCACCATGTTCACTCTTCACTGCTAGTAACAACGTTGACCCCCCAGCCTCCTCTGGACTTAGAAGTAGCTCCTCCTGTTCTTCTTTAATCTGTGGAGGTTCTAGTGTCACCTGGACCAGACTGGGACCCATCTCCTCCTGTTCAGGGGAAACCTCCTTTTTGCACAAAGGAGGGAATTGGAGGGCTAGAAGGAGAGAGGAGGTAACTTCAGAGAGAGCCACTCAATGTGTTTTCTGATGGGATAAAATTGATTCTCCTACAATTTTTTTTGTAATGATATTTTATAATTGTCTGCATATCGGGGTTACCTCGGAGAGGACCGTCCTCAGCTCCTCATCACATTTGAGCACAGAATTCTGCGTGCTGGTGTGTTAAAGCTGTCAGAATTTATCAAAAATGTGGGTTCGATCCATAAAAAAAAAACTATCACATTTTGAAATAGTATAATTATTATATACAATTTTGACAATTATCTTTAATATAAAATAAAACTTAATTCGAACACAGCAGCAGAAGTATTTTTTTTCTCTATATGTGCCGGCCGCGGTTGGTGCTGAGAAACGTGCTCTCTTGCTAGATCAAAATAATGATTACTTCAAACTTATTATTTTATTCTATGCAAATTGAGCTGTAATGGTTTAGACCGGACTTGGAGAACGGAGACACATCGCTCCAAGGATGTGCTCATCGTGCTGTGAAGGAGGTTGGTTGGAACTATCTTTACCTCAATATGAAATTATTAAGGTAGATTACAAGAGAAATGTGACAATTGAGGGAGTTTTACCGTGAGGGACAATCCATAGTTTTTACATATTTTTTTCCGGTCGAGTCTCGTTGTAAACGGTCTCACTACCAAATGAATCACCCGTTTCAGCTTGACCCGTTATAATTTAGAATCAATTTGACGTTGTACGATGATTAAACACGATGCTTTCTAGTACAGACTACCGAGCGAGTCTGGTTACTGTGCGTGTTTGCCATGTGAAGTCTGTGTGCTTTACAGCAAGGCAGCTGATTTATCCTTTGTTGTATGACGCGTCGCGTGGCAAACAGCCAATCTACAAGCCCACAATGCGTTGCATCAGCGATGCATTATAGACTTGTAGATCTGCGTCATACGATGAAGTAGAGCCTTGAGGGGAGACTTCTCCCTTTTGCCTCTCAGACTGACGGCTCTTTGATCTCGCGAGACCAGCTGCCTTTTAAGGTTACATGCCCAGAGTCTCGCGAGAACGCGCGGCAGATTATAGTTTGTTTATTTTTAATTTGAACCTTAATATTTATAGTCGAACATTATTTAATTTAATATTCAAACGAATAGCAGCCTTAAAGTGTGTGCGTGTGTTACTCACAGCCTGTCTCAGTGCAGTGGTTGTTGTCCTCAAGTGTGGAGATGGGAGGAGTACAGGTAGCAGTCCTCCAGGGGGCAGCAGAGCTCAGGTCCCTGGTAATCTGCTTTACACAGCACACACACAATGTAATGTATATATATATATATATTAGTGCTGTCAAACGATAACAAAATGTAATCTTGAATAATGGCATGATTTGTGTACTATAATAATCACATATTTTGTATTGGCTCAAACTTGAATGATGAACTGAAAAGCAGTGCAATGTATGGAGCAGGATGCATTCCAAATGTATTATTTATTATTATTATTACTATACTTTTATTATATACCCAATAAATACATTATAAAACCAATGTTTTGCCGGGGCGCCTGATGGAGGGGAAGGGAACTGGTTGGAATAACGTGTTCCTTCCACGCGCTACGTCCAACCAGGGAAACTCTCCCCTGTCAGGTGACAAGAAGGTCAGTTGGCTCTCATGCATTGAAGGAGGCATGAGCTCGGCCCTGGCCCCCCTAGGTTGGCAGAGGGAAGGTAGTGCCCAGGATTACATAGACAATTGGCACTGGGTGTAAAAAATAGGGTTACAAAATCGTGGGATAAAAATGTTTAAAAAATAAAAATAAAAAAAATAAAACCAATGTTATTTTAATTCTCTTATAAATTATATCCTCTCTGGTGTACATACACAAAGCAGCCTGTATTTATTATTTTGTTATTTGCGTATATGTACGTCCTTTCAAATACAACACTTGCCTGCCAAGGATGTAAATATACGTCCTTCAACAATACATTCACTGCCAGGTACTATACACCTGTTTTTTTAGCTGCTGCCAGGGTTTTTTCAATTTTTCTAACCTTTTTAAGTAGTCACATAATATTTAGCTCCAGTATGATCGATCCCCTGATGGTTGCTAATCACAGAGGGTTTCACTGTGCTTCCGCTAAAAGAAAAAAAAATGTAATCGCGACCTCCCGTTCGCTTTTAAACGCCTTTGAAAATAGCATGGTTTTGCATTCACGTAGATCTACGGGATTGGCAGGGAATGTGTCGTTAAAAAAAAAACATGTTTTCAGCGATTACACCAGAGGGCGCTGCTCTGCAGCCTGTGAATGATCCAAGCACAGCCGAAGAAGAGTACAACCAACAAAAAAAAGCTAGTTTCCATTCATGCTAAAGGATTTAAAAGTAATTAGTTTCTCGGTTTTCTGTTGTTTTTGGCCAAAACAAACCACATTGAACTGGCCATAGCTCTGGAATGGAGGATCGCGACCGGCCCTTTCCCCCCCCCGATTCTACCGGACCCCCGTGCGTGTAATGAGGCGATCTCCGTGGTGCGGGCGGAGGCGGAGAATATTCCATAATTTTTCAAAGGTACAGTAAAATCGCTTGTTTTGCTGACAAGGAGACGAAAAACTATGTTTTAACTTTTGGCAGTCAACGTGTTAACATCCTGCCCCCCAATTGCTGTGATTGGTTTAGATGCGCAGAGGGAGTTTTCAGATCAGGAAGCCGTGTGGATCTTGGACTTCAAATGGTAAAAAAAAAGAATTAAAAAAAAATATATATATATATATATATATATATACACACACATACATACATACATACATATACATACACATATACATATACACACATACATACATACATACATACATACATACATACATATATATATATATATTATTCCATTTAGACTAAAGCAGACATCTCCAACCCAGGTGCTGAGGACAGATTTTGTTTGTGAGCTCAGTTCATGTTTGGTTTACGAAGAGTGACCACAATAAAAACCCTAAAAGGACATTCCGACTCCCGTGTCTTGACTGGCACCCCATATTGTTGGCTACAGAGCCTGAACCAATTCTTCAATACAGCCTGCGACTGCCTTCGTAAAATGTATTATTGTTGGCCCGCCAGTGAAGTTATGTGAAATTCCTCCATTTGTAAGGATTCCTAACTGCGTGTCCCTTTTCCTGTCACATTTTAAAAATGTGAGACATTTGGCTACGCTGCCAACAAAAGACTATTGATACTGTACAGTAAGGGGTGTGAATCTTTTGCTATCCTGTGTTAGGTTTCTATTCTTGGGGTCAGGAATCGATTTCAAATACATTTTCGACTCAAAATGATTAATAATACATAGCATTTGGTGTTCAATCATTAGGCCTACCTGCTGATCCTTTGTGATTGATGTCAATATCAGTTAGCTTGCAATATGCATTAATTCATAACATTAGACGAACATTAATTATATTTGATATTGATATTTTTAACAACACATTTAAGGAGAGGTCGCCGACGTCATTTTCTCGTTACTGGAATTCCATCCGGCAGGTTCGTCGCACTGGGTGGTAGACTCACACCGGAAGTTACATTGGAGTCTATGAGAGCCGGCTGTAAAGCTTATGAACAAACACTATTTCTGAACGATTGAGACCTTTATAAAATACTCGGCTGAGGAATTTAAAAGAAGACATATTGTTAGGTTTTATGCTATTTTTTATATAGTTTTAGAATTATATTTCACCTGTTTACAGGTTAGGGTGATTTATAGTTTATTTGTAGGTGGATGGATCTCCCTAGTGGTTGGTCGGGGTTATTACATCTTTTTCGTTATTATTTATCTATTTTATAGTTTACAATCTATTCTGACGGTTGTAGGACGGGAGAGTATTTTGCATATTGTAAAGATATTTAGAAGTGATTTATTGAGTAATGGCATGTTCATGTTTCGGCTGGGCTTTTGTTGTGTAACAGGTCAAAAGTTGCCCATGGCAGAGAATGGGTTAATATAAGGTTTTGCATGTCAGTGATCTCTTATGCGCAGGCGCGACTTTCATCAGCCAGTCGTTACGCTGGTGTTTGTGAAGCCAGATCGTCCGTTGGTAAGCTAATGTGTATAAGTGTATAATAAGCGATGTAAAGTACTTTTATTATGTTCATTTGTGTGGGTTATACAGTCTGTAATGTGTTCTGTTATTGATGTTGTGTGTTTCTTTGTGTTTCTGTGCTTCACAGTTAAATTACCTACCAAAAGTGCTTGTTTTGCTACCCAAGCTACATGCTAACGGCTCGTGTGTGGAGTTCACGGGCTGGTCATAATAATTTACTGTGCACAGTTTAGTTAGGAGTGTGTTTGTATATTGTATGAGTGTGGTTAGTAATAAATGGCAAAAAGACAATTTTGTTATTGAATGGGTTTATTGCATCGTAGTTTGGTCGAGTGGTTTTCACTGGTTTATCCTTCACAAACAATACCCTGTGCGGAGGGTGAAAACTGAGTTAGGGTTGTAATTTAGAAATATCCGTACAGTAATTTAACATAGTGGCCCGGTGTAAGCCACAGAATAACAATTGACCAGCCCGTGCAGCGAGGTTCGCACGGCTAAGTCCGCTTGTTATTGCCGTTGATGGCACTGGCCGTGTGTGAGGAAGAGGAAGGTACGAGCTGCGTCACAAATCGACACCCCGCCATCCCGTGTAGTAGTCGGTGGTTTGACCGGGTCGAGGAAGGACGCCTGTCCCTGCATCGCACCGAGGAGCAAGCACAGGCCCATCCGTCGCAGCACCTACACGTCGCCGATAGTACAGCGCCGCTGCGGACGGCAGGGGAGGAGTGGAGGACACGCGCGTGGACAGCGGCGTGGTTACCAACAAGTCCTTTTCCCTGAGAGCCATGTGCATTGTGTAATAACGTTGCTCGTGACCCTAACGTTGCTTGTGACTATAAGCTGGAGACGGTCAAAAAAGAGCCGTTTTCCAGTATTAAACTGTGTCGGTCTGAAGTACTGTGTGCATAAACCTGAACAAAGCATGCATGCTAAGCTAATGGGATGAGGTGTTTTCTGCTAAGCTAATGGGACAATGTGGTGATTTCTTGGCTCGGAGCTGACCTGCTACTGCTAACTTTCATTGACTTTGCCACTGCTGCTTGCTCACTTTTTCATTGACTCTGCCACTGGTGCTAAAGCTAACTTTCATTGACACTGTTACTATTACTTGCTAAAGCTAATGCTAACGCTACTCTTGAGTGTGCAATGCAAGCCGCCATTTTGAGGCACACGGCCGCCATTTTGGATCGAGGAGTCTCTTAAGGTGAGAACTGAAAAAGGGTAGTGCAGTGTTGCTAAGCTAGTTTTCATTGACTGTTGCTACGCTAATTTTTACTGACTGCCACCATTGTGCAAAGCTCACGTGCTAATACTAACGCTAAACTTGAGTGTGCACTGCAAGCCGCCATCTTGGATCAGGGGGTCTCTTCTCAAGGTGAGCACAGGAAAAAGTTAGTGTACAATTCAGTGCACTGATTATATAGCTATGGCGTCACTTGATGACCTAAAAAAGAGGCGAACCACAGCACAGAGAGACTTCACAAAGAGAGCTAATAAGATTGGTGATTCTCTGGACATATTTAGTGCGGATGAGATAAAAAGTGAACAGAGGGGGCTCAAGGCATGTTATGATGTATTGTGGGGAAGTACAGATGACTACCTGGGCGCCTTGGAGGAGGATGCAGATACTGACTACAGCAAGGAGGTAGCCGAAGTGAAAGAGAAAGGAGATAAATGTCGCACAAGGTTCAGGGAGACAATGGAGCAACTCAAAGCCACATTATGGAGAGAGACTGTGTCAGATCAATTTAATAAATTAAAGAAAAGGCTAAATAGTGAGTTTGACAGAGCCAAAGGTCTGGAACAGAGTGAGATAACTCCAGAACAATATGAGGACGTGTGTAGGCGTTTGGAGACCGCTGTCACAGAACTTGAGGAGATAACGGACAAGTGGGCCCTCTTTGTCCCCAAGGATGAGGGGGGTGTATTGCGAGAGAGCCTCAAGGACAATGACCGGGGATTAAAGGAGGTTATTAAGACATTGAAGCGGCAAGTGCGTGGGTTTAGTGGAGGAAGTGAGACGCATGAGGACGCTTCCGAGGTACACCCAGAGCCTGGGGCCCATGACCTCCCTGCTACGTTTCCTTTTGTTGATGGCGTGAAGGGTAAAGGAGAGATGACCACCAACCCAAGCTTGCCACCATTCGCTGGTGTGGCGTCAGGGGGGCAGGACTACCAGTCTGGCGATGTGCTAGGGGGTAGTGCTTCGCTGTTTCATCCCCCAGGCCTGCCACCAATGCCATCGCTGCGGGACGCGAACATGATGCAGGATGCCCGGGTGCGAGGTATGTTGAGCAGCGGCGGAGTGGGGCAGGCGAGCGCTGTGCCCGGTGTCATGCCAGGCGCACCAGGCCCCACGTTGAGGGCGGCGGCGCCGAGGTTGAAGCTGGTTCCTCTTAGCCTACCCAAGTTCCATGGAGATAGGAGGAACTATTTCCGCTGGAGAGAGAACTGGATTAAGCTGCAGAACCTGGCCGAGCCATCGGGCTTACCAGAACTACAGTTGTTTCACTTGCTGGACAGTCTTGGCGAAGCGGTGAAAAACGAACTGGGGCTGGATTATTGCCGTGATGCGAATGACGTTTTCCGTAGTTTGGATGATCGATACGGGGACGTGTCGCTTATCGCTGATGACATTGTAACGGAGTTACAAGAAATGCCGGCGGTGCGCGGAAATCAGCCAAGAGAGACATTACAGTTAATCCAAAAAGTGGAGCGTGCGTTGGATGACCTGACCGACTTGCAGTGTGCGGGGGCTGTCAACAATCCGTTGGTGGTCCGTGCTCTTGAAAGCAAGTTACCGCACGAATTGCAAACACGGTGGCTTGTATTTCAATGCGACCCGATGAACAGGGTCACTGCATTGAATCGCTTTAGTGGCCTTTTATATTTTCTTCGTGGCCAGAAGATGGTCCTGACGCGGCAGGAGCAGTTACAGGCTGGGCAACCGGACAATGCCAGGGCAAGTGAGCCGAAGCCTCGCAGCAAGCCGGGAGACAAACCGCAGGAGCGGCGTGCGGTTACCAGGGCAACAGTGAGCGGGGAAGAGGGCAGCTCATCGCAGGGCCCTTGTGTGGCTTGCGGAGAGAACGGTCATACTGGACATTTGTATCGGTGCAGGACTTTTAGGAAGGGCAGTGTGGCTGAGAAGAGGGCGCAAGCAAAGAAAGCCAGAGTGTGCTTCAAGTGCCTAGATCCACATGATGGGTCTTGCCAAAGAAACTTTTTGTGCAGAAATGAGGAGTGTAAAAGGGGTGAGGCTCCATCGGATCATCACTATATGCTATGCTTCAAAACGCAGCCCTCTAGTGACACTGTGCCCACGGACAATGCAAAGTGGAGTGTTGCTAAGGGAGGGGCTAACGGGGAGAGTAAGAGGAACTCCCGGGGCCCAACGGCGGAACAAGAGGCCATGTTTGCTGAGGCAAACCTGTCACCAGAGCAGTTGGCTGTAGTTCGCAAAGCCATAACGAACAAAGTGTCCTCAACGGTGTGTGCGGACAGTGGGAGGCCAGAAGATGGCCCGGTTCTCCTAATGTTACTCGACGTCACGACTAAACGGGGGGACTGGGTGGGTGCTTTAATTGACCTAGCCTCGGACACGAATTATGTTACCCACCAGGCGGCAGAAAGACTGGGATTGGATGGGGAGCCCGTCACGCTGGTCGTGCATGGTGTGGGTGGGATGGAGACCAAGGTCAAGACAAAGAGGTACTCTGTGGGCCTGAAGGTGGAAATGGAGAAAGGCACTTTGCACAGTTACGACATGATCTGTTATGGACTTGACGAGATTGCCAAGGTGAACTATATAGTGGACTCTGAGCGTTTGGAGGGGTTCTTTCCAGATGAGGTCCAGCCGGGGGATCTGAGGCGTACACACAAAGTGGAGATGCTCATTAGTGCCCGAGAAGGTCGCCTCGCCCCTCAATGGATGGGGAGGTGCGGTGATCTTGTTCTATGGGACGGCCCATTGGGGAAGACCGTCAGTGGGGCGCATCCTGATCTGTGTGAGGATGTGGAAAGAGCAGCGCACACTCATTTTGCCTGGTCCATGAGATCGGAGACCGTAAGAGTCAAGATTCCCCAGGACTATCCAGAGCAAGGCAGTGTGAGGGTTACGACTACAGCTGCCTGCAACGCGGGGGTCGTGTCAGAGGGCATAGCTGATCCTGCAGACGAGGCTGCGGGGGAAGTGCCGTTGGAGTGCACGACGGAGGCTGCAGAGGAGACGGTCAGGGTGGCTGCTCCTGCAAAAGAGGCCGGGGAGGAGACCTATGCCGGCCCACACTCTGTCACCATGCCGTTGTGGAGCGTCGGGAATAGCAGCCAGGAGTGCCTCAAGCTGCCCTGGGCCCGGACTAGTCACGGTGGGAGGCTTGGAATGACGGAGACGACTCCAGCCCGGTCTGGTCACGGTGGGAGGCCACATGCAGCGGAGTATGAACTAGAGACATTGGTTCTGCCGGAGCTGCTCGGGGAGGACTCTGTGGTTCAAGAGTCTGCTTCCAAAGTAGTTGCTTCTGCAAAGGTCGCTGCTGAGTCCAGGGAGACTGTCAGTTCGCTGCAGAAAAAAGCGTTGTCTGCAGTCGTTACAAGGACTCAGGCAAAGCGTCGGGGAGCGTCGCCGGATGAGGAGGAAAAGGCTTCGCCAGTCAGTGATGAAGGGTTTCCGGTGGTCGACATTGTGGGATCCACGCCAAAAGCAGCTGTGGATTCTCTTGCGCAGACGTTGCAAGGAACGGTTCTCGTGAGCCAGATGGACCTGAAGAGGATCCGCGCCTTATCTGTGCTCTGTGGGGCCGTGGGCTATGTCCGCAGAATTCTGCACGTCTGGAAGCATGGCAGGACCAGCTCTCGGGTGCAGTGGGAGGCTGTGCTCTCAGGCAAGGAGCGTGAGGCGGCGGTCCTACAAATCTCTCAAATGAGAGGCCGATCGGAGTCAGAGTCCTGGAAGACTCAGTGGACATTATTACACCCAACTCGTTGCTGTTGGGCCGGGTGGGACCCATGGGAGGTACCCAGGGTTTGGATTTCCACCTACCCTTTCTGTCGACTTCGGGCAGTCCATCTTCGATGGCCAGGGAGTCATCCGAGACGTGAAAGTGCAGACTCGTCCGAGTCTGGCCATCAGCTGGGACCAGATGTCATGGCCATCCACCATCCTCCACAGAGACGTGCGGAGGCTGGTGGTTCTCATCCCATTTGAAGACCAACAATAAGTTGGGAAGTCCTCAGTGAGAATACCCATAAGGACTGGATAATTGTGTGTGTGTTTCGTTTTCATTTGACCTAGTGGGTATTCCGTGAGGCGGCTGAGTGGTTAGAGGGTAAACCAGCACTCAGTGAGGGGCAAGGCGGTGGTGCCGACCTCCTAGGAGTTAAAAGTAAGATTATTCGCTGCATAAATGTAAACTACCTTTTCTGTTTATTCTATTTTGGGTGCCTTCCTACCGTTGACTTAAAATTTTGAGGTGCAGTTTTAAAAGCATGTTTATTTATGTGTGTGTTTATTGTTTGAGTACGAGGTTATGTGTGGCCTCTTCGGTTTGTTAAACCTATAGCCCAAGTGGGAGGTGTTAGGTTTTATGCTATTTTTTATATAGTTTTAGAATTATATTTCACCTGTTTACAGGTTAGGGTGATTTATAGTTTATTTGTAGGTGGATGGATCTCCCTAGTGGTTGGTCGGGGTTATTACATCTTTTTCGTTATTATTTATCTATTTTATAGTTTACAATCTATTCTGACGGTTGTAGGACGGGAGAGTATTTTGCATATTGTAAAGATATTTAGAAGTGATTTATTGAGTAATGGCATGTTCATGTTTCGGCTGGGCTTTTGTTGTGTAACAGGTCAAAAGTTGCCCATGGCAGAGAATGGGTTAATATAAGGTTTTGCACGTCAGTGATCTCTTATGCGCAGGCGCGACTTTCATCAGCCAGTCGTTACGCTGGTGTTTGTGAAGCCAGATCGTCCGTTGGTAAGCTAATGTGTATAAGTGTATAATAAGCGATGTAAAGTACTTTTATTATGTTCATTTGTGTGGGTTATACAGTCTGTAATGTGTTCTGTTATTGATGTTGTGTGTTTCTTTGTGTTTCTGTGCTTCACAGTTAAATTACCTACCAAAAGTGCTTGTTTTGCTACCCAAGCTACATGCTAACGGCTCGTGTGTGGAGTTCACGGGCTGGTCATAATAATTTACGGTGCACAGTTTAGTTAGGAGTGTGTTTGTATATTGTATGAGTGTGGTTAGTAATAAATGGCAAAAAGACAATTTTGTTATTGAATGGGTTTATTGCATCGTAGTTTGGTCGAGTGGTTTATCCTTCACAAACAATACCCTGTGCGGAGGGTGAAAACTGAGTTAGGGTTGTAATTTAGAAATATCCGTACACATATCACACATTGTTTTCTGCTATGTTGCTTTTCCATGTGCACAGACTGCACACTGTATCATTTTATAGAGGTATCTAAAGAGCACAAAGTATGTTTCTGAACGTGCCAAAGTATCGCAAGACTGTCCAGTAGGGGTGTGCCGATTTCATGAAACGATACGATACGATATTGGGCTCACAAAATCGATACGATACGATATATGGCACTTTTTTATTATGAAAATATATGGGGGGGGAAGCAAATGCAAACAAATATTTCTGTCTTGCATTATTCAGACATGCAAACTTGTAGCTTTTCAGCTACAATAGCCGTTTTGAATCCAAATAGGGCAATAGTGTGACACCTGACCCGAAATAAAACAACATGTTGTCACACTTTTCACCTCGGGGCTGTTTGCATGCCTGATTTTTTATTTTTTATTTTTTCCCAAAACGATATTTTTTTCCCCCAAAACGATACATATCGTCACGAAAACGTATCGCGATATATCGCGGGACGATATATCGGCACACCCCTACTGTCAAGCATTTCCAGTTTGGAAGCCAAATCTCGCGATACCACCGAGCCAGAAACGATAACTGCCACTTTTTAGATGCCTCAATGCAATTATACAATGTGCACATCGAAAAACTAAACATTAGAAAACAACCTGTGATATGTGTTCTTTTATATTCCTGAACCGATCGTTCAGAAATAGTGTTTGTTCATAAGCTAGTCCAGCCGGCTCCCATTCACTGCCATGTATTTCATTGAACTTCCGGTGTGAGGTTTGCCACCCATGAGCATCATGGCGCATCCCCGACTACAGCCCATGTTTCATGTAGTTCCAGTCAGACCTTCCCCTCCAGCTGATGTGTATCACCTTGGGTGCATTCGGAAATGCGCACCGGAAGCGCACTCACATATTAGCTTCTATTGGCCAGTGCGCTCAGTGCTATATATCCGAACGCACCCCACGTCAAATACCTAGTCAGACTGTACCAAGTGGTCAGGGAAGAAGAGACCCCTCTCTCTGACTGGAGTTTCTTTTTAGTTTGTTTGGCTTTTTTTTTTGTTCTTTTTGCATTTGTTTGAAACTGTATTAGGTAAATAGTCATCTGTATTGTGTCTGAAAATATTAATTTGGTTAGATGGTGTTTACATATCTTCTAAAGTTAGTGTGGGAGTGTCATGATGCCCTTCACTGTGGAGGTGCTGGTAGACAAGGAAACAGACACCTTAGAGCAGTCTTAACAAGGTGATCGACATCAGCTGGAGGGGCTATTCTGACTGGAACTACAGGAAACATGGGCTGTTGTCTATTGTAGTCCAGGAAGAACTGACATTCTGTAAGATGTCAGTTGCCAAAATCATGTTCAAAATATCAAAATAGAAATACAGAAAAAAACTCAAAACACACTCCAGCATCATGTTTATTATGTCCTCAACTTCATTAAAATAGGATTTGGTTCAAAATCGTCAGAGTTGTCCTTTAAGAGAATCCCACGGGGGCTGAGGATCAATAAAGGTCCGCTTATTGGTAAGAATATAATCAAACATTATGTCACCGTTGATCTGAAACACTCAACAAAAGCTCATTTGATTTGATGGCCTACACAATTCAGCAAAAACCATCCCTTCTAGTGAAAGTACATAAGGAAATCTAAAGACTATCTAAAGAGATTTAACAGGATGAACAAAGAACCAACAAGCATCTGTACGGGACGCTATTAAGTGTATCAGAGAAGATAGCAGTCTAGCTAGTCATTGTCATTGACACCGGAAACTCCCTTCCAAAAACTTGATTGAACTATCAATCAAAAGGACACCCCACACCTACCTACAGTATGTGGTGGATGTGCAAAAGAAAGATATTTGTGTCAAAAGCACAGACCAGCTGGCCAAATGTATAGAGAATCGAGATGACTGGAGACGCTGATGGAGGGCTCGTCTGAGGACTGTGTTGAATATTGAGCATTGTATTGCACCTATTTCAATTGACTGATTACTACATTGCTGCCAGCTGGGTCAATTGCAGTGATAATTTTGACAGCAAATTTTGATTCAGTTTTAGTCAGTCTTTTGAAAAAGTCCATGATTTTGTGTGAAATGTTTTACTTTTAGTCTAGTTTTAGTTGACTAAATCTACATTTGAAAATGTATGTATGTATAGGCCTTGATGGCGTCGTCATGCCTGGTTTATACTTAGCTGTGTGCTGAAAATAGCCGATCTACAAGCTCACACGTAGATTTTCGACACCCACGCACAGCCAAAAATGAAAGAATTTTGTATTAGTTCTACTGGATCCCTTGTCCACTAGTCCTCCCTGACATTCTAGTTTAGTTTTTATTTGTTGACAAAATTGTCAGTATATTGATCATAGCTTAGATTTTATTCAGTTTCAGTCAGTGGAAAAAAGGTAGTCGAACACTGGTCACTCACTTGTCAGCTGACCCTCAGCTAAGTAGGTATATGAAGGTGTGTCTGTTCAGTTTGCTTTGGTCTGAGGAAGAGCTATTAAGCTAGAAATGTAATAAAAATACCTTTGGAGCTGGATCCAGTGTGAGGACTCCTCAGTATTTGTCTCTGCCCAGAAACAGGCCTTTTTATCTTTCGATGTACAGTATGTGCTTTACTCACTGTTTGCAAAAGCAAAGGAGATAACATTGAATCCACTACTAACCTCTGTTTCACTGGCATGAGCAGCCACTTTACTGTCACTGTGATCCTCCAGGGAGGCAATATCTTCTCCTCCTCCTGTGAAGGCCTCCCGGCCAGTCTCTCTGGTCTCCACAGCCCCACGATGCATCCCTGCAGCCCCCTCCACCTTCTCAATCAGGAGTTCACCCTGGTCCTCAGTACTCTGTTGACTGATAAGAGAGACACATTAGACATGGAATGGACCCAGAAAATACAGTACAATATCACATTGTTGTGGTCTTATCTGGTACCATGTCATACCTGGGATTGCTCTGCTTTTCAATAAAAAAGCATCTTAGAGTGAAGACATTGTGACACACATGTCTTTGTTCAAATTGATTTATTTGTTCAATTACAATCCGGTAGGTCAAACTATGCCTGCCGGTTATATTATTTTTACACATACAGGCTAATATTCTGCTATTTGTCTGAAAAGTTATTCTAGTGAGGGTTGCTCACAGGTGCTCCACCAGGAGAAGTTCCTTTGACCTCGTTCCTCCCAGGTTTAAGAGACTTAAGGGTAAAAATGCTTTTTATTATGCAGCCACCACCATCAATATTTCCTGCCAACATTTTTAAAACTGGGCCTCTTCCATACTTCCTTCACAGGCCAATTATACTAATTAAGGCTCTGTTCCATTTAGTGTAGAACAGTGGTTCTCAGACGTTTTAATTTCAAGGACCCCCATGACTCGATATTATTTTGTTTTAATCTCTGGGACCCCAATCCAGTAGCCTACAATGTAAAATTCTCAGTATTATTTTTACTCTGAGAGTTTCAGAGTAAAAATTGTAACAAGTCGAATGGTCCATCATTTGGTTCCATTTGTGCACTCTCAGTTACACACCAGTAAAGGGCCATTTGGAACCTCCTCAAGGAACCATGAGGGACCTTAGAGACCCACTGGTGTAGCATAAGCCAAATTCCATTCCCCAAAGCTCGGAAGCTCTCCTCGCTTCCTCCACTCGCGCCTAAGCCCCGCCCCTGCGAGGAGCCGAGGATTATTTGCGAGGACGGAGTGGTCGAGCAGTTGCCGTCAAAGGATCGGACTGCACTTAGCGTCATTTCA
The DNA here is from genome assembly GCF_963280865.1 of Gymnoscopelus braueri. Taxonomy (NCBI): domain Eukaryota; kingdom Metazoa; phylum Chordata; class Actinopteri; order Myctophiformes; family Myctophidae; genus Gymnoscopelus; species Gymnoscopelus braueri. The sequence goes on from NC_137608.1 coordinate 3,912,327, forward strand.
AAGCGACGGAAAATTCCGTGATCACTTATGACGTCTCAAACAGCTGGACCAGAGCCGTGGATGAAAATATACATGCATAGAATAATATGCAGGTATAGAATAATACAGAATATAAGAATAGACAATTCATCAATGTGGATGGCCACATTGTTATCTTTATAGTTAACATTTTGTGCAAAGCCATTTATTCCTGAAATAGTGAACGAAGCGCCAGGATGAGCAAACTTACATTTATGAATTAAATCCTGACCCGTCCCTCTTTTTGCTCGTACAGTCCCCAGACCCCCCACCCCCCGCAGCAGTCCCGCACGGCACTGCTGCTTATAACAGCCACCGTATATTACAGAGTATGTCTGACTCTGAATTACATCATTCATGCAGGGTGGCCATACGTCCTCTTTTACCCAGACATATCCTCTTTTGGGGGGCTGTCTGGGGGGGTTTTATAAAATCCTTCAAATGTCCGGGGTTTTGAGAGTTTGGGTGATATCCCCCCCACTTCTGGGACGAAGAAAAAAGAAAAAAACTCAGACGATTGTGATTTTGCTTAATATTGTTTGATAGCGAAATAAATCATGACTGATAGACATGAAAGAAGACCCTTCACAGCTAATAGAGAATTAAAATTTTTAAGAATCGGTTCAGAATTGAATGAGTACGGCTATAGTTAAAGCGTAAAGTCCTCTCCTATATTCAGTCTATATATAAATACAATACATTATTTTAAACATAATCTTTGTCACAGTAATTTATAGTAGTCCATGCACTGCATTGAGGCATGCAAGGAGAGAAATGAACTATCAGCTTTTGAGACAGAATAAGTGTGCACAATATATTACTATGTATTATGCTTTATATCATACAACGCCATAAAGCCAGTGGCTTGTTGCGTCTTTTCTGTTAATTTACACTGTGTGTGTGTGTGTGTGTGTGTGTGTGTGTGTGTGTGTGTGTGTGTGTGTGTGTGTGTGTGTGTGTGTGTGTGTGTGTGTGTGTGTGTGTGTGCGCGTGCGTGCGTGCGTGACGAGTGATCGGCGGGGGCAAAGGGGGGGGGGGCAGCCGGTGTTTCGGCATGGTTTCGGGTTTCAAGCATTGTTTGTGTGGCCACATGTGGAGGAGGACCATGTATACGTCACGGGAAAAGGGAAAAAACAAAAAAAACATGTGCACGTGATGCGGAAGTCTGCCGCGGAGGAGCTGTGGCGAGTGGTCGAGCGTACACTTGATGTACACTCGCTAAATGCGGAAGTGGAGAGCCTCCTCGGCTCCTCCACTCGACTCCACTCGCCTCCTCCAAGAAGCAACTGAATAATTCGACCCTGACTACTTCCGGTTTGAAGTCGGAGTGACCGAGTGGGAGTGAGCGAGTGGCTGAGATTTTCGGGTTTGGAATTTGGCTATAGTGTCTCCAGTGAGCCAACATGCACAATATCAGCACCCTGACTCTGTTTGACCAGAATGGAACAGAGCCTTCATTAGTGTAATTGGTAACACCTGTGAAGGAAGTAAGAAGAGGCCCAATTCATTTCCAATGTAGCCTCGGAAACCCATGGCTTTTTTTTTTGTTTCAAAAGAAAAAAAACCTGGGCGAACCATGCAGGAACGATGGTCTTAGGACCTTGTTATCTCCTAACCAATCAGAGTGCAGAGGGGCGTCGATCTAAATTTGGTGACGTCAGCGTGCTCCGTGCACAGGCTGGGGGGGGAGGGGGGAGGGGAGGGGAGGCGGGGACATAGATTGGTGAAGCAATAGGAAGCGCCGCTTCCTATTGCCGGCTGGTTTGGATCCGCCCTTCAAGACCATCGATTGGGCTCGTTCTTTCAGTCTATTTCCAATGTGGCTGCTGTGCATGTGTAGAGCCTATTGGACTAAGATAAATGTCATCCCATGGCTTGACTGGTGACTGCCCCTTGGCTCTTTTTGCCGTGCCTTTTCAGTCGCTTGTCTAACGCAGTGGTTCTCAACCTTTTCAGGCCATGACCCCCAAAATAATATTTGAACTGGGACCCCCCAAAATAATCATATTTGAACAGGGGATCCCCTCAAGTAATCATATTTGAACTGGGGACCCCCCAAAATAATCATATTTGAACTGACCCCCCCCACCCCGACAAATGTTGAAATTGTAGTTGAGGCATTACATTTAGTTTAGCCTCGGAAACCCAGGCTTTTTTTTTTGTTACAAAAGAAAAAAAGCCTGGGGGAGCCATGCAGGAACGATGGTCTTGGACCTTGTTATCTCCTAACCAATCAGAGTGCAGAGGGGCGTCGCTCTAAATTTGGTGACGTCAGCGTGCTCCGTGCACAGGCCGAGGGGGGGAGGGGAGGGGAGGCGGGGACATAGATTGGTGAAGCAATAGGAAGCCACGCACAAATCCGGGCGGCTGTGTTTGGGTCCGCCCTTCAAGACCATGGATTGAGCTCGTAGCCTCAGGCTACATTTAGTTTGACTCGGTTCTACAGATTAGCCAATCTAAAAGCTCACAAGGCCTTGCGATGCTTGTAGATCGGGTATTTTCACAATGTTTGCCTCTTACTTATATTATTTAACAATTTGGCAAATGTTTGACCAGTTATGTAGTTTATTGATTACCTTTGATGCAGTGATGGTGTTTTTTTCTTTTTTAGGTTAATAAAAAAAGTCTGAAAAGTCTTTAAATTATCACTTCACTGTCATCTGGGGAAATAAAACACATGGGGACACCCCTGGGGATCCCGACCCATTGGTTGAGAACCACGGGTCTGCGTCGCATTGTGAGCTTGTAGATCTGCTATTTTCAAAAGATTTTTTTTATAAATTTTGAACTTCTGAAATGGGGACATTCTGCACAATGACTACTTTTACTTTTGGTACTTTAAGTACATTTTCATACCAATACGTTTGTACTTTTACTCAAGTACATTTTGAATTCCGGAGTTTTGCTTGCAACAGAGTATTTCTCTACATTGAAGTATTGATACTTTTACTTAGTAAAACATGAGTAAAGAACTTTTCAAAAGTGAGTACATTTACCACACTGACTTACTTAAGTAAAAGTATCAATACTGCAAAGTACTCTGTTACAAGTAAAAGTCCAGAATTATTTTTTTTTTTTAGTAAAAGTACAAAAGTATTGGTATTAAAATGTACTTAAAGTACCAAAAGTAAAAGTACAAAAATGTTTGAAAATAGCATATCTACAAGCTCACGATAACACGTTGCGATATATTGCTATATTCAAATAGCCAATATATAAAACAGGGCTAAAGTGGCTAATGTATGTTCTATAATATAGTAATTTGTATCTGCAAAGTATAACTAGTAACTAAAGTTTTCAAATAATTGTAGTGTAGTAAAAGTACAATATTTGCCTCTGAGATGTAGTGGAGTAGAAGTAAAAGTATCAAACATTGGAAATACTCCAGTAAAGTAAAAGTACCTCAAAATTGTACTTACAGTACTTGAGTAAATGTACTTAGTTACTTTACACCACTGGAGACTGTTCTGTTGTCTTGTGGTTTATTATTACAAATTAGACGACCAAAAAGAACAATGGCCAATGTCTCCCAGTAACGTTAACTCTTCAGTGAATGAACGTGATGCAGCTCACCGGACGTTAAACAGCTAGTTAGCTTCATTAGCTTAGCATGAGCGCATTTCACTGTCTATACTCTCATAGCCACGTTGTGAAGCTACAGTATTCATGAAAACAAACATTGACACAAAGCCAATATAACATCCATATCATGTCCGTTAGCAAGTTCTCTCCACAATACAGCAAACACACAACACGTCTGTCATTGAATAATAGACTATATTATGTAATGAATCAATAATAAAAACATGACAATACATTCCCACACTTATCCCAATAAAGCCTGGTACACAATACTGTACCTGAGAGGAGGAAATAAAGTGAATCAATGCAGGTTGCAGACAGTAGACACACAGAGCTGCTGCTGTGCAGGGACTGGAGATTTCAAAGCTGTGTTCCGTGAGCGATAATAACAGCTGTGTTCCGTGAGCAGAAATAACTTATCAGAAATAAGACTTCCGGTCGACCATCTCTTCAGAATAAGAGTACCCACTAGAGTAAAAAGAGGCCATTGAGAAACGATTAATTTGCACATTAAAACTATAACAACAACAGTCAGTCATAGAGATATAATATAACTAGAGGGCGGATTGCCCCGCCCCCAGCTATCATTTCAATGAATGTACCCAAGAGGAAAATAGCAAGAGTCGCATTCTCCGGTTTACTTCCCGTTTCGCCTTGTTTCTGCGTGACGTAGGTGGACACCTTTTTAGGAGACAGGAAGCAAGTTGGAGTCTTAGGCGGGTGCATATGAAAAAAAAGCACCTTACCCAAAAAAAATTGGAACAAAAGGTTTCTCAACTGTTTTCTGTAGTATGTGGTGTCCTGAATAACATACTAAAAGTCTACCAAAGTTTGATCACTGGAAAGGTGTTATTTTCAAGATGGCGTCCACGATGCCCAAAAAAATCATTAAAACAGCCTAACTCCTTCATTATTTATCCTAGACAAGTACTTTTTGTGTCTAACCGTATGTTTTTGGGGCCTAGGAATCCATTGGACTTGTCCAAATTGCAGAGATACAATTAGATAATTGTGAATTCCAATATTTAGTTTGTGACTCTATTAAAACCCTTTGAAATGGTCTCCCATTTCAAGTTAACTAGTACAACAATGCCATGCAGGAATTCAATGATCTCATCTACACGACCAGTGAGCAACACAGAGAATCCACAGATTCCAGGATGAAACGAGATCACGCTGACCAGGAAAAGATCAAAGAAAAACGTGGCACTTTTAAACCATTCTCTCTAGACCCATCTCTGAGAAACATTGTGACTGGTGTAGTCGCCAAAGAAGACGTGAATATTCATGAGTTTGAGACTGTTGGGAATGAGTTCATTGAAAAAATTGTTGGAAAGCCCATTTTTGGGATCTCATTCAAACGCAAAGACCGGGCAAAAACCCTTGCAGATGAGTCTAGCATCAAAGTTACCAAAGACCGAACCATTGATCCTGCTCTGTTGTTCCAACGATTTCTGATTATGTCAAAAACCGGAGACCTTTCACTGGAAGATGTAATGACCTATGAGCTCAGCCCATTCCCTGCAGCCCTGTTTGAAGCCAAATAAATATTCCGTAAGGCTGACAAACCCCAACTAGCTCAGGCAGTGACTGAACTGTCAAGCGAGGAATCAAAGAAAACTATACTGGATTCTATCCCACCAACTGAACAGTATGTCCTTGATGGTGGCTCCCTGATTCATCGCTTGCCATGGAAAATGGGTGACAGTTATGGTGTCATTGCACAGTCCTATGCTGACTTTACCATACACCAATATGGTGAATGGGTTTCTGCTCCCAAATCTGCTCCCAAATCAAGCAAAAAATGTGGTAGAGGACCTTGGGAGCAAGGCAATGGCAGTTATGTTTGGTGGCAAGAATACAGATTCACTTTCATCTTTGCGCTACAAACTTCTTAGCAAGAAAATTGTGTCTGCCAAATCATTTGTCAACCCAGAACATCTCCCTCCAACAGAGTCCTTGACTAAATATCACTGCCAAAGAGTTTATTACCAGATCATGGTGTGGACTGAAATGGAGAGTGACATGAATCCGGTGGATTGGGGATGGAGATTGGAGGACAATCACTTTGTGCCAGTTATGACCAATAAAACTGCTGCCCCAGAAAGCCTCCTGCATATGGTCTACTGTAATTGCAAAACTGCTTGCCAAACATAACGGTGTAGTAGCAGACAATACGGACTGCCATGTATGCCTGCTTGTGAACCATGTCAAGTCGAGAATTGTGAGAATCCGCCAGGAAGAGTGTGATAACTCATTGTGTGATAACTCATTGTAAATCTGGTGTGGATCCAAGAAAAAGAGAAAAGAAAAGAAAAATACAAACAAATATAAAAAAAAATACAAAAAATACAAAAACAATATCTATACTACAATCCGCAGACTGGCTGAAAGCGGGAAAAACATCAGTCACCGGTGTCAGTTGCATGTTAGGTTTCGCTTTTGGTTTGCATGATGCAGTTAGGTTTCGCTTTCGGTTTGCATGCTGCAGTTAGGTTTCGCTTTCGTTTTGCGCTTTGTACAGTACAGTACAGTACAGTACAGACCGTACAGTACAGTACAGTACAGACCGTACAGTACAGTACAGTACAGTACAGTACAGTACAGTACAGTACAGTACAGTACAGACCGTACAGTACAGTACAGACCGTACAGTACAGTACAGTACAGTACAGTACAGACTGTACAGTACAGTACAGTACAGACCGTACAGTACAGTACAGTACAGACCGTACAGTACAGTACAGTACAGACCGTACAGTACAGTACAGTACAGTACAGTACAGTACAGACCGTACAGTTAAGTACAGTACAGTACAGTACAGTACAGTACAGTACAGTACAGTACAGTACTTTTTTTTTTTTTTTTTATCCCATGATTTTGTACCCCCAAACGACATTTTCTTTGGGGGGGTTGGGGGGGGGGGTTAGGGGGGGTACTAGAATTCTGCCCGCGTAGCGGGCAGAACTTCTAGTAAAATACAAAAGCATGAAAGAAAAAAGTTTTTAAAAAAATAGGGTTTAGCGGTACTGAGCCTTCACGCGGCGGCCCTGTTTTGACTAATTTCACAGTACCACGCAGTAATAATGCATTTATTCCCAAAATAAATTGTTGAAAGCTTCAACAGAATTTGAATTATAAGTAAAATCACCAATGCTGGGCATTATGTCACGTGGAAAAGGAGAAATGTCCTGTTATATTGGACTAGTTTCTTAATTCTTTACATAAATACCCTTATAACCAATTTTTTTATACATAATTGTACTTATCAATACATAATTGTACTTATAATCACTTCACTATAATTTATATAAGCTAATTGGATTCCTAGATCACCAAAACATAGGGTTAGACACCAAAATTACTTGCCTAGGATGAATAATGGAGGAGTAATGGTCTTTTAAGGAACTGGCGGCGGCCATCTTGAAAATTTTACATTTCTAGTGGTCCGATTTTGGTAGACTTTTGATATGTTATTAAGTACACCTGATACTACAATAAACCATTGAGAAACCTTTTGTTCCAATTTTTTTTGGGTCAAACCTAGCCATGGTTCACATGACGCTTGTATACAAGCGTCATGGTGCCGAGTCCCCCTGGTCTAAAGTTGTGTTCGATTTTTTCACATTGCCATCTCTCACATAAACATAAACGTTCAGATTTCAAATATAAAGTGCTTACCACTGAGCCACGGATGTTACAAGGCGATGCGGACCGCGATGAGTACCCGTATCTCCCGTATTGTTCAATAAAAAGCATTTTAATCCCATCGCCGGCCATTTTCTTTTTTGTTTTTTTTTTGTTTTGTAATGTATCAGAGTGCAATACACCTCCCAACCATTAGTGTCGCATGGTTGAAAGTATCGGAGACAATTTGGAGAAAATGGCCGGCGATGGGATTAAAATGCTTTTTATTGAACAATACGGGAGATATGGGTACTCATCGCGGTCCGCATCGCCTTGTAACATCCGTGGCTCGGTGGTAAGCACTTTATATTTGAAATCTGAACGTTTATGTTTATGTGAGAGATGGCAATGTGAAAAAATCGAACACAACTTTAGACCAGGGGGACTCGGCACCAGGGCTCGGTCAAACCATATCTGCACCCGCCTATCTATTGATTCCAATGGAAGAGTGAACGTGAACACAGCTTCTGAACCATTCTTTAGCTCCATGGTTACTGAACTAAATATTGGAGCCGATCGTCACAAGACAAAAAATATGCACGATTTTCATACTAAAATAGCTTTTTTTTTTGTGACACAAATTAGGAGAAAATCAACTTTGTTATCGACTTTTCTCTATCCCAGCAACACACTCTCGCGAGATTTGGGAAGATATCTGAAGGGTCCATCTGCAGTCTGACGGACGAGACATAGTCTGTCCCTTCCTTATATTATATTTTATTATTATATTATATTTTAACTCTATGTGCTGTTCCCATAAGATGTTCTAAAAACTGATTAACTGAGATTATATATGTGAATATACAGTAGTACGTGAAATCATTATGGACATGTTACAAATTAAATAAAATGAGTGTTCCAATGCTCAATAATATAATTTTCCATTATTAACTGTCTTGGTTGATGGGGTATGATTTGGGAATCATGACATTTTGCTAAACATAACATGCTAAACATACTATGGTCTATCGTGGTAAAATATATACCTGGGCCTTTTATTTATAAGGATATATATATATATATATATATATATATATATATATATATATATATATATATATATATATATATATAGTTATACATATATATATATATATATATAGTTATACATATCTCTATATATATGGTTAACATAGAGCAGAAACAGGAGCACATCTAGCATAAGACTGAATAATACATGTGTGTTTGTAGGGGGAATTTCATAGGTTTCTGAAAAGCATCTTTGCCAATAACATTCAAACATGTAAAGCATTTATTTCCTTTAATGAAGAAAATGCACAAATACACATCCACATGACGTTGTCAGCCAGGGAGAGGGGGGGAGGGTGGTGGGATGGTCGGGGGAGAAGAAAACCACGCCTACTTAGGAGACCATTTGTAGGATTTGTGTACTACTTCGCCTCTAGTGGCTCCAATGGAGATTGTGTATCTTTCTATATCAACAATCTTTGAATGTACTAAGTGGCGTTTTGAAGCACCCGGAAGCCTGCCGGAAGTAGAATTATTGAGTCGTTTTTGGACCACCATAGATATGCGCACTAGTGTCCTTTTTGCGTCCTACGGCAGCCCGGTTGCCAAGGAATGAACGCGAGATATTTATTAAATACACTCGAGATGCATATTTATATGTAAATGCATATGTATTTATGTATAATATGTTTACATATTTATATTTATATATATAAATATCTCTCAGTAGGTTTTGCTCGTGCATGTATTTCTCCCCGCCTGCAGTTCCAGCTTTGGCCACTGGGGTGGCGGCTTCAATGTTTCTCAGCAACTCTGGGGGCTTGCAGTCAGTCAACCATAGAGGTATAATATAACCCAGTCAACACACCATATTGTTTTCACTACTGCATTGTGGGTATGTTCTTCTTCTGATGAACACTTTGTCTAGACGCCAGTTGGTGTATTGCTGCCCCCTACTGTTGGTCTCGGGTACTGTCCATTGTTGCCAGACCCAGGGGTCAGGCCTACATGAGGCTTTGTCTGTCCCTCTTTCGTCCATATATGGACGAAAACATTTTCTTACATGTCCCTCTTTTTGATTGGCCAAGCTTAGCGTGACTTAAGCTTTTCACCTATATGTACTAGGAATCTATTCTGGGTCTGGCAGAACCAGGTCTCCTGGTCTTGTTTATATACAGTAACAGTACTATCTATGTGACCTTCCAGATCTGTAGACAAGAGAACATCCATCTAGGAGTAAAGCAGTTCATCCAACTAAGCAAATTAAATGATTATAGAAAAAAAGTGTTAATCATTAATTTAATAAATTAACCAATTAATAATCAATAGGTCATTCATTACAGGCAAAATCTTCCCACAAATGTAAAATCCAAAAATATTGAAAATAGCAGATCTACAAGCTCACGACACGTCACATGTTTTGAGCTTGTAGATCAGCTATTTTCACAAGTCTTACACAACACTGTTGTGCAACATAATATAACATAGGGCTGATGTCCTCAATCAATTTGTTGAAAAAAATAAACATATAAAGAAAATAACTATTACAATTATTTGATTAATCAGAAAAGTAATCTATAGATGAATTGCTTAGAACGACATGGATAGTTGCAGCCCTACATACATCCATCACAGCTTTCATCAGTGCACATTGATGCTGCACAGGTTTGATCACGTCTCATAGAAATGCAGGATACAACATACACTAATATATACCATGTTACAGGATGCAACATATACCTTGTATTAAACACGTTATTACCCATATCATTTTCAAACTATGTAACTATATCAATATGTCTATGAAAAATTCAGACTGTATGGTATATTCAGACTGACACAGTAAGATTATCACAATTATTTCAAAGCAATGAGTTTGGCTATTGTACCAGAATGTTCTGGGAAACGGGAAACAGTTCAGTAAGATAGATTGATTGTAATGGATGAATTGGACTGGGTCAGGCTGACCTAAAATGGTGTAACTAATCATGAGATTTCGTTTTATTGTGTGCCAAGATCTAGGGCCACAAGAAGGTATAAAAACCCACCCACAATCCTATTTCATCAGTCCTGTCTGCAGGTATGGCTCTGTTATATTAACAAATGTTATATAGGTTCACAAAACATCTACTGATGCACAAACTTCGACACGTCATCAGTGTCATGTCCTCAGTAACAGGGTGTTTCGGGTCTTGCAACAAGCACCCTCCTCCAGAAGTCCCAACCAAGGCTGATCAGACACCGGCCTCGTCCAAGTGGCATGCTACTGCCCCCACTGTCTCTTGGGGGCTTAGGGTAGCAGGTGAGCTGTTGGCAGCAGGTGTTGGCGACACTTGGAGGCTCTGGGCACTGTGGGTTGCCTCCGGGCCTGACCAGAAGTGCGTCTGACCAGAAGTGACTTCTGTGCGTTGTGTCGTCGTTGCCGCTTTACAAACATCTCATTCTGCCTTGATGGATTTTTAAACCCTCTTGAATGTTGCAGGTTTTACCTCAGTATGTAGTAGCTTGCTTTGGGTTCTTCCCCTCAGAAGAAGTGGTTAGGGCTGCCAACACTCTCCATCCCGGGTTGCCGTCTCTCCGGCCGTCCTCTGTCTCTCCAGATGTCAACACACTCTTCGTGGTCGCCACCCACTGGTCACTAGTACTCCCAGAGTATTTCAGTTAACAAAACATCTACTGATGCACAAACTTGGACACATCATCAGTGTTGTTTCCTGGAGTCACTGGTCAACAGTATACTTCTAGAATTGCATACGGTTGCTTCCTGTTTAGTCTTTTATTTTTCTTATGTGTTCCTTTCTTCTATATTCTTTCTCTATTTTAACTCTTCCTGTAACTGTAGATGTTGAGAGCTTGTACAAAGAATGATCTCACCCACTCTTTTACATCTGTAATCATGTGACACTAAAGTTGATTCTTAACTCATTGAGTGCCCAAATTATTATTATCTATTTCTGGCCATTACGATTTTTATTTTTTTATTTTTTCAAAGTAAAAAAAATGTGCTTAGGAAGCGAGATACAGCCTTTTTCAGTTATAAGTTAAACAAGGAGTGGATGGAGCTGCAAATCTTCAGATAATGATATCTTGGGTTAAAAAAAATAAAAATAATATATATTTATTTTTTTCAAAAACACGTGAAACTCGTTAATGGCACGTTGCACCATAGCGCTAAAACACGTGAAACACGTTAATGGCACTCAATGAGATTGTGCCTGCAGACTAAATTCTTCCACACATCCCAAATATACTGCTCAAAGAAATGTAGGGAACACTTTGATCCCTTAATTATTTTGAGTTTTCATGAACTGTGTATTGATTGATTGATTGAAATTTTTATTAGGCAAAAGAATGTAAAACAACACAGTTACATTTATAATGCTTTTGTCTAAAAGGTCCGGCCAAAAAAGTCCTTGCGGACTTGTTTCCGTTGGGGTCCTTGAGTTAATTTCATAGACATATATAGTAGCAACCAAACAGTTCAAAAATCAACATGAAAATACAGATAATACAGAAAAAATACCACTATGTACAAAAAAAGCATTTAAAAAATATATGTACAAAAAAAAGGGGGGGGGGGGAGCATGGAAAAATAAAAATTATATACAAAAAAAGCATGAGGAAATACAAAATATGTACAAAAAGAGGAGGGGGGGGGTCGTCTGTCTACAGGGAAACTGGTACTAGCTCCTCTTTCGGCCTCCAGAAAGATGGGTTTTTAGGGCTGTTTTGAATGAGCCCAGGGAACTGCATTTTTTGAGGGATGGGGTTAGACTATTCCATTCCTTGGTGGCTGTGCTATAGAAGGAGAATTTGCCCATGTTTGTTTTATGGGAGGGTGGTACCAGATTGTTGTTTACGCTCCCTCTAGTTTCGTGGCTGTGGGTGTCACTAACTTTTTCGAGGTATTTATACAGATATGCGGGTATAGGGGGCATATCGGGCAAATCTGCATTTACAATTTTGAAGACCAGACCCATTTTTAGTTGTTTAACCCTGTCTTCCACCCTGAGCCAGCCTAGGCTGGCAAAGTGAGTGGGAGAGAGGTGGGTCATGGGCCCCAGTCCTAGAAGTAGTCGGATCAGTTTGTTTTGGGAGGTTTGAAGCTTAGTCTGCAGTGACACTGAGGTGTTGGAGTACCAAGAGGAGCTAGCATAGTCAAAAAGGGGCTGTATCAGGGCCCCTGAGAGGGTCCTGAGGGCCTGAGGGTTGACAAAAGAGGAAACTCTGCCCATAAATCTGGTTCTCTGGTTTACTCCTTTGACCACCTTTGTTGCCATGCTTTCACCTGTCAGGTATTTGTCAAGAATACATCCCAAATAGGTAATCTCTTCTTTGCTAGTGATGATTGTGTCATCGACTTTGACCTTGAAGTCATTTACCTTCATTTTACTGAGGGAATGTCTGGTCCCAAATAGGATGGATTCAGTTTTCCCAAGGTGTAGAGACAGTTTGTTATCGGTCAGCCATGTACGGATTTTTGAGAGTTCAGAGCTGAGAGCTTCCTCAACTTGCAACTTGTCCTCACCCGAGATCAGGAGTGCCGAGTCATCAGCGAACAGGAACAGTTTGCAGTTACAGGCAGCATTCATGTCGTTAATGTATAGAAGGAACAGTAACGGCCCTAGAATGCTGCCTTGAGGAACCCCGCAGCTCACCGGGAGGGATGAGGACATGGTTCCGTTGATGTCAACCACTTGTTCTCTACCCTCCAGGTAAGATCTCATCCAATTTAGTGATGTGCAATCAAAACCAATCGCCCTCAGCTTATCAAGTAGAATTGCGTGGTTTACAGTGTCAAACGCCTTTTGGAGGTCCAGCATGACCATGCCACAGTATTTGCCCGAGTCTACCTCACGTTTGATGTAGTCGGTCAAATATAGTAGGCATGTGTCAGTGGAGTGGGATGTTCTGAAGCCTGATTGGAATTCAAACAACAGTTTACGCTCGCTGAGGTAGCTGTTGATTTGTTCTTGGATTGATCGCTCTATAACCTTTGAGATGGAACAAAGGATGGAAACAGGCCTATAGTTGCCAGGGTCTAGTTTGCTTCCTTTTTTAAATAGAGGGATTACTCTTGCCAACTTGAATTCTTGTGGGACGTGACACTGACTGATGGATAAGTTTGTAATGTGGGCTACTATGGGAGCAATGGAGACCGCTGCGTCTCTGAGGAATCTGGTGGGGATGTTGTCAAGGCCGTGGCCTTGTTTGGCTGTAGGGCGAGGAGTTTGTTTTGCACATCCTCAGTCAATACAGGTTTGAAAAAAAAGGAATCTTTTTTAGCCCCTAGTTTCTCATAGTGAGCTTGAATGTGGTCGGGGCCGTACAGACCTGAATGCTGAGGGAGTTTGCTTACCAACTGGGTTGCAACTGTGGTGAAGAAACTGTTAAAACAGTCCGCTACCAATTGCTTGTCGGTAGTGAGTGAGCCACTTGAAATAATGCAAATGTTTGTAGATTTAGTCTGAATTTTCCCGTTGCAGCCTAATTGTTTTAGTGCCTCCCACAGTTTTTGTGGGTGGCTTTTGTTTGCCTCTATGTTCTCATTTAAGAAATTCTTTTTGGCATTTCTGATCAATTTAGTAACTACATTTCGTAGATTTCTGCACTTTTCAAGTAGCTGCTCACTTTTGTTTTTCCTGAGCTCAGAGTAGCTTTTGTTCCTGAGTTTGATGGCATTCAAAATGTCACCCTTCATCCAAGGTTCTGTGCTAGCTTTGACCCTCACCACCTTTGTGGGTGCGATGTTATCAAGTACACACAAAAAAGCTTTTTTGAAACAGGACCAGGACTCCTCCACAGAGGTGCAATTTAGGACATGGGACCAGTCCATCTTTCCAAGAGCTGTTGTTAGAAGATCACTTGAGTAGTGTTTCATAGACCTGCAGCTGATTGTCCTGTGACAATAAGCTCCAGGTCCGTGAATCTTCCGAGTGCAGAAAATGATATTGTGATCACTTAAACTACACTCAATCACTCCACTCTTGGAAATTCTGGATTGGTCCGTTGTCAACACTAGGTCTATGATTGATTGAGAAGCAATGCCTACCCTTGTAAAATGCTTTATCAGCTGGGTAAAGCTGTGCAGGTCACAGAACTTTCTGAGGGACTTAAAGGTAGCTGCGTCTTTCTTCAGAACATCACCAATTAGTACCGTCTCAGAGTTTCCTAAACCCGCCACATGATCCTCAATCAATTCATAAAAAGCATTTTGATCTGGGGGTCTGTAGATGGCGCCAATTATCAGTGGTTTTGCATGTGGGTATAAAATTTTGACCCAGACCGATTCAGTGGGGTTGTTATCCATATCTGGGATCACATCGTAAATAATGTCTGATCTCACATAGATGCAAACCCCACCCCCAGAGAGATTTCTGTCTTTTCTGATGACATTGTAGCCCTTTATTTCAATCTCAAAGTCTTTGATGGAATTATCCAACTTAGTTTCTGAGAATGAAATAATGTCTACCTTGCCACTTCCAAACATGGATCTCAGCTCAGACATTTTTTCAGGGTTTTTAAGACTGTTTACATTCAAGTGAACAATGTGGGTACCTCTAGTAGAAAACAGGGCATCCATTTCTTCAGTTGAGTAGTAACCATTGTCCCTTTCAGGCTCTGGGGGGTCGGTGGGGGGGGTCGGAGGTGTGGGTGGGGGAGGGGGGGGCTTTGTGAAGTCCGCGGGGGGGGGTGTGGAGGTGATTTGAGGCCGCATAACCTTCCTTAGATCTGCCCTGGGGGAGGGGGGTGGGGGTGGTGGATGTGGGGGAGGGGTGATGTGGGGAAACCCTTGTGTCGACCTCCGCCAAATTCCCCCAGGCAATGGACTGTTTGGGAAAATGGAAAACTCTCTGTTTCCCCGCCGATCCCACAGGGGAAAACCATGTGGTTGTCCAGAGACCGCTTGGAAAACAGGGAAAGGAACTCCGTTTCCCAGCATTCCTCTCGGTGGGATACTATGCGGTTGTCCTGGTATCGACTGGTGGTGGTGGTGGAGGAGGAGGAGGGGGGGTGGGGGAGGGGTGAAGCTATTGTCCCGCGTCGACGACAAGCGGTGGTGCCAGGAGATGGTCGAAACAGGGGGAAAAACAACGTTTTCTTGTGCTTTTCTCTGAGAGAAACCTTGTGGTTGTCTTGGGCCCGTGTGGCGCATGAGGGAATCCTCTTGGTGACGCTGCTGTTGGGGAATCCCTTGTCTCGTCACTGGCCTCATTCCTTCAGGCGGTGGTCGTCTGCTTGAGAATGCAGGCACGGATGTTAACCGGGACAAATAATCCATCCTTGTTTCTCCAGCTCTTTGCTGGGGTTCATTCTTATCAGGTGAGGTGGGCCGTTGCCAAACAAAGTTATTTGTCTGCATGTTGTGGTCCGGACCTTGTCGGGCACTTCCGTCGCGTTCGAAATCAGCTGTTGTTAAGTTGCTTAAAGGTTTAATGACATTCACTTTTACACCACATTCAAAGTCTTTGTCCTGGTCCTTCAAAAGTGTACAAAAAGTTTTAAGTGAAAATTCCATTCCAGTGATCCATGGCAGGTGTTTTTCTCTCACATTTCTAAAGCCTTTTCAACTGCAATGAAAAAATAAATCTTTGCCTGCGGGTGTCGCTGGTGAGGGATTTTGCCTGTCAATCATCGCCTCTGCTCCGCCCCCCCCCAAAGGAAAGGATAGGGGAGGGGAGGGGCGAGGAGGAGAGTGGGCGGGATTAATCGACTGTGACCTCACTGTCGAAGGGCCAAGCTCAGATTACTTTTCAGCCTAGTTATTCAGAAAACCCCAGACCACAGAAAATCCACTGAATGTTCTAAGTTCCGTTTTTTGGGGTGTAATTGAGGTCATAAAACCCCAAATAAAACATTGAAAATAAAAAAAGTGAAAATGAATGTCATGATACCTTTAAGCCATTGTAGTTGTGATCATAGCGAGTCTCCGTGCTCTTCACGGTCGGTGGGCCGGGATTAGGGTGTACATTTCCCGACAGCAATAAACTCAACCAAATAATCTTTCTTACTGTAAGGCCGTCTAGCTGATTTGGTGTCCTTCTCCGTGTTTGTACCGATTTACTCGCGCCGAACACTTTAAAAAGTAACGTCGACGCGTCTTGCGGTAAATCTCCGTTTGGACTCGCTCTCCGTTGAAGCTGCACATTGTGGGATTCAATGAATATTAATCCTTGCAAAATAGCAGCGTAGAACAGCACCAGATTGTTGCTGGCAGTGATGATCTTTTTGAGGCGAAGGTGTTTTTTCCGCCGTTGAAGAATAGAGCGCGGGGTAGAATCCAGGAGCGGATAAAAGATGCGACCGTCCTCGTTCGAAGCCATTCGTTCGAAGCCATCTCGATCTGTATATACTGCTAACAAAAACTGCTCAAAAGAATTAAAGGGATAAATGTGTTCCCTTAATTATTTTGAGAGATCATAGCTTGTATTTCACTTTCTTGATAATAATCCATTAGGCTTATTGCATAGTAATAAAACATCTTGCACATCTGTGTGTGCTATAGGGCATTGCACAGGCTTTAATTTGCTATCACATCAAACATCATGTAATACCACTTAATAGTGATCATAGTCATTACATTAGGTGTAATTATTAGTCATAAATCATAAAAAATACATCCCTCAGTTTACCAGCATATAATTAAAATAATTGCAATGGTTTGATTGATTGATTGATTGATTGACATACTTAACAGACCTTAACGTCCACTCCATAGTATATCATGTACAGTATACATCTGCTGCTATGCTCACCCACCTTTATATCTTACCCCAGGTACTATGTGTAAATATGTAGATCATTTGTTAGTCTTTGATTGATCTCTCTCCCCCTGCCGCCCCCCTTCTTCTTCTTCCTTTAATTTTTTCTATGGAAATAAAAACGACAGAACTTGCACAAAAACGAATTTCACCCACTTTTTTTTTCCTGGAGTGTAACCTGTTATGTGACAATAAAGCTGATTCTGAATCAGATTCACGTCACAATTTAATAATGTGATACAACTTAATAATGATCATAGCTATTTCATTAATTGTAACAATTACTGTCATAATTCATAAAACATACATGTAGAAAGGTAATTGAAATGGTGCCCCATTCATTGCACATGCATACAGCACAATGACATCAAATCATGATATAAAAACTCAAATTCCGGAAAAACAGTCCTAGATTATATGATCAATATGGTTTACATGGTCATTTATATTATAAATAAATAACAACACAATCATTTCAGAAAGAAAAAAAGTTACCGTTAACACTAAACTTTTGTAGATTGTAGTAATGTTTTAAAATAAGAAAAACAAAAGAGATGGAGAATGACTCAACAAGATGAGTCCTAATGGAAACTTCAGTTTTGCTTGTCTATCCAACTCCCTGACAACATACAGCTGTTTAATTTGATCCTCCCAGTGAGCTGATTTATAGTGGAACGTTTTTTTCCCCTCTCCCTTGGTGTGAATGCACCGATATCTTTTCAGAGCACTTACCTGACTGAAACTCTTCTCACACTGTTAACACTGTGACAAGAGTTTTCTCCAGCGTGGACACACTGGTGTGTATTCAGTTGGCGTGATTCACGGAAACTCTTGTCACAATGTTTACAGTGGAAAGGTTTTTCTCCAGAGTGGATGCGCTGGTGTCTCTTCATGTCATTTAAGTGTCTGAAACTCTTGACGCATTGTTTACATTAGAAAAGTTTATCTCCAGTGTGGATACGCTGGTGTGTCTTCAGATGACATCACTGAAAGAAACTCTTGTAACAATGTTTACAATGGAAAGGTTTTTCTCCAGTGTGGATACGCTGGTGTTTCTTCAGATTACCTGAATCAGTGAAATTCTTGTCACAATATTTACAGTAGAAAGGTTTTTCTCCAGTGTGGATACGCTCGTGTGTCTTCAGATGACTCTTGTCACAATGTTTTCTCCAGTGTGGATACGCTGGTGTTTCTTCAGATGACTTGACTGAAAGAAACTCTTGTCACAATGTTTACAGCGGAAAGGTTTTTCTCCAGTGTGGATACGCTGGTGTTTCTTTAAGTCATCTGACCGACTGAAACGCTTGTCACAATGTTTACAGTGGAAAGATGTTTCTCCTGTGTGGATACGCTGGTGTCTCTTCAGGTCACCTGACTGATTGAAACGCTTGTCACAATGTTTACAGTGGTAAGGTTTTTCTTTAGTGTGGACACGCTGGTGTTTCTTCAGGTCAGATGACTGAGTAAAACCCTTTTTGCAATGTTCACAGTGGAAAGGTTTTTCTCCTGTGTGGATACGCTGGTGTCTCTTCAGGTCACCTGACAGACTGAAACTCTTGTCACAGTGTTCACAGTGGAAAGGTTTTTCTCCAGTGTGGATACGCTGGTGTTTCTTTAAGACATCTGACCGACTGAAACTCTTGTCACAATGTTTACAATGGAAAGGTTTTTCTCCAGTGTGGACCAGCTGGTGTGTCTTCAGATAACTTGACTGAAAAAAACTCTTGTCACAATGTTTACAGTGGAAAGGTTTTTCTCCGGTGTGGATACGCTGGTGTTTCTTTAGGTTCCTGATCGACTGAAACTCTTGTCACAAGGTTTACAGTAGAAAGGTTTCTCTCCGGTGTGGATACGCTGGTGTGTCTTCAGATGACTTGACTGAGAGAAACTCTTGTCACAATGTTTACAGTGGAAAGGTTTTTCTCCAGTGTGGATACGCTGGTGTTTCTTTAGGTCACCTGACCGACTGAAACTCTTGTCACAATGCTTACAATGGAAAGGTTTTTCTCCAGTGTGGACACGCTGGTGTCTCTTCAGGTCATATGACTGACTGAAACTCTTGTCACAATGTTTACAATGGAAATGTTTTTCTCGAGTGTGGCTACGCTGGTGTTTCTTTAGGTCACCTGACCGACTGAAACTCTTGTCACAATGTTTACAATGGAAAGATTTTTCTCCAGTGTGGACACGCTGGTGTTTGTTTAGGTCACCTGAACAATCGAAACTCTTGTTACACAGTTTACAGAGGAAAGGTTTTTCTCCAGTGAGGACACCTCCACTTGTCTCCCCCAATCATCACTGTCTTCAGTGACTTCAGTGTCAGATTCAAGTTCAACTTCAACTTCAGAGCAGTGTGAAGAGATGTGTTCATCATCAACTTCACTTTTCACTGCTAGTAATGTCAACATTGACCCAACAGGCTCCTCTGGTCTTTGAAGTATCTCCTCCTGTTCCTCTTTAATGTGTGGAGGCTCTGGTTCCTCCTGGAGCAGACTGGGGCTCCTCTTCTGTTCAGGAGAAACCTCCTCTTTACACACAACCATGTGCAGGATGGCTAGGAGCAGGAAAATAACATGATAGTGAACACCGGATTCCTAAAATGTCTATCTATTCTTCCATGTACATAGCTATTACCTACTAAGACTGACAAAACAGTTACTAAATAAGTACAAGTTGTTACAGGTGGTTCTGGAAACTCTAAAGCAGGCTCGAAAGTGTAAGCAAGATTATAGAAAATATATTTTAAAAAGTAACCTGAATCTATATATTTAGTTATATTACCCAACAAATGAATTACGGTGATAGAACAAATATTTAATTTGAGTTATTTTTAGCCTAAATGTTTTACTGTACCTCCATGCTGTTTACCTTGTTTGACTGATAAAGTATTAAATCAATCAATCAATCAATATGTGATCTCTGATTTGGGAGTAAGTGAGGCTGTAGGCCAAGCTATATACACAACTGGATTTGTCTGCATGTACAGTATGTATGTATGTCACCTCCAAAGTAGACCAATCATAGCTCATGTCACGAAGTGCATGACGTTATGAAACAGAAGCACCTCCAAACACAAAAGCTTGACATGTCTGGTAAAAGTTAATGGGTCGTAGTTTAAAATGTCTGTACACTTATTCTTATGACCAGGCCCTGTACAGTATGTCTAGAAATGAGTCTGTGAATCTGTCGACCAGGCCCTGTACAGTATGTCTAGAAATGAGTCTGTGAATCTGTCTGTGTGTCTGGGGCTAATTTCAAAAACCACTGTACCGATCATGCCACATTTCTTGTGCATGCTGCCAATAGGTCAAGCAAGCTTTTTTCCACATCTAATAGAATGCGCTCTAAGTCATGGTCATTATATTATTCAGTTTTTTACATATTATTAAAGTACAGACTGTAAGCTTTCAAGTGACGTGCCATTCACTGAAATCTGGAAATAGAAAAAGAAGATACTTATTTAAATGTTGTTATAATTGGACTTCACTAATGCTCATGATAATATGGCAACATTTTTGTCAACTCAGTCTGTGTCTCAGAGGAGGGCTGTGGACAGTTCAGAAACCCGTCTACCAGTGACATCATCGATAGGGAATCCAAGCTAATAGAAACAACAGGCTTTGTATTGCTGGAAAGTTAGCATGCTATAATGGAAGCCATTGTTCTCGCGTTAATAAAAATAAAATGAAAAAATATTGAAGAAAAACTAAGAAACCTTCCTAATGATCATGTCACTGGTAGATGGATTTCTGAAGTGTCCAAAGACCTCCTATGAGACACAGACTGAGTAGAAAAAAATTACACCATTTTATCAGGAGCATTAGTGAGGATCTATTATATGAAGATGCAACCATATCTTAACATAATACCCAGTGAAACAGGAGTTGGGTGTCTCTGAGCCAATCACACATGAGTTTTCGAGCTCAATATTTATAACAGTCACACAACATATGTGATTTAAAGTATGTGATATATGCTTTGGTCTACGGCCACTCTGTAGAAAAATGTACAATTTGTTGCAGTTTTTCTTTTGTATTGCATTTGTGAAAAAGAGGACGTGCTTTTGGATATTGTAATGAGAATAAAACATGTTAAAAAGGAATATTGAGTGATATTTAATGATGGCTATGAATATCCAGATATTATCATTGTCATTATATTTTTTGCCGAGATTATCGTATAGTGACAATACTTACTGAGGTGTGGGTGGTCTTCAGGTTCCTCCTGTTTAATAGAAATGACCCTGGCTGAGTCTGGAGAGTTCATCTTCACCTGCAGTCTGGACTCCACAGACTGGTCTGAAAAGAAACAATTGAATAAGGACTTTAATAACTGGAGACCTAGTGGTGTAAAGAATAACAATAATATTTGCAGATGCTAAAGGCAAAATGGCCTAAGACCAACTTTCCAACATATGAATCTTGGGTGCAAAGATTATAGTATTCATAAATAAGAAAATTTAAATAAAATAAAAACATTTGGTGTGCTAATAAAAAAAGTGGAAATGAGAGTAATTTGTCCTCCATTTAATTGATTTTTTTGGATGTGCTACCCTTTTGGAATTTTTATAATTCCTTTTTTTGATAATTATACTATTCATATTAGGAAATCATGCTTAACAACTTAACTCATTCTGTGCCAAGTAAATAATTAATGTCCAATAGTGCGATCTCTCATTATTCTTACCTTTTCAAGTAGTCACAGAATATTTATCTCCGGTATGATTGATCCCCGATCGTTTCTAAATAGCATGTCTGGCCAAACATTCAGAGGAAAACAAGGGAGGCAAGATACAGACATTTTCCCAAATCGAATAACAAGGAAGCGAATGGTGACTGAGATTTTGCGATCACATGATCTCTGTTTCTTTGTGTGCCTGAGAGTGAAATGGTGGATCACAGGTTGGGGAACAGCGCCATCTAGCGTTAACACTGAAAACACTGTTTGGACATGTTACACGTCATTGGCACTCTAGGCTTCGGAAAAAATGGACGTGTTACAGGTCAATTAGCACTGAATGAGTTAAGACTACACACGGAAATGTGTCAAAAGATGGACTCCTGCGATGCAAATAATGGCCTTAAGTGAATAAGGTGAAAGTAGCCAATCTGTTATTCATGTTCCTGCAACCATGCACAGACAGAGTGATTACTATAGGGCCGTACAGACTTTGATGTTTCATGAGTTGTAGAAATGATTTAATGTAAAACAGAGGAAGCACATGGCGCAAAGAAGTGTAGTTAAAACACTGAGTTGTGACCCAAAATACATCCCCATGTTACAACTACATGTTCACAAGTAGGGATGGGATCACATAATCAGCCTTTATTTGACCTCTGTGAGGGCAGTGATCAAAGTAGGACTGCTCAATTAATCAATGTTTTTTTATTTTTACTTTGCCTTCTTACAATTATGAAAAAAACACCCATTATTTTATGGACCCGACAAACCTAAAATGCTGTTCTAACACAGTATAGGCGAGATGTCAGCTATAGTCCATATGAAATATGAAATCTAGTCTAGCTGTAGCAGCCTACAATAAGAAACAAGAAGAGACATTCACTTCGATGAATAAGGAATCCATGATCAGATCACACATGCCACGGTGCACTTTGATTCCACGGAGGTTTGATGTGCTTTGTGTGTGCGCTCTCTGCTCTCACTTTAACTGACGGGGAAACAACTTTGTTCCCATAGCCTATATTGAGCTGCAGTAATCTGATCCCTGGTCAGTCAGTCTAATACAGCAGCACTTGATTCTTGCAGCCCGAGCCCCACGGGCATCTGCTTCTTTCACACCCACAGGCAGAATACAAAGAACAACGATTTGTTGTGTATTAGCTCGTCTGGCACCTAGTTGATCGATGAGAGAGCAACGTTGCACACATAGCCAGTAACAGAACGGTAATTGCGGCGAGAGGCAACGATGCAGTCAATGCACAACAACGATTGCGCAACACAATGGGATCAATGGGGTGCTGGACCAGCGCCGGTGGGGAAAACAAATAAAAATAAATAGACCAGCGGTCTGCAAGATCGACAAGTCGATTGTTAAATAGTGGGGGGACGTTCAGGCCCTTCTGACCCCCCCTTCCGGTGCTTATGGTGTGTGCACCGCAAGACAACACAACCAATTTGTTTAATCATCGGGATATTGTCATATATATATGATTATTGCATAGTAAGAAATGTATATTGCGACAGCTCTACAATAAAACAGAAACAATGAAAGAAAGAGATAGAACATTAAACGTACTGAGGTGTGGGTTGTCTTCAGGTTCCTGTTTAATAGAAATGTCCCTGGCTGAGTCTGGAGAGTTCATCTTCACCTGCAGTCTGGACTCCACACACTGGTCTGAAATGAAGGAATTGAATAAGGACTTTAGGGTTCCATGGTTCTACTTCCCCTAAAACATGATCATTGGGTATCAATATAATATAAGGGGAAAGAATGTTTTTCCAAAACTTGTACAGTAAACTGTGGAGTGTCGCTAGGCAACCGCCTGTCAGGTAAGCACCTCAACCATAGATATAGAAACCTAGATACATCATTGGCCTCTGCAGTTCGTTGGAGCGACCTGTTTGGTATGGTGGCCGCCATACGTGCTGTGATTGGCCAGTGCCCGTCCCCCCCGGAAATGGGGGGAACGGGCACTGGCCAATCACAGCGCGTCTTTTCCAGGACTTGTCAGAATCTAGTTGTCCCGCCCCCACCTGCCTCTCATTGGCCTACTGAACGCCCCCTTCTGTGACGCACGCGGAAATTTCCAGCTGTCCCCCATGAACAAAAGCTTCCTTGCCCAGGAAGCGGAAGCGCGCCCGCCGTGCCGACGCTTCAGAGCCAGAGGAGGCGTCTACCTTTATATGTCTATGACCTCAACAGGGAGAGTCAGTGGGGCAGCGACCCCAGCTGGGCTGCGTCATCGAGGGACGCTACCTGCCAATCCACCTATGGAATCAACCTGATTGTAGCGCACCTGCGTTGCCCAGCTTTTCTTCTTTTTTTATTTTTATTAAAAATACGTTTTTTACGTCAGTGGCAGGATTGGTAAACGGGAATAATTACGTCAATTACGTCAGTGGCAGTGAATGAGTTAATGAATACTAGTATGATAAATGGTAGAATGACGAGGCCGTTTGTCGTTTCAGGCTGATACCCAACTGCTGCTTTGCGGGTTTTGAATTACCCACGCATTACGAACCCTCTCACACTGACGCTCTACTCTGAGGTTCCCCTCCAGCTGAGCTTATGCCCGTATATGGGTTAAGGTTAACGTACTCTTTTCGGAGGCATCGGACCACATTCTCAGGCTCACAGCCAGCCTCCTTGTTTATTTAGTGTTATAAGGATAAAAGGATAATTCCTTTTAACAGGTCGTTCATGAAAGTCCTTGCGGTCTTGTTTCCAATGAGAACCTGTGAGCAATTGGGGTTAAGAGTCTTGCTCAGGGACAAATTTCATATCATCGGCACATATGCTGGGATAGCCTGGATAGCCTTATTGCTTTTGTTATTTGTTATTATTGCTTATTTAGTGTTGTTATTTGGTTGGTTTACTTTGGTGAGACTATAGGCCTACAGACGGCATCCTATTATAATAATATATATAAATCTATTTTCCCTGCACTGCCTAAGCTTTATTTCCTGTCTTGCAGGCCTGTGGCTGGGGACCCCGCGAGGGAGCAGGTGACGGCTGCCCAGTTGGGTTGTGGTAATTCTCCTCCCCCCGTTTGCTGTGCTTTTAGTGTGAAGTCCATTTAGTTCTGTATTGCTGTGTCATATTGGGGTGCCCCTCCTCTGGGTCAGCCGGCCTGCTCATCCTCCCCCTTAACCCCCAGCACTGGCCCTATTAGGTGTAACAACGTTGCGTCACCAAATGTTAGCCACGCCCCCTTTTTCGACGCTCCAGCCCTTTGGGGGTCAGACTGTACATAGAGACGCGCTTAAGACTAGAGAGTGACGGTGGTTTGTGTTTGTAAACATTAACTTCTTTGCCGAATACATAGTGATCAGTGCACACTGCACATGTGTGGCTGTCTATGAGAAAGCTGTTCACATGTCGCAGCTCTCCTCTTCAAGATTGAATACAGTGTGAGACTAACAATGTATTCAAGAGCAGTGGTGGAAAAATTACTCAAATGTTTTACTTAAGTAAAAGTACCAATACTGCAATGTAGAATTACTGTGTTACAAGTAAAAGTCCAGGATTCTAAATTTACTTGAGTAAAAGTACAAAAGTATTGGCATCAAAATATACTACCAAAAGTAAAAGTATAACATATTTGAAAATAGCAGATCTACAAGCTCACAACGCGTTTTGATGGGACGCGTTGTGAACTTGTAGATCGGCTATTTTCAAATAGCCGAGGTATAAGATAGGGCTGAAGTGGTTAATGTATGTTTCATAATATAATAATTTATATCTGAAAAGTAACTAGTACATAACTAAAATTTTCAAATAGTGGAGTAAAAGTACAATATTTGCCTCTGAGATGTAGTGGAGTAGAAGTAAAAGTATTGGAAATACTCAAGTAAAGCACGAATACCTAAAAAAAATTACTCAAGTACAGTACTTAAGTAAATGTACTTAGTTACTTTCCACCACTGTTCAAGAGACGTAGTATGGCTTGGATCTCAGCTGTACCACACAAAGATTTAACGTTCAACAACCTACCCAAGTACAGCCGTGTTTGTTCACGTCATTTTCTCAAAGGTACATTTTTACCAAAAACATGAAACTGCTATTTTGTCTCTGCTAACTAAAAGTAACTAGGTAATGTAACTAGACTAGGATAGCCTAGGGTGGTCCAGAGTGTTAGTGACTTTTTTCTCTCTCTAACGCTCTGACAGGCGAGCTGCTACTACCGTGTGAGGTCTCCAACTTTATAAAAAAAGAAACAAAACTATTTCACTATTCACCGAAACAAAGGCATTTTTGTGTTGTTGAAAGTTTCGGTGAGTAGCAAAATAGCTTTGTTTATTTGTATTAAAGTTGGAGACCTCGCACGGTAGTGGAATGTTCGGTCTATGAGCAGAGCAGCGCGCCTGTCAGTGCGTTAGAGAGGGAAAAAAAGTCACTAACACTCTGGACCATCCTAGTTACATTACCTAGTTACTTTCAGTTAGCAGAGACAAAATAGCAGTTTCATATTTTTGGTAAAACAAAAATACCTTTGAGAAAGTGAAGTGAACAAACACGGCTGTACTTGGGCAGGTTGTTGAACGTTAATTCTATGCGTCGTACAGCTGAGATCCAAGCCATACTACATCTATTTGAGCTCCGTGATGTTGCCTCTATGCTGGAATTAAAGCTGACAAATTGTACTGCTTTATCTACCACATTACCTCGACCCGACCTGCTATGGCACTTATGAACTGAGCAAGTCCTCACCATTGAGACTGTGAGTTTAAAAAACAAACACGGTCGGGTCACTGTTTACAAGCTGTTTATGTACCCTCAACCCTCAGCCCCAATCCTCCCAAAATGGCCGCCGCTACCAAAAGACACTTGTTGACGCCCCCTTCAGGATTTTTTGGTACACCTAATAGGCGAATAGGTTTTATTATTAAGTGCATAATTATATTGTTTTAGCTAATGAATGTCATGCTCTTTTATTATTGATTTTAAAATACAATAAAGCTTTTTGTACTTTGTATAAACACTGTTTCTGCCTTTAAATTAATTGTACCAACAAACTTGTGTGAGGAGCAATATATGTTCAGGCGGTTGGTTTATATTATACATATTTCCTGGTTTATATTATACATATTTCCTGGGGTGCAACTCCCCAGGTGGCGTAGTTGGCTATATAGATATATTAATTCATACCGCCCTGCTACAGATGCATCCCTACATAATTTGAAGAAATTAGAAGAAAACCTTTGTCAATTAAAGGTGAATTTGGAGCTAAACTGTCAATTTGCAGCCCATGAATAAGACAGGGAAACTATTTTCAATGCCATGCATTACCTCCTGGATGGTCATTCTAGGCCTGACACACTACAGCATGACAAATGTTTAGTTGATAAGGATTCAATGGTTCATGAAGACATGGAGCTCTAACTTCACTTGACAATCACATTAACATTACTGTGGACAGAGTAAAGATCCTACTGTTTTACAAGATAAGTTTACACCTTGTTGCTTATTATGGAGATTAACCACTGATGCTATAAAACACCGATGTAACTATAGGGTTACAATGATAACAGTGACGTCAACAACAACATGCTACAAAACAATGTATATCAATGTCTTGCTGCTGCTGCTAAGGAGCTATATTAGATAAAGACTCTCGTTTATTGTACATATTTCTTGTTTTTCATAGTCATACCAGTAACCTGTAAGGTGATTGCATGACGTTCTGCATAGTAGTGTATATCTGTCTGTGTTCTTAAATGTCATCATGATTTGAGTGCGTGGGATCTCATTTTAAATAAAATATAAGCCATTGTGCTTTTATGAGCGATCCATTTTAGATGACCTTGTATTGTGAATTGTACTTCCATGTCTTTTCTAAATAAATTATTCAAGCAATCAATCAAAAACTCTCGTAAATGTATTTAAACGATTTTGACAATTTTATCTCTACGAGTCTTAGCTACCACCCCCCAGATTCCCCTGGAATTTAAGCTCCAAAGCCTGTATTTCTCCAAACATGTAAAAATGCAAATTATAAAGGTGCTTACCCGGTTGCCCCAAATGTTAACTCGGTGTTCGGCCTGTTTGTGCAATGTATTACTCCATATTATTTAACAAAGAAGTGTTTTAATCCCGTTTGTGGCCGAACACCATTTTTCTCCTCGTTTACTTTTTGTTTACGTTGAGTGTAATTCCGGCTTTCACCAGATGCGCCCCCTCACTAACGCCCATTGATAACTTCCGACAGAATCGTCCACAAAGGGTATTAAAACACTTCTTTGTTAAAGAATATGGACTAATACATCGCAAAAACACGCCGGACACCAAGTAAACATTTGGGGCAAGCGGGTAATCACCTTATATTTTGCATTTGTACATGTTTGGAGAAATACAGGCTTTACTAGTGACATTCCAGGACAATCTGTCCTGTAAAACAAAAAAAACAAAAAAGTCAAAATCGATCAAATACATCTACGAGAGTCTTTATCTAAGGGTACTATGGAGCTATTGTTTGTGTTTATGATCGCTTTATAACAACCTAACAGCTAAGACTAATTAGATTTATATTCCAACTTAAATGATGTTAATGAAGACAAAGATTAAACAAGACACGATCCGTTCATCTTAAATGTTATAAATAGATGAAACCCAACATGAATGAGTTGATCTTTACCTGCTGTGTTTCAGTGGTTGAGCTGCTAACAAACGCCCTCCTGCTGCTTAACGACGACACTGTTTAGAAACGACACGTTTTACTTTTCTTTGTATTTTACTTTTATATAAATCTATGGTATTTTAAAGTGTCAACAACAGTCAGTCAACACACCATGTTGTTTTCACTACTGCATTGTGGGTATGTTCTTCTTCTGACGACCACTTTGTCTAGACGCCAGTTGGAGTATTGATGCCCCCTACTGTTGGTCTCGGGTACTGTCCATTCTGTATATAGTAACAGTACTACAATATGCAGTGGTGGAAAGTAACTAAGTTCATTCAAATATTTACTCAACTACAATTATTTGAAAACTTAAGTTACATGTTCTTTTTTTTATTATTATTATTATTACAAAACATACATTAACCACTTCAACCCTCTACATTCCGGCCATTTGAAAATAGCCGATCTAAAAGCTCACACGTACTTGTAGATCTGCCATTTTCAAAAGATTTGTATACATGTTATACATTTGAAAACTTATGAAACGGGACATACTGCATAATGACTACTTTCTACTTTAAGTATATTTTGATACCAAAACTTTTGTACTTGTAACAGAGTATTGCTACCTTGCAGTATTGATACTTTTACACGACTGACAATATGTGACCTTCCAGACCTGTAGAGAAGAGAACATCCACCTGCAGCAGTTAATCCAACAACATTATGGAATCAATTATTTATATTTTTTATTGATAATCAATAATTTAGTAAATTAATCGAATAATTGATCACTATGTTGGACATGTCATTATAAGCAAAAATATAATATATATATATATAATAAATAATAATGAAAATATATGTACAATCTCACAACGAATCAAGATGTGATGCATTTTGAGCTTGTAGATCAGCTATTTTCACTAGTCTTGCACAACAAGTTAATCAATTCGTTGATATATATTATTGGATTAATCTGAAAAGTAATCTATAGAATAATCACTTACAAAATCATGGATAGTTTCAGCACTGCATCTATCACAGCTTTGAGCTTCCATCACTGCACATTGATGACATTGGTGACTCTTACACAGGACTATTATTTTGTGTTATTGTGCTTGTCATAATTAGAAACAATTGCTGGCTGTAGGCTATTAAACACTGACTCAAGTAACAGTTTTGCTCACTCAGAGTCAAATAAAGTCAAATGACGGTGATAGGTATTACTATATAAATTAATGCGAGAACTGCAGTATATTTAACACAAACCCAATTTAACTAATAGCTGTCTCGTGTCCAGCGTCCAATTTGTGGAGTCTATGCACTGAAAATGTCCCTTTTCTGCCCCCTGACCTCACTGGACGGCCCGCCACTTTTCCAAATACACCTGTCTGGCTTAGCGGAGAGTGTGGTGTTGTAGAGGGGGTCTCCCTGAACGTGTGCGTATGTCACACGTGCCCTGTGTTTCCATGTTGTATGTATGTCGTTAAATAATATATATTTTTAATGATTTTTTCTGATAACATTCGCACTTGTGTTGTATTTTAGTTTTTAAATACCTGAGATCAACTTTATAAACCCCAAATCATTCTTTTTTTTTTAAATCTCACCTACACTCTACTATTATTATTTGTAGCATATTGTGCATGGTCTCTTTTATCATTGTTTATTTGCTTCTGCAATAAACAAATCATAATAATTTTCCAAGAGTGACCTGGCCTAGAGGCAGCATTATTACAACAATGGACAAACAATACAAAAACAATACATATATGTAACAAATAGAAATCAATATCCAGTTAAAGTGCAAAACAGTGCTAAGTGCACTTTTAATGGGGGTCAATAGCCAATTTCAAACTGGAACAACCTGGCACTTATAAGTGATCTAGTATAAGCCATTTAAAAAGACATACTGTACATCATAAATGTATTTTTTAAATACAATTGTGTCTTTTTTTAAAAACATAAAAAATGCACGATCTTATTTTGAAGGCAACCGGAAACCTTATTTCTGCTAGCTCGAAAACCGGATGTCCTATTTCTGCTCACGGAACGGAGCTCATCAACAGTCAGTGAACCATAGATACCAAGAGGAAAATAGCAAGAGGCGCATTCTCCGGTTTACTTCCTGTTTCTCCTATTTTCTGCGTGACGTAGGTGGACACCTTTTTAGGAGACAGGAAGCAAGTTGGAGTCTATTGATTCCAATGGAAGAGTGAACGTGAACACAGCTTCTGAACCATTCTTTAGCTCCATGGTTACTGAACTAAATATTGGAGACAATCGTCACAAGACAAAAAATATGCACGATTTTCATACTAAAATTGCTTTTTTTTTTGTGACACAACTTAGGAGAAAATCAACTTTGTTATCGACTTTTCTCTATACCAGCAACAACACACTCTCGCGAGATTTGGGAAGATATCTGAAGGGTCCATCTGCAGTCTGACGGACGAGACATAGAGGGCTCTGTCCCTTAGATCAGGGGTCTTCAACCTTTTCAGGCCAGGGACCCCCAAACTTATGGGGTGATGGAGCAGGGACCCCCTACCACCACATATATCGTATATTTATGTATAAAATTGTGTTTTATATGTATAAACATGAACAAATGGTTGCCTGGAGCCTGCTCCTACCCACAGGTTGTCCCAGTAGGTGTGCAAAAGACCTTTTCTATCTCTACAAAATATGTATAAACATACCATGTTATTGTGCATTCAATACTAAGCTATTAAAATATGTCATGTTATGTTTAAAGACATCTTGAAATTTTTTGGGGAAAAAAATATTAAAACTTTTTTTAAACTTTTTTTTTTTTAATCAAACAATTTCGCGGACCCCCTGCAGTACCTCCACCCCTAGGGATCGCGGACCCCCTGTTGAAGACCTCTGCCTTAGATTATATGTTATTATTATATTAGATTTTAACTCTATGCTTTGTCCCCATAAGATGCTCTAAAAACTGATACACTGAGATTCTGAATATAGTATGTGAAATAATTATGGACATATTAAAAAATAAATAAAATGTGTGTTCCAAGGCTCAATAATATCATTTTCCATTCCATTCCTTTCCAATGGAATTTTCCATTCCATGTCTTGGTTGATGGGGTCTGATTTGGGATCAGGTCATCCACAACACCTGAGCAAATTAAATGCTTTTCTATATAAAGACAAGTTTGTCAGCATGCAAGTCTCTGTTCAGTCAGTCACAATGCCAAAACTTTGTGCAGCAGTAGGTTGTAATAATAGAAAAAAATCTGTGTTTTCCTTCCCAAAGGAGGCTGACAGGTAAGTAATAAATTAGCTGGCCACTGTCACGTCATACTAGCTGCATATATGTAAACCTGAATGAACTATGAGTTATGTTCCATGACAACAGGGGTTACACATGAACATGCTAAACACACTATAGTCTATAGTGGTTAAATATATACATTATAAATAAAAGGCCCTGTTACAATGTGCAGAAACAGGAGCACATCTAGCATAAGACTGAATAATACGTGTGTTTGTGGGGTTTTTCTTAAAAGCATATTTGCCAATAACAGTGCACTTTCAAACATGTAAAGCATTTATTTTCTTTAATGAAGAAAATACACGAATGCACATGATGAGCAAAGTAAGACAGGTGACATTATGTAAGACAAAAACTTCTCCTTACCATACCATCTTATCTAATTACATAGGAGAAAGAGATGGCTGGTCAACATCAGAAGACCAGACCTGTCCATCCTGTCTTCAGATGCCCTCCGAAAAGGAGGCTATGGAGTCTGTGAGGACCACTTTGAAAATCACATGATTGTCCAAATGGTACATTCACTATATATTCACTATATCCTAGAATCATTCTGGGGGGGAATGGAATAGTGCAATGAAGAATATTTAGTGTGAAGACGAGAGGTCTTCATGTGAATATTATTTTGCAGAAAGTGAGAAAACGTCTCACAGACGATGCCACCCCAACATTGAATTGTGCCGATCCTCCACCATCAGCTGCTGGTAGACGTGTGCTACGTGGACTCCTCCATAGCATTGGTAGGTAACGGGTGACAGTAAAACAATTTAAAAAATCTTCTTTCTAGTATAGATTCTGTAAATGCAAGTAATAACATCAATAGATTAGGTGGAGTACAGGCTCTATCTCCATCTTTTAGGGACCTAAGGGTTGAAGTGGGCCAGACCAATATTGGCAGCACCTGTAAAAAATACAAACGCAGAAAAAACATCATTATACCCATGCCGTTTTAGAAAGGTGAACTTGCCATCTTTACTTATTATCAGCATTATTTATTTTAAGTTGCCCCAGACCAATCTGGGAACCCAGAGCCAATCCAGGAGCCAATACAGGAGCCAATACAGGAGCCAATACAGGAAGAATTACTGATTGAGGTAAGGTGGTTAAATAAGTCCATTTGAAATACTAAACATTGCCATTTAATGGTGGTTACAAATGAAGAATACAATGTATAACACTAGAATTAAGATTGCTATTTTGTAAGATGGATTTCAATGCTCCTTTCTTAACAATAGCAACGGCCAGAACTCTCACTGGAAACGGAGCGAAGACTTGTCCTTGAAGAACAAGTCAACGCAGATATACAGCAGAAAAGGAGGATGAGAGCACAGCTTAATCGGGAAAAGGCCAGCAAAAAGAGACTGCAAGCCAAAGTCAAAAGCCTTAAAGCACAGTAGGCATTCCTTTACAGTAGAGCTGATGTGCTTTGTGTGTTTTTATCTTAACTTTTTAGCTTAACTTTCCTCCTGTCTTTAAAAAGAAAACCTTTTTTTTTCTCAAGGCTTTCAGCTGAAAAGGCTAAAGCGAAAAAGAAGGTCCCTGATGCCCTGAAAGCTCTTCCTCCAGTGACTGCTGAGTTCATAGACCATCAGTTGAAAACCCATGGCCGAAACCAGAGAGGAAAGGCATTCCCAAAATCTGTCAAACAGCTGGGTGTGAAGATTCTTCATCACAGCCCCAATGCCTACAGGACACTGAGGAAGCACTTTGTCCTTCCATGCCCAACAACCCTGAGATGCTTCATAAATAGTCATTTCAGCCATTTCCATGTAAGTAGTTGAAGAATGGATCATGACAAAATTATGTGTTGCAGTTCATAACAGTATTGCTGTGCTTTTGTTCAGCCATAACAAATCTATGAAAATGTGTCCTTCCTGCATTGACCTTCCAGATGTTTTTGTCATTCCATTACACTAACGTGCTACTGCTCCTTCGTTTTATAGCCAGGTTTCCTTGATGCTGTCCTCATCCACATGGAAAGGCTAGGGAAAATGGTAAAGCCAAGTGAGCTTGCTGTTTCCCTTGTTTTTGATGAGATGGCAATAAAACAGCATGTCGACTACAATAGGGCACAGGATTGTGTAAATGGTCTGACAGCAAAAGGAGAGGTGGCTAACCAAGCCATGGTACTGATGGCTCGAGGAGTGGCCTCGAGGTGGAAGCAGGTGAGTCGATGTTAATTCTATACTGCTTAGAGAAAGTGACCACTACACATACAAGATACAGTTCATTTCACTGAAAGGGCTCATTTTATTGGAGAGACAGTATGCTGAGACGTTATGGAATGATTGTGTGTTCAGGACAAATTAATATACAGTATTCATCTACTCACTGCAGGCCATAGGATACTTCCTTGGCAAAAGTGCTCTCTCTGGAGAAGAGTTGGCAGCAATATTGCCAGAGGCTGTAAGGCGCCTAACAGCAATTGGTTTCACAGTAAGTCTTTCACATATTATGTAGATACTTAAGTTACATATTATGTACATACTCCACATAAATGTTACAGAGATTATGTTAACATGTACACCGTGTGTCTCACAACAGGTCATTTCTGTGGTCTGTGACCAATCTTCAACCAATATGAAGACACTGAAGTTGCTGGGAGCCAGCCTGGATTCGGCAGATGCAACAGATGTGGCACACTGCATATTAGTGGAGGGGAAAAGAATTCCACTCATATTCGATGTGCCTCATCTTGTGAAGTCAATTCGCAACAACCTTAAAAAACATGGTCTGCGGGTTAGTTTCATTATCAAATACAAATACAATACATGATTCAGCTAATTCCCAGACCTGTTTATCACCTACTGTGGTATTAGTGGGAATACAAGTTGGACATAAATTGAGTACATTTGAATTACCATGGTGATGTCACAGACATTCCTGGCACTGTAATGACATTGAAGTATAGTAAAGACAATCGCTAAGAACCACATGTATCACACCAACTTCCATCTTGTGTTACAGATGGGCACAAAACAAGTCAAGTGGAAACACCTGGAAGACTTTTATGCTCAGGACAAGCAGAACTGTGTCCGCCTGGCTCCAAAGTTGTCAAAGAAACACATAGAATTGCCACCTTTCACCAACATGCGTGTTCGACTTGCAACTCAAGTTTTCAGTCACACTGTGGCTGCAGGTGGGTAATCGACAAACAATTTATGATGCATCTGGGTACAGATGAGTTTGAGTTTGGAACACATTCACCTGTATTACAAGATGTAATGTAATAACCAAACAATCATATAGGGATGAAGACCATGATTGATTTAAAAAGGCTACCAAGTGAGGCACACGAGACAGCAGACTTCTTTGAGGACATGAACAGGTTATTTGACATACTGAATTCAAGGTACTAATTCTGACTCTATTTTAAATGGCTACTGATCATCACAAATTTGTATTGTTTGTTTTATTAATATTAGTCAATGAAGGTGACATTTTATATCTTTATTAATCAGCAAACACATACTTTTCAGAAGCCTCTCTCATTCCAACCCTTGGTGCCGACCCCTCCGACAAAGAGGTGATGATGAACCGATGAAGGTCCTCACGGACAGCCTTCAATGGATCTCTTCATGGACCTTCAGGTTGGTTAGAACACACTGCATGTGGTGTGATCAGAAAAAGGCAATGGACAAATGTAATTTTTCTTTCATTCTCATAAGATTTATCATTTGCATGTTCTGAGTAAGTGGAAGTATGCAGTATATTTCCATGAAATAGTCCTCAGAGTATTGGACACATCTAGATTTGTACAGTGATTGATTGACAGTATGCCATCATCATAATCATTCATCCAATAGATCACTGAGTTCTCTGTAATATTACTATACAGGCCTGGATTCACTCCCCCTTGCCAGCGAGGTTTAATTCTCAGCATCCGAAGTGTCCTCCACATTGTGCAGCAGCTGGTGAATGAACATGGAGAGATAAAATTCCTGTGCACAGCCAAGCTAAATCAGGACTGCCTCGAGGTAAGAACATAAGTAAGAATAACATTATGAATAAACATGGTAATTAATATTTTACTCTAAGCCATTTCATGTCTCCCCCACCCCCAGAATTTGTTCTCTGTGATCCGTGGCAAGGGTGGACATCGGTACAATCCCACGAGCACAGAGTTTGCTGCAGCACTCAAAAGTGCCTCTGTTGCTTGTCTGACAAACAGCATGGGAAGCAACTGTCTCATGGATGACGAAGTCCCTTTGTTCAATGCCAAACAGATCAATCCACCATGTACTGACCAGTCTGATGTCTCCAACCCCCCAACAGCATCTACTTCAAAGGTGTGTAATGTGTATCAACAAAAATCAATTGTGTATGCTGCCTGCGACGTGAGTGTTGAAAATAAATGTGGACATTTGCTCACCTTATAAGTTAGAATATTGGCAGAATATACAGCTTCCTAGTGTAAATACAATTGACAAATTACAATTGCATTTACTGGACATACTGAAAAGTCAAAAAATGTATTTTGTTGCACTGCACTGTTTTCACCTGGGTGCATAACATACAGATTTGTTTATGGAAGACACCAAATATGGTGATGCATTTTGTGCACATAATTGTTATATTTGCCAAATGTGCATGTCTTCCTTGGAAAATGTACTTCTTACACTCAATCGTTCTTTCCTAGTCAAGTAAAGCAATTAATGCATTTAAAAACGAATCACCTAACTGTATTTGCTTCAGACAATTTAAATTCATCAAGTTGTTTCAACTTGTGCTTATGTTACAGTACGTTCCAGAGTGTGAAGACCTGACAGCGGTGACTGTGGAGACTGTAGCTTCAGACTGCATCAAAAATGAAGTGCTAACCTACATTTCTGGATGGCTGGTCAGACAGGTGCAGCAAGACCCACTTCTCTTGTCCTGCTGCAAATGTGAGGAGCTGCTGGTTCATGTCAATTCCAGTGACCACAACTACTCTGCAACCTCTGGTGACTCCAATTCTTTTCTGAAGAGGAAAAGATACACACAAGATTCAAACTTGATAGAACCATCCAAACTGTTCAGAGAAACAATTTTGAAAATGGAGTCCAGGGTAACCGAAGCCTTTAAATTTCACTGGAAGGAGAGCGGTCTCTTCAGCACTCTGAGGCAAGATCTAAGAGACTCTGACATTTTCTGCGGCCTCATACATGCACACCCAGAGCATGCCTTTGCTCTGCAAGAAAAGGTTACAGAGAAATTTATAATGTGCAAGATAGGAGCAGAGTTGCGTCAAATTAACGTTCACCTGAAAGAAGAGGGAACACGAGCTAGGAGGAAACTTAAATGTTTCACTGGTTCAGACAAATGAACGATTTAAGTTGTGTTTGTATGTTGATTTCTTTATTTTATTTCAGTACCATCACTATGAGTTTATGTAGGATCCCTATAAGCTGTTACACCTGACAACAGCGATTCTATGCTATAGCTGAGCTTGCAGATCTGCTATTATGATTTGTATGGATTTTCTACATTTGAAAACTTGTGAAATGGCATATTCTGCGTAACAAGTACTTTTACTTTTGATACTTTTTTAAGTACATTTTCATACCAATACTTTTGTACTTTTACTTAAGTACATTTTTAATTCCGAACGTTTACTTGGAACAGAGTATTTCTACATTGCAGTATTGGTTATTTTACTTAAGTAAAATATTTGAGTACTTTTTCCACCACTGATATTGTATTGTTGCCACAACAACGTTTGGCAGCTCATCAGTTTTGGTGACACAAATGGGGCAAATAAATCCTCTTGAAACTTGTTGAAGTCTTTGTTATTGTCTTTGCAAATTGGTCATTCCAAATATGTAGAAAATGTTGAGTTTGAACCACAACATGTTATTACATGGGTATGCATAGATTTGGACCATCTCTTTTTTTCCCCTGTCCACTTAATTGTTTCCAATTTGAAGGCCTGCGCAACTTCAGGCAAACCCTTTTGTTAAAATGAGACATTTACATTATGCCCTTTTGTCATGACACTCAAACACCACCGTTCGCTTTGTTTTTGTTATACACACGTTTATCTTAACCGAATCGAATTAAGTCATGCAACAAAATGACTGTTAGCTGACACTATCAATATTGTGCTTCATCTAAAAATACCGACATGTACACCGTACAACACTTATAAACGCTATACCTTACCGATAACATGCGACGCACAACCAAAACATTGTTCATCCACATGACGTTGTCAGCCAGGGAGAGGGGAGGGGGAACCTGTGGAGGGCAGCATTACACACTACCGTGTACAGCCTGCCGGAAACACAAAAGAAGAAGAAGAAGAGGGGAGGGGGAGGGTGGTGGGATGGTCGGGGGAGAAGAAAACCACGCCTACTTAGGAGACCATTTGTAGGATTTGTGTACTACTTTGCCTCTAGTGGCTCCAATGGAGAATGTGTATCTTCTTATATTAACAATCTTTGATAGATATCCATATGGTTTTCACTACTGCATTGTGGGTATGTTCTTCTTCTGACGAACACTTTGTCTAGACGCCAGTTGGAGTATTGATGCCCCCTACTGTTAGTCTTGGGTACTGTCCATTGTTCATTATAGTAACAGTACTATGTGACCTTCCAGATCTGTAGACAAGTGGTTCTCAAACCTTTTCATGTCAAGGACCCCCGAAAGTTTTCGCAATTTTTCAAAAATAGCAGATGTACAAGCTCATAGCGTGGCACTCGGTGCCACGCTATGAGCTTGTATATCTGCTATCTTTGAATAGCCAAACTGTAAAATATGTTTAGTGGTTAAAATGTAAAATCTAGGAGTGTAGCAGTTAATCAAAATAATACATGTAATTTAATTATCAATAATGTAATCCCTGTTTATCTCTATTATAGTCATGTCATTGTCAGGCGCGTATGGTGGGTTCTAACGTGGACCGGGCCAGATTCTTACAAACCC
Organism: Gymnoscopelus braueri; assembly: GCF_963280865.1. NCBI lineage: Eukaryota > Metazoa > Chordata > Actinopteri > Myctophiformes > Myctophidae > Gymnoscopelus > Gymnoscopelus braueri. The sequence goes on from NC_137608.1 coordinate 3,950,853, forward strand.
ATTGTAACTTCAAACTCCATTTTAACCATGTTAGATTCATCAAAAACACCCTTCCTTGGTTCTGGTGACTCACCCTGCCCCCCTAATACGCGAGGGGCCCTTTTTTTTTATTACTTTTTTCATTTATTTTTTATATATATTTTTTTAATTAAAAAAATTAAATACAATAAAAAATTTAATAAAATGAATGAAAAAAATAATCGGAAAAACACGGCCCCCTCACGCATTAGGAGGGCAGGGTGAGTCACCAGAACCAAGGACGGGTGTTTTCGACGAATCTAACATGGTTAAAATGGAGTTTGAAGTTACAATGGGTTTGTATAGGAAGGGGGCGTGTCTGATAAAATGAATATCAAATATATAAATACTGAATCGAGCAACTTAAAAACTGTCTGGGGGGCTCACAAAGGCCTGAGTAGATGATAAAACGACCAAAAGTTTTTTTGAAAGTGAAATATCCCTTTAACTAATCATGCGATTTCATATTATTGTGTGCTAAGATGTAAGGCCAAAACAAGTTATAAAAAGCAGACCCACAATCCTATTGTATCAGTCCTGTCTGTAGACCTGGCTCCAATGGTATATTAATAAATGTATATACTTCTGAAGATGCATATACTTGCTCCTTCCTGTTTAGTTTAGTTTTTACTTGCTGTGTGTTCCTTTCTTCTATATTCTTTCTCTATTTGAACTCTTCCTGTAACTCCAGATGTTGTATAATTGTAATTGTCCTTAACATCTGTAATCATGTACACTTAATTGTAAAAAATACTGTCATAATTAATTAAAATACGTGAATTTTCTCCCGTCAGTTAACCAATATTTAATAAATAAAATAACTGAAATTGTGCCTCCCATTGGGTGTTATGAAACACAACAAAATTAAATTCAATCATATCAAAACTGCGGAATTCTAGAAAAAAATGTTGTACCATATACTGTATATAGTTTATAGCCATTTATAGTATAAGTGAATAACACAACAATAATTTGCAATACATAGGACTGTGAGTCTGACATTAAGGTTTTTCTTTTTCCTACAAGTACTTCTTTAATCTACTTCAAATTCCTCCTGGCCCTGTCTAGGAGTTACCGTTGCCAGTGATGCAGCGCATACATTTCTCTCACAATATACTTCTCAAATCCATTGCCTGTTGGTCATGTGTAAAACACTACAGAACATATTATCCTTATTACATCAATAATTCATTCATTTTATTTAATTGAAGATTAAAATAAGGTTCCAAGTTTCAACAATTTTAAACAGTCATTTGAAGCATGGACAGGTAAATGCAATATGGCAGAAACTGAACCAATCAAATCAATCAATAGTAATTTCAGATCAGACAGGACTCCATACTAACTTTTCCACTGGTAGCACTGGTGCAGTACTGTCCCTTTAAGACTGAGGGCCCTAACTTGCACAACACCATGTCCCTTATGACAAAAAAAACATTTAAAAATAGTGAAAAGTAATCCTAGTCTATACTGCCTCCCCCTGGTCAGCCGGGGCGCCTGATGGAGGGGAAAGGAACTGGTTGGAATAACGTGTTCCTACCACGCGCTATGTCTAACCAGGGAAACTCCCCCCTGTCAGGTGAAAAGAAGCGGCTTGCTAGCTCTCATGCATTGAAGGAGGCATGAGCTCGGCTCTCCCTAGGCTGGCAGAGAAAGTGTATCGCCCAGGATTACTTGGACAATTGGCACTGGGTGGAAAAAATGGGTTACAAAAATCATGGGAATAAAATTATAGTTCAAAATAAAATAAAAGTGAAAATAATGGCTCTACGAGCTCACAATGCATCAGGCTAATTTCAGTATTTTAAAATGTTTTTTTAAATCCTAGGTTATAAGTGTCTAAAGGAGAGTGGGTGGGCGGACTACGGCCACGTCACTCTGACTCAACCATAAACAAACCTGATACGCGTGATCACGCATACAGTAGGCAGGCAGAGAACCACAAAGAACCCGAAAAGCATGCACATACATACATACATACATACATACCAGTGGCGAAGCGTACCAGAATGAACCGGACCTTCTCAGGGACGGAGAGCACGCGCGCGCGCAGCGCGCGCGTGCACGGAGTCCCCGCGGTTCTGGGCGGGTTAAAGCCCTTTTTTTTGCGGTTCTGGGCGGGTTATAGCCCTAATTTGGATCAGAAAAATGTCTCTCTTTTGGGTGGGTTATAGCCCTTTTATTTCGTGTTTTTCTTACTTTTATTCGGTTAATTCGGATCAGAAAAATGTCTCTCACAACGCACCTCTCCATTGAGAAATGGAAGAACCGTCGCCCTTTTCCAGCCGTGAAAAACCTCCTGCTCGTCTTTTTCTTTTTTCTTCCCGCACCCCCCCCCCCCCTTTTATTTCGTGTTTTTCTTACTTTTATTCGGTTAATTCGGATCAGAAAAATGTCTCTCATAACGCACCTCTCCATTGAGAAATGGATAACAAGAACCGTCGGACTTTTCCAGCCGTGAAAAACCTCCTGCTCGTCTTTTTCTTTTTTCCTCCCGCACCCCCCCCCCCCACACACACACACACACACACACACACACACACACACACACGCACACACCACCACCTCGCACACACTTTGCACGCAATCGGTATGATTTAGCTGACAATAAAAAAAAAAAACCGCACAACACAGAACCACTACACACACTTAAACAGGTAGGCCCGCTAATAATTCCATTCACAATTATGGCACTCTTAAATGGATGCGGGCTGCCACTGGAATGGATGAATGAATGACAGGGCGATTTATGTGCTGTCCTGTCTCTTTCCTGTGTGACTGTGACAGTGACAGCTCAGGCTCAGCTGTGCGTGTGTTAGTCAGTGTTGCCAAATATCGTGAGAGAAATGAGCCAGCCGAGCTCCAAAAACAAGCCTTTTTTTTTCTTCCAACAGTTGCGGTAAATAAACGGACTTGGTAACACTGGTCTGATGCCCGCCAGTGCCACACAACCACACAACCAGCCTCGTAACAGCAGTTATCAATGCAAAGAAAGACCCAAATAAAAGGCACAGCGGCCAATAATTCAAGACAGACATAAGTGTGTGGAAATAAAATGCACAGCGGCAGATCCAGCAATATAAATTAATTCACTTTCACTCACCAATGACGTGGTTCACCTGAAGACAAAATCCATCCTCCTGTCCTTTTGAGTGAATTTTTCAATGGCCCGGTCGTAGAGCTGATCAGTACTTTTAAGATCCAGGAGAATTTGCTTTTCAATAGACATGGAAGCTAATGCAGAGAGTCGGGATTGTCCTGTTGTATTCCTCGAATATGTTTTTATCCGTTTGAGGGCGGAAAATGTCCTTTCCACGGATGAAGTGGTGACAGGGATAGTTACAACTAAACATGTTAGTTTGTATATCTGATGCATGCTGTCACAGAGTCCTTTGCCTTGGAGAAATAGAAGAAGGTCTGATGGGTCCTTTCCCTGAAAATCTGCCATAGAGTACATGACACTGAGTTCTGTTTTCAGTCGTACCAAGTCAAAACGCGGCCCGTAGCTGTCAGTCAAGCTTGCGAAAGCAGTTTCAGGGAACGTCGTTTTAAAGATGGGGAACTGCTTGGGGTCAAGGAGCGAAAGGAATGAAAGCTTTTCGTGATCTTTAAAACGATTTGTCATTTGATTGAGAATATTGTCAATAATGCTGTCAAACAACTTCTTGTAGTGTGCACGTGGATCTCCATGCACTCTGCGCCCAGATGGCACGCTGGTGTTCTGCACTGTCTCGTCATAGAGCTGATCAAAATTTGCCCTCTGCCCCTCAATGCAAATGCAAAACTGGTCCACCCTGGCCATACAAAACTGCATGTCAAATGACTTTTTCTGCAAGATGTCGAAGAGAACATCTGCATGTGAAAATATGTCGTTAAATATTGAAAGCAAAAAGCAAAATTCAAAGCTGCTCAGGTTTGATATGTAACCATCAGCACTGCTTATAGCAGGATCGTCATACTCATCCTGGTGGTCAACTACATACTCGAACACATCCTTGAGATCATCTTTCTGATCGAATACAGTGCACACCAATCTTGATGCAAAATTCCACCTGGTTGGTGCAACTCGTGGCAGTCGCTTCTGGCATATCTCATCGAGCAGTTGCGTTCGTTTTGGCGATTTACTAAAAAATGCGGCCATGGAAGAAAGGTGTGCGAAGAAGATTTTGCATTCGTTAATTTTACCTACACCTTGTGATAATACCAAATTAAGGACATGTGCATAACAATGTATGAAAAGCGCCTGGGGAATCTTTTCCTTCACTTTGGCTTGGACCCCGTTCAGTCCCGATGCCATAACGGGAGCACCATCGTAGCACTGGGCTACAAGTTTGTCTGTGCATGCATATTCCTCCAAGAATCCAAGGGCCAGGGTTGCTACCTGTTCTGCCCGTTTGCTCCCCGACACATCCACAAATTTAACGAACCTCTCTTGTACGCCACTGTCTGTTACGTAACGAAGAACAATCGATAGCTGCGCAGCATTGCTCACATCAGATGTTTCATCCAGCATAAGAGCTACAAATGATGCTTTATTTATTTCTTCTTTAATGGCATCATCCATCACACCACCAACAGCACTTATTAAGTCGTTCTGTATTTGACTTGAGGTTCCAATAAACACTTTTGAAGTGGTCAGATGGTAGTGCAAATCTGGATCATTTTCTGCTAAGTATGATAAAATCTCCAGGTAATTACCGCGATTCAATGATGTTCTGCTCTCATCATGGCCCCTAAAAGCCATCTCCTGTTTGCCTAGGAAAATGACAGAGTGTATGAGACGTTTCAAAAGATCCCTATTTTTTTTCACCTTTTCATTGTGCATAGTTGTGTCTCTCCGTCTCTGTTCATCCAGCTGTAAATCAATCCTTGTGTCTCCAAAGGTTTTCAAACTAATAGTTGCCTTAAGGTGACTTGCTGAGCCTTCATGCTTTTGTGCAGCTTTGGTTAAACTGCTAAGGTTGTCGTAGCCTCTCCAGTTCCACGCACCCTTATCGCTCCCAAACAACAAGCATTCCCAGCAGTACAGCTTCTTATTTAGAACCGAGCCTGTAAGCCACCGGTATCGTTCCCAATTGCTACCCTGAAAATGCCGCTCGTAGCACGCCTTTGAAGCTTGACTGATCTCCAGTTTATCCGGTGTTGGGCGGCCTTTTTTAACAATGTCCATCTTTTCATTAAAGGCTCGTCTTGAAAAGGGCACTGATAATAAATCCACAACGACATCATCATTTGCGACGGTATTAACTTCACTTGCTGCCATGTTGCGTTTGTTTACATTCATACAATCACAGTCTGTGTGACCCCGTGACAGTCTGGCGCTTTCCCGTAGCTGAGCGGGTCTACCAAACACTCGCCCCAAAACACAATCACCCCGGGGAAAATCCGCCAGTATTCAACTGGTGTTCCTAAACGTAACCTCAGGCAAGCGGTTTTTGGGGCGAGACTTCCGCTACCTTCTAGAATACCTTGAACTCTGAAAGACTACGCCCATTGACTACAACTCGAAATATGATTGGTTGCTTAAACTGTCAATCCACACCTAGGCTACTATTGAGCCGATGGACGGTGGTCATGCTAGAATCCCCACGATGGCGAATATTCTGCCCAGAGACTCTGTAGTAAAATTCTCTGATTGGCTGTTAATTTTTCCCAACACAAACACACTCAAATACACAGTGCATGGGGCAAAAACAAATAAAATAAGTATGGCGAGCGAAACAGTGCAGTTTAACAGATTAGCAACACAATAAAAAAAAAATTACTTGATAAAAAAAAAAAAATTATATCAAAAAAATATTTTATTTATAGAATTTTTATTTTTATTTATTTAGTGACATGCCTATGTATGTATGTATGTATGTATGTATTACATACATACATACATACATACATAGGCATGTCACTATGACTCAGACTTTACCATAAATAAACCCGATACGCCCATAGGCATATAGAATCCGGTTGTCCAGATGCTATGCCCATATATGGTGAAATGCATAAATGGGACCGACGACTCTAGTAATAAAAAATGCCTATTAAGATTAGGCAAAATAGGGCCCTTAGAGTCTGCAGTGTGTGCAAATGACATCATCTACATCATAATATAAAAACTATAACATTCTAGTAAAACAGTTCTACCTACAATTGATATGGTTCACATGGTCATTTATAGTAATAACACCAAAATAATTTACAATACCTCTAGGTAAAAGTTACTGTTATAATACACTGATGTTGACAGGATCAGTATAAATATTAATATTTTTGCCTCTCTATCCAACTCCCTGACAACATACAGCTGTTTAATTTGATCCTCCCAGTGAGGTAATTTATATTGGAACGTTTTTTCTTTTTTCCCCTTTTGGTGTGAATGCACTGATGTCTTTTCAGAGCACTTAACTGACTGAAACTGACTCTTCTCAAACTGTTAACAATGTGTCAAGAGTGGAAAGGTTTTTCTTCTGTGTGGATACGCTGGTGTCTCCTCAGGTCCCCGACCGGATGAAACTCTTGTCACAATGTTCACACTTGAAATGGTTTTCTTTTCTCCAGTGTGAATACGCTGATGTGCCTTCAATCCAGATGACTGAATGAAACTCTTGTCGCAAAGTTCACAGTGGAAAGGTTTTTCCCCTGTGTGGACACGCTGGTGTATCTTCAGGTGCTCTGACCGACTGAAACTCTTGTCGCAAAGTTTACAGTGGAAAGGTTTTTCTCCAGTGTGGATACGCTGGTGTCTCTTCAGTTCAGATGACTGAATGAAACTCTTGTCACAATGTTCACAGTGGAAAGGTTTTCCTCCATTGTGGACACACTGGTGTCTCTTCAGGTGATATAAACGGCTGAAACTCTTGATACACAGTTTACACTGGAAAGGTTTTTCACCAGTGTGGACACCTCCACTTGCCTCCTCCCAATCATCACTGTCTTCAGTGACTTCAGTGTCAGATTCAAGTTCAACTTCAGCTTCAGAGCATTGTGAAGAGATGTCTTCATCATAAACTTCACTTTTCACTGCTAGTAATGTTAACATTGACGCGACAGGCTCCTCAGGTCTTTGAAGTATCTCCTCCTGTTCCTCTTTAATGTGAGGAGGCTCTGGTTCCTCCTGGAGTAGACTGGGGCTCCTTTCCTGTTCAGGAGAAACCTAGTGAATAGTGAATACTGGATTCCTAAAATGTCCATGTCCATGTTCCCTGTACAAATTGAGCTATCAGCTACTTTGATTGACCAAACATTTACTAACTACAGGTTACTACATGTGTTTCTGAAAATCCAGAAAAATCATGGTTTAGCAAAATAAATAATTTGAAATGTAATTTGAATTTAAATGTTAGTTATTTTACCAAACAAGTGAATGTTGTTACAGCAAATTTGAATAATTGAATTATGAAACAATATTAAACCATAAAACTTCACACGTCAGCTCTGATTTGGGTAAATTAGGCTGTAGGTCAAGCCGTATAGAACAGGGTTCACCTGTACGTACAGTATGTACTCTATGTATTTCCCCTCAAAAGTAGACCAATTACAGCTCATGCCACACATGATGTCACCTGCATGACATCATGAAACAGAAACTTCTCCACCCATGAAGTTGGGTCATAGTTTAAAATATAGAAATGTGTCACGGTCCGCTCCTCGGGCCGTGGACTTTGAGGTTATTATTTAGACTGCCATTGCCCTTATATGGTCATGGACACTTTAGGCCTGTTCTGTAGGCCTGTCACGGTCCGCTCCTCGGTCACTCTGACTTTATTATTTAGACCTTCCTGCCCTTATAAGGTCTTGGACTTATTAGGCCTTTGTTCTGTTTGTAGTCTTGTTATTCTGTTACTCTGTTGTTGTTGCCCTGCTTTTGTTCTGTACCTTATTTTGTAGTATTGTTTCCTGTTGTGCCTAGTTACTGTTACCTGTCTTGTCTCACCTCCCTGTTGATTAGTCATGTCCTCCTCCTGTGTCCTCTTAGTCCCTCAGCCTATCCCAGTGTTGATTGTCTGTTGTGTTCACCTGTGTCTAGTTAGTCCTTGTCTATATGTATGCCTTTGTGTGTTTGGTCCCTTGTCAGTTCGTCGTCGTATTTGATGTGGTTAGTTCTGTCCCAGTGTGTTTTCCAAGTCTGTGTTAATTATAGTATTTACTAAGTCCTAGTATAAGTCCATGATTCCTGTTTTCCCACTGTGGAGTTTTGGTTAATAAAACCTCCTGAATATTCACTGCTCAGCCTGTATCTGTCATTCTGCATTTGAGTCCTACACCTCCAGAACCTCATCGTGACACACAGGTCTGATCACGTCTCATAGAAATGCAGGATACAACATATCTCTGCTGTTCGGCCAGAACCAGCTAAATCCAAAATGGTAATTGTTCAGGAAATGAAAAACAAAATATCAATTTTTCAGAAAATGAAGAAAACCTTATATTTTTAAAACAAAGCAATACTGCCTCATCAAACTTGGTATTGTGACTTTATATATTATCAGATACTTGCATGTGTCATTATATTATCACCACTTTACCCAAATCCAGTGCAAGTGGAGTTAGGAGGTTTTGTCCATCATTGATAAGAACAGCTGGCAATGGATCTCAAAGCTCACAACACATCACAACGCATTGTGAGCTTGGAGATCAGCTATTTATGGTGAGCGCCATCCTCATATACTATAGATCAAGCTGAATGCTGTACTTAAACAACTTTTATTTTAACATGCATTGTAAACAACCATGGATCTAACTGTTACCACTGTTGTTCTTCTACAGTTGAGTGCAACAAACAATTCTGCCTCAATACTCAATCATGTATTTAACAAAAGCGATCATGGCACACCAACAATAAATAAATGGCATATAAATACAAAATACATTCATGAAAAATAGAATCTGTCAAATCTGTAGCCTACTGCACTAACAATAACAACCACAGTTGAATTTACCTATCATATACCTATCAACATGTTATTATCACACTGTTGTGTGTTGCGTGTGTGTGGTGGGTGTTTCTTAGTGCTTTAGATTGTCATAAAAGCTGTGAAAGTCTTTTGGCATGATCTCCTTGAGCTCTTGGAGATGTTTGAAACAAACTCCTGCACACACTCATTCTCTGTCCATTAACATTTAAAAAGAAAACACGAGCAGATGACCTTTGTGAAGACACCCTTCTCCTCTTTACTGGGGTGACATCTATCAAACCTTGCACATACATTCTCTTCTCTTCCCAGTTTATGTTCTCCCAAAAGCATTGCCTCATACAGAGCAGAGCTTCTCGAGAGCCTGAGAGGAGGGGGGAGTTGTTTGTTTTTGACGGACAGTTTGAGGGTCCAATGGAGTTAGGAGTTTGTCAGAGGCGCTTTTTAATACTTTTCATATGTTATTATTTAAAAAAAAATTACACTGATGTAGAGGGGGTTCAATAGCGTTGATTTATGAAAAAAAATAAAATGAAAATGGAGTTAGCTGGTCCCGGCTGGACACTGACGATATACAAACATACCATGTTACATGATAAATATTTGTAAAAAAAGAACATGTAAATATATCACTATTTATATGATACATTCAAACGGTATGGTATATTCAGACTGTGACACAGTAAGAACATCACAAGTAATTTTTTTTAGCAGAAATATATAGTTTATATGAATCATTGAATACCAAGGACCTCAATGGAAACAAAACCGCAAGGACCTTTTTGGACCTGTCAAAGTATGTTAAATGTAATTGTGCAGGGGTTTTTATTTTGCCTAATGAAATATTCAATCAATCAATCAATTGCATGGAGAAGAGAATGATGGAATGCATGTTTCAGACAGTTGAGAGTTTGGTTTATTGTACCAGAATGTTCTGGGAAACAGGAAAAAGGTTCTTAAGATGTATTGATTGTAATTGATGAATTGCATTGGGTCAGGCTGACCTAAAATGGTCTTAACTAATCATGAGATTTCATCTTATTGTGTGCTAAGATGTAGGGACACAACAAGTTATAAAAAGCAGACCCACAATCCTATTTTATCAGTCCTGTCTGCAGACATGGCTCCATTGGTATATTAATAAATGTATACTTCTGAAGATGCATATACTTGCTCCTTCCTGTTTAGTTTAGTTTTTACTTGCTCTGTGTTCCTTTCTTCTACATTCTTTCTCTATTTGAACTCTTCCTGTAACTCCAGATGTTGTATAATTGTAATTGTCCTTAACATCTTGTAATCATGTGATGTGAACATGTGACACTAAAGTTGATTCTGAATTGTGCCTGCAGACTCCAAACATCCTAAAAATAGAAATGTTAAGACATCATAGCTGATGTTTCACCTTCCTGATAACCATATTATACATTATAGCATAATAATGAAACATCTTGCACGTGTGTGTGTGTGTGTGTGTGTGTGTGTGTGTGTGTGTGTGTGTGTACACGTGCTTGTGTGTGTATGTGTGCTATAGTGCTTTGCATAGGCTTTAATGTAATACCACATAACACTCTAATAATGTAATACAACTTAATAGTGATCATAGCCATTCCATTAATTGTAAAAATACTGTCATAATTCATTAAAATACGTGAATTTTCTCCCCTCAGTTAACCAATATTTAATAAGTAAAATAACTGAAATTGTGCCTCCCATTGGGTGTTATGAAACACAGCAAGATTACATTCAATCATATAAAAACTGCAGAATTCTAGAAAAAACTGTTGTACCATATACTGTACATAGTTTATAGTTTATAGTTTATTATACAAGTGAATAACATTTGCAATACAGAGAACTGCAAGTCTGACATGAAGGTTTTTCTTTTTCCTAAAGGTACTTCTCTAATCTACTTGTCCCATCCAAATTCCTCCTGGCCCTGTCTAGGAGGTACCGCGCATACATTTCTCTCACAATATACTTCTCAAATATATTGCCTGTTGGTCATGTGGGGGGGGGGGATAAGAAAGTGCTCTGTAAGCATTCTGTGTAAAGAGGACGGGTCTATTGTGTCATACTGTCTTTGAATTGTGTTGGATGTTCCCATTGTCTCAGAGCACAATGAAGTCCACATTACAAGACAATGCCACAGCATGGTGACAGGGACAGGCAATGACAACATAATAATAACAATTATAATAACAACACTTATCATTATATTATAACAATTATAATAATAATTATTATTATTACATAATAATTATTATTACACCAATTATAATAACAATAATAATAATTATAATATAAAATAACAATCATCATCATCATCTTCATCATTAGTATTATTCATTTAACCCCATGGTAACTTAAACCTATTATAAGCAACAAGACAGGTCCAGTGACTGCCACATGACAACTCATCCAGCCTCTTGATAGTGTGTGGATCTAAATGAACTGGTCCGCTTCTGTAGTTCAGCTTGAAGTAGTTCTGGAATTGAAGCACAATACTACGCCCCTAAAAGGACATGTTGAATTTTTAAATAAAGTGTGTGCACAAGATCATAAGATAATATGTCTGTCAAGTAGCCTACAGCTGCTGTAAAGATTCATCTTATTTTTCCAACAATAAAATTGTCACTGTCACACTATTTACAGAAATACTTTACTATCAACGGTTGGATTTTCTATTGGTTTTGATGTAGAACTTTTCAGAACAACAGAAGCTTCATTCAACCATCTGTTTTCTAGCCTGGTAAACCCTCCCTCCGGAAATCTCATTTCTATTTGATTCTGGAATCAAATAGAAATGAGATTTCCGGAGGGAGGGTTTACCAGGCTATCTGTTTTCTCCATCCTGTGATTAATGGTGTGATCGTGCCCCCTAGTGGGCTGCATTAATTCCTGCATGGATAGAGTGAAAAACTTCACTGCAGGTGTTCCTTCCGTTCTCTGAGCTATTTATAGGAGACAGGGACACATTGGTAGACGTTTTATTTTGGCATATATATGTTATCTTTACATCACATTGATTTATACAGATATAATCAGCGGTGGACAATTCTTTACTTAAGTAAAAGTATCAATATTGCAATATAGAAATACTCCGTTACAAGAAAAAGTCCAGAATTCAAAATTTACTTGAGTAAAAGTGCAAAAGTATTGGCATCAAAATGTAGTACTAAAATGTTTGAAAACAGCAGATCTACAAGCTCACAACGCGTCACGATGTGAGCCTTTTTTGGTATAGCACAATGCTACAACAAGGCAATGCACTGTGCTTTAAATAAAACATTTAAGACACAACAGAACATAAAATGACATTTGAATGCAATAGGGCATAGCAGTGTGTGTGGTGCCACAGAATTTTTCCCATAGTGATTTCCATACAAATTATTTGAAGCCTGGAACGAAGCCATACAGGCTCCTGGTGAATCATGACAATAAAACATTTGATTCAGTGTAAAACAAAATTTGAATATTTAATTATATACTATATTGAATTATAATTTTTTTTCTTTTGCGGTTTTCAAATATGTTTGGACACACATGTTTTTATGGTCACAGGAGCCTGGGTGGGGTGGTTCCAGGCACCACAAGCCACCACTGCTATGCCCTATTAATAGTTATTAAGGAGTTGAGAACATGACAGTGCATAATCAAAAACCTCAGTAGAAGGCAGTGGTAAACAGACATGCCACAGCTGGAGGTGCAACCACAAGTCTTGTTCCAGACAGTACACCAGGTTCTGGACAAAGTCTACTGCAACAGCTACTCTGACCTCACAAGAGGAACAGTGAGCTATTGCAATGCATTAACAAATAATAAATAATGAATGGATCCAGACCAGTGTCATGGTGGGAAAGCAGATCATAATAGGGGTGGAAGACAACAGGGGGACCTTCTGTGCAGGAGTGGTCGACTGAGTTGGGAAAGGTTGCTGCGTACGAGAGTTGATATTGAGCAAAATTGATCAGAGGTGTTAATATTGAAATGGGGGATTATATATCTCAATTATATCGGGGGGGGGGGTGTCTTGTGCTGGCTCATCTGCTTCAAGCAGCTATGTGTGGTCGTCGCTGGTCTCGCTGTCCGTGACCTAGCCCCATTTGGAACATCACTCTGCGCTGGACCCCGGCGGAGGTCGGGTCCGGCGAAAGTCCCCAATGACTACCTTTTTTTCCGCTGCCGCACATGGCATCCAAAAAGTAAATGTCGTCCAGTAAGCAAAAAGATGTCTGCAATGTAGTCGTTAAGTTAAATTTAAGCGAGGGGTTGAAACAACCGTTTAAATAAATCGCTTATTCAAGGAAATATCTGGTTTCAAGCAAACCCACCAGAATGATATATTTGTTCTGTATGATATATCATGTGTCAGCTCAGAATACAACTTGATAAATGCATGTTACTGATCAACTAACAGTTATATATCCTGTATGAATCCATGTGTCTTCAAGAGCTGTATTTGACCAAAACATTTGCCAGACGACAACTAAAGTTGCTATTGCCCTGTATGAGTCTCCGTGTGCATCTTTAGAGAACATGTTCGATGGATTCTTTTTCTTTCTTTTTTTTGTCTTTTCTTTGCTTCAGGTGGGTTTTCAAACCAGTTTGGCTAAATGTTTTGCAACAAAACGGACATGCAAAGTCTTTTCCCCCTGTATGAATCCTGTCATGTATGGTCAGCTGTGTTTTACATGCAAAGCTTTGTTTACAAACTGTACAAGCAAAGGGCTTTTTCCCTGTATGAATCGTCACGTGTCTTTTCAGACTTGATGTATAATAAAAGCGTTTGCCACAAAATGCACAGGCAAAGGGTTTTCTCCCTTTATGAACCCCCATGTGTTGGTTAAGAACATCCTTTTGAAAACAGACCTTGCCACACACTGTACAACAAAAGCTAGTTGGATCCATCATGCATATTGTCTCTCTGTTTTCATCACTGTATTCACTTTTCACTGCTAGTAATGTCAACGTTGACCCACTGGTCTGGTCTGGTCCTAGAAGTACCTCCTCCTGTTCCTCTTTAATCTGTGAAGGTTCTAGTTTCACCTGTTCAGGAGAAACCTCTTCTAATTGGAGATCTGGAAGGAGGACAGAGGAGGCAGCGTCACAGCCTGTCTCAGTGTCAGTGCAGTGGTTGTCCTCCTCATGGGTGAAGATGGGAGGAGTGCAGGCAGCAGTCCTCCAGGGGGCAGCAGAGCTCAGGTCCTGACTCAGGTCAGAGTTATATGAGCGCATGCGGTGCTGAGGCCTCATGCTCTGACAGGATAGACGACCATCACTGGTAGGTATCTGCTTTATACAGCACACGCACACGCACACGCACACACACACACACACACACACACGCACACACACACACGCACACGCACACGCACGCACACACACACACACACACACACGTAAAAAAATATATGTTATTATTCCATTTAAACTAGAGCTATATCATAAATTATCATGAGCAATTGTGTTGCAGTCACAAGAGGAAAATAAATTACTATTAACCACTTTCAATCTGGCATCCCTATTTTAGTTCCATTTCTCAATAGTTGTCATTTGGCGAGCTGCCGCTGTCTGAACCTCTGCTCTCTGCTTGAGCATGGCTCCAGATTGCGATCAAAATGAGTGTGAAAGATAACGTTTAACCTGATCACAGAGTGCATGATGAGGCTGGTCTGTCCTTGCTTAGTGTAAATAAATGTGTATGTTGTCAAGAATAGGAAACGCACGTAGTAATCCTGTTCTTAAAGCGACGTGAGGTCTCAGTCAGGAATCACAAGACACAAATATATCGAATCGATTGTCTAATAAAGTTTTTGAACTCAGTTGAATTGTTCATTACATTTCATTTGCTCAGGTTGAGTGTGAAGATCAGGATGATACAGCGTGAGCGCACACAATATGGCGTATGTAGTTGAGTGCAAAAATAAATTACAGAAGTGCATTTAGACAAGAGCCTGCATTTGTCTCAGTGTGGCTCGATAAACACACAGGCATGAGCCACACACACACACACACACACATAAAATATTATTAAACGTAACAACGTTTCGACCCGTGTGTGGGTCTTCGTCAGGTATGATCACTGAACAAAAAGTAGGCGTGTTAAATACAAAGCAGGGACGAGTCACAATCAACAACAGTTGTTTTGCAATAATGGACAAAATTACTGACACACCCACCCGATCTGCAGGCTGCAATGATTAATGTCAAGCCGAGGACTAGTAGAATAGGGAAGAAGTAATTAAGCGGCACCAAAGCCAACTATTATCAAACAGAGAAACAATTCTGTTATTTTAGGTGCACGACGAAGTATGAACTGGGCTTTGGCCTGCATGGTCGCCTGAGAGACGGCTCCTCTTAGGGGTAACACTCTTCTGTGGGTCATAGGTTTCACGTCTGCTGGTTGTTGTTTTATACTGCTGTTTGTGTAGTTTTTCTAAAATGATTGTGTTGTTCATTAGCATGGTAATGTAGGATGCATGTATACCATGGACGCATTGGTGGTGAGTTGGCATAGTACAAAGTCATGTTAACAAATTAGCAGCTGTATCTTTTCTACAAGGTCTATTTCGACTATTTGCAGAAAGGTGTATTGCTACATATTCCGGTCAATAACTGTGCGCTTACTTGATCATCTCAGCATATTTAATAAAGAAAGCGCCACTATTGTGCGATGGAGTATAAATTAAGCTTAAAGTTACAAACATAATCATGTGATTGGAATGTACAAGGAAACATCTGTGCAAACATCTGCGCGTTTCGAGCTTGTGGATCTGCTACTTTTGTGTGAAAAAGTAGGACAATCACTGAACAAACTTCCTTCTGCTGTTCATGAAGAAACTGTTGTGTAGTATTTTACACACAATCAACAGGCAAAGGTTTCAAGTAGTATATAATGAGATAAATATTTGTGCCACCTTCACTAGGCCTAGGCAGGGAAAGTAGAAATTTAGATACCTCTTTTTCACTGGCATGAGCAGTCACTTTACTGTCACTGTGATCCTCCAGGCCACGGGGGGAGGCAATATCTTCTCCTCCTCCTGTGAAGGCCTCCCGGTCAGTCTCTCTGGTCTCCACAGCCCCACAATGCATCTCTGCAGCTCCCTCCACCTTCTCAACCAGGAGTTCACTCTCACCCTGGTCCTCAGTATCTGCTGTCTGATAAGAGAGACACATTAGACATGGAATGCACCCAGAAAATGAAATATCTTATTGTTGCCGTATATATCTTATTGTTGCCTATATATATATATATATATATATATATATATACACACACACACACACACACACCATTTTTGTGAACTACAGTACTATCATCTTTTAGCGACGACGGAGGCCTATGAGTAGGATGCAAATGTATAATTTTGTATGTACACGTAATGGCTATCAAAAACAATAAAATAAGCATTAGTAGTTTTTTTGCTCCTTCTATACAGCAAACTAGGGTTTAACATTTTCCGGGAAATAGCTAATTTTAATTCCCGGGAATTTTCAGACCTTTTCCCGGGCTTCCCGGGAATTCCCGTTAAAGGGGTAAAAAAAAAAAAGTGCCCACTAAAATGCATTTATATGTAGATACTTAAATAGACAATTTTACATCGAGGTGCCCAAATGTCCCTATAGTGTCCACCTATGAACTTGCACTAATAATGACTTAAGTTGATTATTTAAATCATATAAATATAATATATAAATATAATTTAGTGCCCTGGCGGAGATCTGCCCTGTTGCGCAGCAGCGGGTGAAGACAATTAACTTAAATGAGGAGCTGCGCTGTGCACCCAAAACGCACTCAAACAATGTCAAACTCTAGCTGCTGAAATAAACGTTTCATTTGTATCATTATTGACAAGAGAATTTATTTATTGTCCATCAGAGCGCCGGTGAGGTCACAGCTTATCTCTACTTTTGTAGGATATTGATTTGATAGCCTAAACTTGTAATTTGTTTGCAGTTATTAATTTAATTTATATAATAATAATTTATAATTTAGGCTACTTGCTGGATATTAAGACTACATTTTGGGATGTTGGCTGTATGTTGTCAAATGTATTAATCTATATTTTGTTGTTGATCAAATGTCGGGTTTTGTAGTGTGATTTTGATGTGCACATGCATGTGCTGCCACTGACAATCAATGAGACAGACAGATATTGTGCAGTTCACTTGTTCTACTGGGTAGTTCTAGTAAAATGGTAGTTTGAACGTTCTAAAATGCAAGTGTAGGTAGGGTAGGCTACATTAATGATGATAAAAAAATCGGACCACATAGGTCTAATACTTTCTCTCTCTCTCTCGCACGCGCTCTCTCTCCAGCTCTCCAGTCTGTCCTCTCTCTCTATCAAAAGCATTGCTTGGCTTGCGCGCATTTTAAGCTGGAATATAGGCGCTTGAAATTAAACCTACCTACTGTTTATGCAGCGTTTCACTTGATGTTGAATCTCAACTAGTCAACTGGTGTCTACCGTATTGACAGCAGAGGAAACGGTGAAATCAGCGTGCGCAGGGCAGGCAGGGGGCATCACGGCCACTTGTGTTTTATTTTGTTCATTACTGTTACATTCAGTGCGTCCCATATTGGTTCACAACGGGACGATGGGACCCTGCCCTGGTCGGCAACACGGCAAGTAACTTGCCTAATTATAATAGTAATTCCGCGCCCTTCTACTAATTAGTATTCATTTCTAACAAGAAAAAAAAAACGGGA
The DNA here is from genome assembly GCF_963280865.1 of Gymnoscopelus braueri. Classification (NCBI taxonomy): domain Eukaryota; kingdom Metazoa; phylum Chordata; class Actinopteri; order Myctophiformes; family Myctophidae; genus Gymnoscopelus; species Gymnoscopelus braueri. The sequence goes on from NC_137608.1 coordinate 3,968,490, forward strand.
TCCCGGCCGGGAACCGAAGTCAGTTCCCGGGACGGTAAATAACCTCGGGATTCCCGGGAGCAAACACAAAGCCCACTATAATGAAACACATTAAAGAATCATGAACCCTCAAATAACAGCTCATATTATTGTATGTGTCTGAAAACATTATTCCAGTTGTCTCCAGGTCAGGAATATTGTTTTTTGTCTCAGGACCGTGTCAGCAGTGAGGTGGCACTCTTTTGGAATTTGATTCTTCTGAATTGTTCTGAAGAATCGGACTCCCATTTAGAGGATTGTGCAATTGCAGAATAGTGGGAGTTAAGTTGTGCTGCTGGAAGGGCACGGGGTTCTGGACAGATGACTTGGTATTTTAGCACACTGGTTCTCAATGTGGGGTTCACAGACCACCAGGGGTAAAGATTGTTCCTACATTTGTACACTCTCAGAGTTAAAATAACACTGAAGGTGCAGCATCACAGGTTTACCAATATATATCAATAGAAGCGTTTAAACACTATTTCCATACTCATGCCAGTATATTCACCTGAGATGGAGCATAGATGAGGAATTAGCATTTGAATACGATGGCCGTCCCTATTTATTTGAGCCAGAGAGAGACGTCCTACATGGAGGAATACAGACACAACAAGCAGAGAGAAGAGACTGCTCTGTTGTTGTTGTTGTTGTTGTTGTTGATAATGTCTCTTTGGCTAGCAGTAATAATCCTTGTAGAATGAATGGAACACCCAATGTCTCCCAGTAACGTTAACTCTTCAGTGAATGAACTATGTCGCTCACTGGACGTTAGACTGTTAGCTTCGTTAGCTTAGCATACGCGCATTTCACTGTTTATACTCTCATAGCCACTTTGTGAAGCTACAGTATTCATGAAAACAAACATTGACACAAAGCCAATATAACATCCATGTCATGTCCGTTAGCCAGTTCTCTCCACAATACAGCAACACAACACACAACACGTCTGTCATAGAATAATAGACAATATTATGTACAAGTAATGAATCAATAATAAAAACATGACAATACATCCCCACACTTCCCATTAAAGCCTGGTGCACAATACTGTACCTGAAAGGAGGAAATAAAGTGAATCAATGCAGTTTGCAGACAGTAGACCTGTCTGCAATATTGATTTAATATTATTATATCAATAATCTGGGCATTATTGATATATTATAACTCTATGCAGTAAACACCATAGAGTTAAAAATAAGAGTAAACACACAGAGCAGCTGCTTTGGATTGTAAACGTCATTACCCAACATGCAACACTGCACTACCAAGACCTCACCAATCAAGTGACGATCTCGCTAGACTCAACCAAATGATCACTATGTTGGGATGAATACCATTATTGTCTCCGCCAGGCCGAAAGGCATGGCGAGAGAGTATGTTTTGCCCCCTGTCCGTCCGTCCGTCCGTCCGTGTGTCCGTCCGTGTGTCATTCTGTCTGTGTACAGCTAATCTCCGGTACCGTTGGCTTGCTCGCAGTGGGTTTTTCACATGGGTCTTTTATAGCGCCACCAGGAGGCTGTTTTGTGCAAAACATATTTTTTGACAGTACTCCTACAGATTTTGTCCAAAAATCCCACAAATCGGTACACAGTATCTCTATAGTCATCAAACGAAACGGGTCTTTCAGATTTTTCATATTCTATCCTGATTGGCTAAAAATGGCTTCCAAAGTTTGCAGGAGTGCTCCGTTTTGAACAAAATGCCTCAAATCATGAACACAGCATGCAATTACCTTGACATTTTGCACGTAAATTTCCATTATGCCAAGAAAGAAATGCCAATTGAAAATTTTCAAATCAGCCTCATGGTGGCGCTATAACAGGCCAATTTGTGTTTTACCTATAACTGCACCGATCTGTGTAAAACTTTGTAAGCGCACTCCTTGGAGGTCAAGAAAAAACCCTTGACCTGCATTTTTCACATCTGCCAATTATAGCCCCACCAGGAGGCCGACTTATGTAAAAAAATATATATATATATTACTCCTTCCGATTTTATCCACATTTCACGTAAATCGGTACACATGATCTCTATAGTCATGTGATCAAGACGGATGTGTTTGATTTTTCATATTCTATCCTGATTGGCTAAGATTTACATCTAAAGTTTGCAGTATACTGCAAACTTTAGATGTAAATCTTAGCCAAGTGGCTTGTTTTGAACAAAATGCCGCAAATCATGAACGCAGCATCCGATTGCGGTCAAACTTTGCACACACATTCACACTATGTTGAGGAGCAAATGCCACCCATTTAACATTGGCCTGTTATAGCGCCACCAGCAGGTCTAATTTTGCAAAACAATTGTTTTGAACAAAATGCCTCAAATCATGAATGCAGTGTCCGATTGCCGTGCAAGGTCTAAGAAGAAATGGCTACCTTTTCACACTGGCCTATTATAGCGCGACCAGGAGGCCACAATAACCTACCTGACCTGGCGGAGACCTGTGCTCCGAGGAGCACTTTTTCTAGTTGCGTTTCTAATCCACCCTGCTATCAGTCACCCCAGATGGGACTCGAACCTATAATTCCTGGCTTAGGAGGCCAGCGCCTTATCCATTAGGTCACCGGGGCTGCAACAAGGGCCACCAGTGTATTCTACTGTTCATTTGTTTATTCCTACAATGAGATCAGTCATATGTGGACAAACCATTATAGCAGACTAGCAGAGGTGTCAGTAAAAGAGAGAGAGAAAGAGGCAGTGGTGGAAAGATACTATAAGGCAGTAGGATTACAGTAATAAGGCTGCATAAGGCAGTATGGAGGCAGTAATAAGGCGTTAAAAGGCAGTAGGGAGTCAATAATAACACTGTAATAAGGCTGCGTAAGGCTGTATGTATTCAGTAATAAGGCAGTAATAAGGCTGCATAAGGCAGTAGGGATGTCAGTAATAAGACAGCATAAGGCAGCAGTAGTAATAAGGCTGCATGAGGCAATATGGAGTCAGTCATAACGCAGTAACATGGCTGCATGTCAGTGCATGAGGCATTAGAGTCAGTAACAACGGAGTAATAAGGCCTCATAAAGCATTAGGGAGTCAATAATAAGGCTGCATACGGCACTATAGAGTCAGTGATAACGCAGTAATATGGGTGCATAAGGCAGTAGGGATTCAGTAATAACGCTGAAATTATGGAATCAGTAATAAGGCAGCATAAGGCAATGGGGGTCAGCAATAAGGCAACATAAGGCAGTAGGGAGTCAATAATAAGGCTGTATAAGGCAGTATGGAGTCAGCAATTAGGTAGTATTAAGGCTGCAGAAGGGAGTCAGTAATGAGGCTGCATATAAGGTCATAGGGAGTCAGTATTAAGGGAGCAAAATAAACTCACCAAAGGACCATGTTCAGGGGTCTCTATCATAGATATAGAAACCTAGATACCTCATTGGCCTCTGCAGTTCATTGGAGCGACCTCGCGCGCGTCGCAGAAGTGGGCGTTCAGTATGCCTCTGATTGGCCTACCGAACGTCCCCTTCTGTGACGCACGCGACTGAGGGCGGAAGCTGGTGCGCGTCCGAGATACAGACGCCTCAGAGCCGGAGGAGGCGTCTACCTTTAAATGTCCTATGGTCTCTATAGAGCACACATCCGAAACTGCTTTCAATTCGGCCCATTGGAGGCACCACAAATGCAAACAGTGCCCCCCACCGCTTCCTCTTGTCTTAATGGCTGCACCCCACGACTGACATGTCACTGGGTATAGACAGCCCAGCATGGCAGAGATCTGTTCTCTGAGGAGCGCACTTTTCTAGTTTAAAACTGGGTTAGCAGAGGATGGTTTCGATTCATTGACCTCTGGCACGCTTCCGCTGCGCCATTCTCCTACCAGTCACCCCAGGTGGGACTCGAACCCACAATCCCTGGCTTAGGAGGCCAGTGCCTTATCCATTGGGCCACCGGGGCTGCAACAGGTGCAACCACAACCTGTATCATCAGCGGTAGGGAGTCATTAATAAGGCAGCATAAGGTAGTAGGGGGTCAGCGGTAAGGCAGTAATAAGGGAGCAAAAATGAACTCACCAAAGGACCATGTTGAGGGGTCTCTATAAAGCACACGTCTAAAACTCTTTTCACTTATGCCCATCGGGGGCACCACAAATGCAAATTCATACCCCTGCGGCATCCTCGTGTCCTGGTGGCTGCATCCCACGACTGACACATCCCTGGGCAGACAGCCTGGGTCTGGCAGAGATTTGTTCTCTGAGGAGCGCACTTTTCTAGATTAAAACTGGTTTAGCAGAGGATGGTTTCGATCCATCGACCTCTGGGTTATGGGCCTAGCACGCTTCCGCTGCACCACTCTGCTATCAGTCACCCCAGATGGGACTCGAACCCATAATCCCTGGCTTAGGAGGCCAGTGCCTTATCCATTAGGCCACCGGGGCTGCAACAGGGGCCACCACAGCCTGTATCGTACTGTTCATTTGTTCATTCCTACAATGAGATCATTCAGTCATATGTGGACAAACCATTATAGCAGAGGTGTCAGTGAAAGAGAGAGAGAAAGAGGCAGTGGTGGAAAGTTACTAAGTACAGTCGGTGCCTATTGACTTTGTCGTTTCTCATGTTGACATCACACTCCTCATTTGCCTCACTCACTCGTGCAGTAAATCTAGTTCCAAATACTACCACGAGGTGGCGCTTTGGAGTCACTTTTTTTTTGTTTCAGACAGACAGACAGACAGACAGACAGACAGACAGACAGACAGACAGACAGACAGACAGACAGACAGACAGACAGACAGACGTGAGTCCTGACCTGGGAGTCATAAAAAAATAGCAGATCTACAAGCTCACAATGCCTGGCGTGTGTGTGTGATTATAATTATAATTATAATTAATATACTATTATATACTACTATACACGTCGTGTAGGCCTACTTGTAGATTGGCTTTTTTTTTTTGTTCTCGCATCATTTGCTGTGTAGTATTTATCTTACTTCTTTCTATAGTTTTGAAAATGCTCCGTTAGCGTAGTGGTGAAAGCTGACGACCATTGAATCTACGATCCGCGTTCGAATCTCACTCCATGAACAAATATAATTGCTATTTTTGAATTTATATCGTAAAATCAATGTTAATGTAACTCTGAGAGTGTACAAATGGATCGCGGTTTTAGCCGTGGTTGCCGCAGTTAACCGCAGTTTGGGTGGATTTGGGTCAATCAAATATAATCATTAATTAATATCGGATAAACCGCGGGTGAAATATTGCGGTAAATAAATTAATGACATCTAATATATCTATCCATAAAATAGCTAAATCTCTGCGTGCTTGTGTCTGTGTGAGTGTGTAGAGCAGCCTCTGTGCGATGCGATCACAAAATGCATTGATTTAGCCCAGGGGTCTTCAACAGGGGGTCCGGGACCCCTAGGGGGTCCTCAGAGTTACTACAGGGGGTCCGCGAAATGTTTGTGTTATGATTTCTTTTTATGTTGATCGGCTATTTTTTGGCAAAGAGGCGTAGAGGGAAGAAAGAGCAGACCAAGTGAACAAAAAAAGTTGAATCTGAAACACAATTTTATACAATATAGAGGAGGGGGTCCCTGCTTCATCTCTCTCTCAGCTAGGGGGTCCTTGGCCTGAAAACGTTGAAGACCCCTGATTTAGCCTATGGAATGTCGGTGGGTCTTTTTTCTTTTTTTTTAACCAGTGCTGCTGCGCTGAAGAGGCAGGCACATCATTGTATTTTACTCTGTCTGGCTGTCTGTCTGTCTGTAGCGTTTGTTTTCATTCTTATAAGACCGCATGGCTCATTTATATGCACGTGAAAGTAACTAAGCGGAAAGTAACTAAGTACATTTACTCCATGTCCACTTGCGGGTTAAGCGAGAGGTGGAGCTATAGCGTCATCGGTTCAGGAAAGATGCGTATTTGGTTGTACACACGCAGACGCAAGGGTGGCGTTTTCAGTCCGGAATTCAAATCATGATGCAACACTTTGTGAGCTTGTAGATCGGCTATTTTCACTACTTTTATGGGACACTGTTGTACAACAAAGTAGAATTCATTTGTGAAGAAAGAAAATCCCATTAACAGTTGAAAATAGCCTAAACCATTTCTGCCCATCCCTCTAACTTCATGTAGGCCAATTGGTGCATTACAAATATCAAAATTGGCCGCTCTGAATTTGTATCTGAACAAATACTTTGATAGAAGAGATACAGAGGTACTGTAGGGGGGAGGGGGAACCTGATAGCAGAGTTCCTCACTTGGCTCATTTGGAATAGGCTGCATATCATTAACATAACCGGTTTGACAAGAGACTGGGCCAGTGTTGTAGGCTAGTGCTAATTTTGGAAGTGGGGGAGCACGGTTCTTGAGCCAGGCCGCGCTGCGCTAAAACGCACTGTCTGTGCCTGTGGTGGCCTACTGAAAGCTATAATAACATAGTAGTAATGACAAGGGTGCAATTATATTCAATGATATTTAATTGTTTTGTGGAAAACGCATGGCTCATCATGCTTAATTAAAGAGAGACTCACTTGCCTTTTCTTAGTGCTTTTCATTGTTTGGACAGAAGACATTATAAACATTTAGCCAATATTCGATCATCATTAAATAACAGACAGTGAACTGGTAAACTGGTGACAGCATGTCATGGATAGCACATTAATTCTTAAACAATATTGAGGAAGAAATAAGAATAGAAATAAAATAAAACAAACCAAAAAGACGCCAATAACCCCTGTCTTATAAAAATTGCCAAAGTGGGTCTGGGTTATCTGACATGACAGGCTGTGCCACTCTAGTTTTTGTGCTTTCTGCCGCGCGATGTGCTCGCAGCCAAGTCTTGACATAACAGTACGTTTTAACAGCGGGCGACTCTCGGGCGATCCCGGGCGACATCGTCCAAAAGATAAAGAAAATCCATCTTTCATCGCCCCCCCGCCCACTTCGCCCTATCGCCAGTAGTCGCCGGCTCTCATAGACATATAATGCACTTCCGGAAAATACTATCCTGATCGCCCGCTGATCGCCCGCTGTTAAAACGCACCGTAAGGCTCTGGATTCCAGGACCTGAGCGGAGGTCCATACTGTCTAATAAACATCAGAGCCGACACACGTTCTGTATGCAGTCGCGAACGGAGTGATGTTATGAGGTTCAATGTCGCACTCGCATTCTGCCGAGCTGCATGGAATGAGCATATTACAGTTTATAAGGGGTACAAGTGCAGCTGGTACCTTTCTCCCTCCACATTCTATGTAGGCCTATAGTCCCTAAAAGCATTCACTGAAGATTTTTCTAAGGGTTTTCTAAATCTCACCTGCACAACCCAATATTATGCTGTTGTTACAAATTTAATGCAGTAAACATGAACGTGCTGTCACAGATGATCCGATCATCTTTATTTTTAAATTTATGATGAAAGCCG